>NC_138769.1:61945808-62420808 GCF_965119305.1 Pelophylax lessonae | reverse complement strand
CCTTGATCAATAGGGTTAACAGACTTTAAACACAAATTTAAAGACCAAACACATCTGAATTTACACTTCAGTCAGGTGAAAATGATGGCTTTATTGATGTTTTTACTTTTCTATATTCTGTATCTTAAGAGCAGCTTAACTCTTTGAGTGTTAGATGGGTCTTTAGCTACTGAAGACCTACTTCTCTTAACGCTTTGTTCTTCCCTAAGAAACATATGGTAGCCAAACCTCTGCAGCTGAAGCATTAAAAACCATGAGGCTTGGATAGTTTTAAGCTCTAAGATGTTTGCTAATTTGTGCCATTGTAAGAGCATTTAAGGCAATTGTGTGATTAATGTTAAGATTAATCTAACAGAAGTAGTACAACACAAAGAACAGTTGCTGAACAATTTTATGAATGAGTTATTATGTTCATATCCCCTAATGTTTAGGGGGCTGATTAACTGCTGAATGCTTTTGCAGTGCCACTAAATCGCAAAACAGCATAGCTCTATGAGCTGGGAGATTAGAAATAGTCTATATTCTACGTGAATCAGCGCCAATCATCGAAGAGTGTAATAATAACTATGGACGCCTTTTCAGCCATTGCTCGTTAAGTTGTTTTTGCATTCATGCTTATTCAATGGGCAAGTGTGATAACCCAGAACAGCCAATCAGTATTCATCTATTACAAGTCTGCTTTTGGGAAAGTGAAAACTGGTTTCTATGGGTTATTGTGATTGATGTTTACACCGCCTTAATAATGAGGTCCATAAAAATTAATCCTCGTGTGAAAAGAAGTACAAAAAAAATAATTGTTGTGTAATGCTATTGATTTATATAGTAGCATAAACACCCTATACAAAATCAAAGCTATAAACTAGAAGTAAAACACAAATGCACTATGACAGGTACATACAGTACCTACTGTACATCCGCATAGCAGAATATTATGCAAAATTAAGCTATAAAGGTGTTAGAAGTGGTCAGGATACAATAATATATATATAAAATCAATAATAAATATGATTTGTCCTAAACTACTTTACAGAAACTAAAGTAGCTAAAAGTAAATAGGCAACTCACAGCCCCTGCTGCTTAAAGGAGCTTATAGCATATTGTCTACTTACACTTTGTTTGGCTTGTAGGGAAGGTGATGAAGCTATAGCAGATGCATGCCTATGTATGAATAGTAAAACATATTGCAAAAGAAAGCTGAAAAATGTGTAAACGTCTGTATAAGATGACCATCTACAGGGTTAAGAGCTAGAACAAGAGGTAAGGGACAATATTATGTATATAAAGTTAGTATTCATTATGATCTACTTTAATTTACTTTACGTTTTTTATATTGCCCCTTCAAAGTTATTATCCAAAAGAATATATAGACAACTCCCAGTCCCTGCTGCCACAGGAACCTTTAGTACAATGTCTGCCTACACTTTCATCAGCATGAGTAGAAGCTGATGAACGTAATAAGTAGAAGCACCCAAAACAAAGTCATGCATACATAGGGAGGACACACCAACTCCATGAACATAATGTCCCTGCTGGGAATTGAACCTAGGGATGTCAAGCTACGATATTAACCACTTAGCCACTAAACTGACATACACAGGCAGGCTTCATAGGCTGTTTCTAAATATCTGATCTGAAGCAAAAGTTAAACATCGGAGCAGTTATGTGAGAAATTCATTCGGACAAAAGCCCAGAAGGTAATTTTCTACACACAGATGTCGTTCTCATAGGATCCCTGTAAACCCCACTAAATATACATACATCTTGGTATAGCTGCCGCATATAAAGTGCTTTAGGGCACAAAACTAAATTCCCTTGGTTTATAGTCTTTAACAGTTAACTTTTGACCCAGGTCATTAACAGGATTATTAGTGAATTTACTTAAGCTTTACTGACAGCTCTGATTGTTTGAATAATATTTTCATTTTCAGGCCAGAAAACAAAAATCACATCGACCCATTTTGCAAAAGAATTACTAATTGTCATTAATAATTTTTAACTATATCTTTTTACTATAATTTTACTTTTGCAAACTGATTGCTATGATATTGGAAATTCCTATAGTAAAAGATCTGTCTTCTGGGCTAAAACTATCAACACAAAGTAGTGACATTTGGGTTGATGTACTAAGGTAGCAGAGCATGTTCATGTTATAAAGTGAATTCACTTAGCAAAGAAAACCAAAGCCTGTGCAAGGGAAATAAACAAACACTATTTTTTATTGTAAATGATTGGATGACGGAACTCAGCAGAGTTTCACCTCATTCACTAAGCTAAGGGAAAATTCCCTTTGACAAGTGAACCCCCTTTTTGCCTTCAGCAAATCAACCACATTGCTTCTATAATTGGAGGGACTCTGTCCAGTACACTTTGATATAAAGAAAAAGTTAAGTACTTAAACTTAATTGAAAGTGAAACTAAACTGTATGTTAGTGAAGGCACTTGATGGATACTATTCTAAAGAGTTTCTGCAAGTATTTTTATGTGATTTTTACATTTTACTAACTTTTTATGTTATAATTTTAATATTTTTATACTGATTTATTTATTCTCGCTCTAGAGATATTTATGTCATTGGGTAGAATAGGCTTAGGCATTGAGCTAAATCAATTGCAGGATAAGCAAATAAGAGCTATTTTTGTTTTTTTGCTCAGTAAGTGTATTATTTATTTGGGTTGGCCCCTAAACCTTGATTGAGACAAAATGAGCAGTAAAGCTTTTGCTTATCTGTTCAATCGCTTTGGTAACAATATTAATTTTCTGATACATACATTATGCAGAAATTATACTGTTACTAGTGCTTCTGTCTGCTATATACTTGATTTGCATTCCCTGTGTAAATTTTATTCTGGGGCTACCATGTTTACCATATTATATAAAAAATAACTCCAGCTTTTATTTTTCCTTATTTCTTTTAAAAAGATGATTCATGTATACAGACACCATTTGCTAAAGAGGAGCGTGATAGCTGACATCTCATTGTGATTGGCAGACCAGAAAGTCTAAGCTTTCTTATCAGTTTTGGCTGTCTCAATGCCATAGTAACATTAAATGGCAGGGCCAGACTCTTTACACTTTAATATAACAAGGGTTATTATTTTAAATATTTTATTTGTTGGTGTACCAGGTCTGTTCAAAAAAAAAGGAAGAAGAGACTACCAAATTTCTGTAGAGCCTGAGTAAATGGTATATAATCAAGAGCCCAGCCAAGTATGGCACTTACCTAGACTGGAAGAGCATTGAGCAACGCCTACTAAGGCTAAATACGTAGAAATAACCTAAAATGTGAAATATCCTTCTATGGAGAGTTCACCAATATATACTGGCCAGTATGTGTGCATGCGGGACAAAAAAACATTGATTTTTGGGTCCGATAATCAAAAGACCCAAAGCACTCACGTGTAGGTACCATATAACCAACCATACATGTGCCTTCCAATTCACAACAATGTTATCAATGAGGGAACAAAGGAAGTTGCTGTTGTTAAGCAAACACTTTTGCTTGGCAAAGAAACCGTAGGGCTGTTCCAAGATATAATTATTCAAGGACAAAAATATATAAACTTTGAATTATAAATGATACTGAAAAAAATAAACTCAAGAAACATACTATTAATGGCATTCCCTTACATTCTCATTTTAGTTTTGGAAGTCTGTTAGTTCTTATAACCTCCAAATGTTATAGAAAAGAAAATAATTATTGTATAAAGAGTATATTAAAGAAAGCCTGTCACCTGGGATTTCACACTCCTCCAGATAGAGGGTTCCATGGAGAGACAGAACACTTAATTCGAGTACACGGAACACTAAGTATGAGGTACACCATCGGTTACTTAAAATGTGTCTAATTCTTTGTATTAGGGAGGGGGACTAGCCCGGAGACGTACAAATGTAAATGTCTGTTTAGTTGATTCTACAGACGGAAAGTAGGGGGAGTCATAGATAGTAATTTGTATGTTTAGGCCACAAAACAAATCCATACTAAAGATTAAGGACTTGAACTGTGACATGAATAAACACTTCTGAGGATGACTTTCTCCATTAGCTCATCCCTTACAGTTAGATTGTAAGCTCTCAAGAGCAGGGCCTTTCTGACCCTCTTGTATTGAATTGTATTGTAACTCTACTGTCTCCCTTTATTTTTTAAACTGCTGCACAAACTGTAGGCATGATATAAAACATGTATAATAACAATAAAACAATAACATAAAAGGTAGACATGGTCCATTTATAATATTGAGGATATTCTTTATTGGGAGGGAATCAAGAACAATTTGTGAATGGTTGAGTGGAAGCATATTCATTTTACTGCTTCTTAAATTACATTTGAAAACGGTAATGTACAACATACAATTACATTTTGTATAAATAACACACTAAAGGCGACTGTCTATTAGTATTTTATTCAGACCGATGAAATGATTGGTTTTTAATCCTGTTGGGTTGTCAGAAATATTTGCTGTCCTGTACTAGAGATCAGTTTCAGCAAATGCCCTTCAATGCCTTTTTCAGTAAGATGCTGTATTTTATAACCTATATTTAGCGATGGTCTACAGGAGATAAGTGACAAGTATGTTTAAAAGGCAGCGTAGATTTAAATAAAAGTTGTAACCACCACAAAGTCTAAAATAAGCCACCCAAATCCTTGAGTGTACGTGATTTTTCTATTTCCTAAAACTATAAGTTGGTATTTACTAAATTGATCACCGCTAAAGTACCCATAAGCATGAGAATTTCATCCAAATCCAGTAATTGATATGCCTATGCAGACACTATCAGCTGACAGTTCTCAAGGGATTGAATGATCAGATAGGTTAGATAACACCAGACAACTGGCTAAATATACTGTATAATTAATTCTGTTCAGTCAACACTGCCAGACAGCACAGCCAGGTCCTGCACAAAGATTCTTCTGCAGCTTTCACTACAGTCAAACCATCCAAGCCTAGACAGTCTAGGACTCATCCCAGCCAGTGATTGTATGATAAAGGAGAAGTAGTGCTTTAATAGGGTAGCCTAATTGCTGCTGTGCAGGAGATTACAGGAGGCTAAAATAAAGACAGATTACAGGTATTTCCATGCTTCAATTTTTTATTTTATTATTCATTTATAACTGGATCAAAAGGATTTTTCTAGTCTTTGAAGTCAATTACATCGCTCTGGAACAAAAATGTTACACTAATCTCTGAAATCTCGAGGAACTCAATCCGCCCAAATCCTAAAATTGCACTTCTTCATCTGGGTCTGGAACAATTTCCTCCAAAACTTCATATCAATAGGCTTTTAGAAATCTTCGACAAAACCATCTTTCTCCAATTCAATTATTGATCTAAATTACCAGTATGATATAAAAAGGAGGTTTGCCCTCAAAACTCCCTCTCTTAAATTTGCTAAAGCTTGGTCTTTATGGTTCCAGAATCCTAAATGTAAGGTTTCAGTATGATAGCTTAACTGAACATGGAGTAACTAAGGTAATTGTTACTTGGACTGGTAAATGTTTTACCTCTTATGTTATTTTGTTGTTGTAATCCCCCCTCTCCTCCCTTCCTCCCCATCCCCCCCTACATTTTCTACCTACCTTTCCTACCCTTTCCCACCTTTCCTTTTCTTTACCCTTCCCTACTTCTCCCTAGTCCACAATGTTGACTGGAACGTATTGTAATCTGTGACCATATGTCTGTGTCCTTTACAAAATAGTTTTTATTTTACATCAGGGTTGCAGCCTTGCATTATACTATACCGTATAACTGTGAATTTGTTTGTTTTTCTCTGTTTAACATTCACTTAAAACTTCAATAAAAAGTATTGAATATAAAAGAGAAAAAAGGGGGGGGGGGGTTCTACTTTAGAGAACAATCCTTACTAAAATGTCTAGGTCCATCCAACTTCTGTGAGCTCTTCTAAATTAAGGGCCAAAACACACTTTTCCGTGTGTAAGCCCGTTGCAGTGCCATTCATTTTGATTGGCATCTCAGCACACTAATGCAATGCAGCTCCAACACACATATGTTGCAGCTCCCCATAATGCGCTACCATGCATTATTGTGCACTGCATTGCCAGAAATGGTGCATATACATTTTTTTGGACATTTTAGTGTTTTACCAGCCCTCTAATTTTAGTGAGCTACTTTAACACAATGATTATCGTGTATAAAAGTCACATAAATGTACGTGTTCACCCAGTGCAGCAGCAGGAAACCAATGTTTGAAGAGTCCCTAAAGAATAGACAATAGATAATATATTTCCTGGGAGGGATGGGGGGAACACTGCTGGAAAATCTCATCATTGGAGTCTTTAGCATAAAAAGCTGATGGATAAATAAACCCACCAGGCCTACCCAAAACTGAAGTACCAATTTTGAATGGATATTTCCTTGAAAACCTGTTTATAGACCAATCCTTTCCTGGCATTCAAAAATGTTGTCCTTCATTCAATATGTTGACTTACAGCTGGTATATAGATTGTTTTACTAACCTTTTTTGCTTGGTCTGTTCTTACATAAGCTGTTAAACACAGTACTCTGAAATCTTACTTTAGTTATGAATTTTTTATTTTAAACACTACTGCACTAGCATAATTCTTTATTCTAAATGGAATACCTTAGTTAGAGGAGAAAAAGAATGTATGGTGTACATAGACAAACAAAGCCTATCCATCTTAATCAATTATTCCTTGTGTAAGCATTGGATGGATTCTATAGATCTAAATGAGAAGAGTTTTCAGTAATTAGCAGATGAGGTGAACCTAAGTCATCAAGGTTATGACAAGGTATAATTCTATAGTCTCTATACAAAAAAAAGTGATATACAGTATATTTTTTTCAGAATCAGACAGAATCAGACTTGTAACATGTTAACGTGTAAGTAATAAGTAAAAAAAAAAAAACAAAAACGCACTGTCTGCTTAGCAATACTGCTCAGTGATTATTGTCCTAAGTTTCATTGCAAGTAAGTGGGGTTAGTTAAATATATAGAGGCTGCTCACTTAGCAAAGTAAACTTTCAATTAGCTTAGTAAATAGAGTGAAAGTGGATGCTGTGCTGCTGATATGTATGGTGGCAGCAGTGTGCCAAGTGCTGAAACACTTTCTAGCACCCAACACTGAAAGAAACCGAAATTGTGACATCAAGTGGCGTTATCACTGTCCAACAGTTGAACTATAGTCAAGCTTCAACTGGGGGAGAGAGCTTGGCATGAAGCATGTGTTCAGGCCACTGAACACCAATGCTAGAAGGATGGGGGTTATTTTAAAAGCCAATCACTGACCATCAATGTTAGGTGGGCTATACATACAACCCATTACTGACCACCAGTGAAGAGGGGGATTTTAATTGTTGCCAACGATACCAATACTGGGGTTTACTACTACTGCAAATGATACCATTGCTTGGGCTTATTTTACTCCCACATTACAATCCATACACTATGAAGCAGAACCCCCCTTCATTGGCAGTGCTTTTAGGTAGTTAGAAGGCAAAGCACTGCATGCACTACATTTTTTTCCTGATACCTTTAAGCCACCTAACTATTTTCAAATATTGTTAACAATGCAGAACATAGCATCTTTTAACTCTTTTATGTCAGGCTAATTGATGTGATATAGTCAGTATCCTTGCATAAAGTTGTAACTGTACATACAGCTGCTACTTTACACCCTCTAGCAGAAAATTTTACTCCCTCCTTTGGCATGCATTACTTTTATTATTATGATTATTACTAAAAATAATTTTGATGTTGGGGCAGAGATGGTAAAAAAAAATGATCCAACCAGGGTTCCAGATATGCTAGGTGCATCACTGTTATACAGCCCCTTTAATTGTACCTAACCAGACAGGCCCTTGCGCTTTATAGTTGTTGGTAGATCTAAAGGCAATTGTACAAGAAGATTATAGCAGGCCAGCTTCAGGAAGATGCCAGAGCTTAGCTTATGGCAAAGGATTATCTTCACATAATTAAATAACAAAATGGGATTTATAGAGTAACAAGCTATGAAAATAGCCTTCAAAGAAATAAGAAGTTATACAAATATATAAATACATTTAAATGTATAATAAAATCAATGGAAGAAAGAAATATTAAATTATATTACCAATAAACTTTACATTCACATGGAAAGTGGATGCAGAGGGGCATCTAATGTCTTCTCTAGATCTTGCACTACTATCCAATGCCCCATTCGGGAGGCCTACTGAGAGAAGCAGTTGGAATTAATTGGACAGCATAGCAGTAAAGCTGCATTCAATATATAGATAGGTGCAGCTTTACATAGTGCTCAGCCAGCATGAAGATGTGTACTGGGCCAGTCAGTTGATTGCTATTGTTCAAACCCATCAGTTAGCAGACATTGATAACATGCATGTTCAAGCGAAGCTGGAGGAAGATTTTCTCAACCTTTTTTGAGTAAAGGGACCCTTTAAAATTGTGCACAATATCACGATTTCCCATTCTAAATTGTAAAAAAATAAACTAATAGTTTTGCAGCAACATCCACACATGTGAGACACCCAACCCATTAAAGGGGATTTATTCTTCAAAAGCAAATACACTTTTGCACACTGGTACTGATTAGTATTCCGGTGTTTCTCTTCTCCCTCTGTTTCCCTTCCTTATTCAGCTAATATGATGTGATCCCATTGCTTATGGAGAGGGACAGGTGAGGGGCAAACAAGGATGCTGTGCATGCGCAAAACATCCTCCTTATCAACAAATGATTTCATGGAATGTAAAGCCCCGTACACACGTACCGATCGTCGGCCGAACGATCGGCCGTCTTTTGTCCAGGGCTGTCGTGTCTGTTGAAAACTGCAAAAGACTGCACACGAATTTTGTCGGCCAACAACAGCCGACTGCAGAAGTGATGTCATGTGATGGTTAACTTTCCTTGTCTTTTTTCTTTTCTGAGCATGCCCAGTCTTGCAAATCTGCTGTCTGTCGGCCGAAATCTGTACTGACTGGCGAACAATTTATATCTCAGTCAAGCCAAACATGGTCTTCCCCTGTCTATAGGTATAATTAGGGAGGACTTTTTATTTTAACATTTTACAATGGCTGACAGGTTGACTTTAAGTTTAGTTTAGAGTGTCATCACTTCAGAGAAAAAAGTGTGCCTTTTGTATTTTAATATTGCCAACTGTGGCATCCTGCAGACCTTCAGCTGTCAAGAAACTTAAAAACCCAGCAGGTTGTCTAAGTTGGCTCTAAACATATCACACTCCTTGAAACCCCGGCCAGTTCTCAGCAGTGACATGGCAACGACAGTGATATTTAGTGTCAAATGACCCTAATAGAAGTATTAATCACAGAAGTTGTAGGGACATTGGTGACAATACTAGCAGTGAAAGTAGAATTGCTGTTATGATTTTACTTTTAACTGCCATATTTAATGTACAGAAGTGTACAAAGGGCAGGGAAGAGCTATGCAAAGATTACAATGCAATGTAAAGGGGATGTCTACTGTAAAAGCAAACTTTTCTTTTTTTGGTCCCTTTTGGTCTAATAAATAATTAATTGAAAGTGTTTTTGGTATATCTGTGTGCATTGTCCTCAATTACATTGCGCCTAGTTATCATTAAGTCCTGGTGCACACATATGCGATGCGGGAACCCTGCGAATCCACTGTAGGTTCCCGCATAGCATTCAACTTGCAGGCAGTTCACACTGCCATATGCGAATCGCTGGGGGTGTCAATACACAGTTAACGACACCAAAACAATAAGGTGATACCACCCTTCTCCTGCGCTTAGAATCCAAGCTCCCCGACCACACTCCCCACGGGACTCAAAACTGGCATCTCAGTTTTTCGTTGCCCTTTCTTTGTTTTTCTTTGCCTCTAGTACAGTTAACGACACCCCCAGATCAGTATGCATATCGCAGTGTGAACTGTCAATTCAGACATGAATGGAACCGCATAGGTGTGAACACCCATGTGATCTGATTCTGGTGCAGACCCAAAAAAGGGTCCTGTTAGTTGTGTCTGAATGCGATGCAATTTCAGCCATTCAATCTGTATGGCTGAATTTGCATCGCACAGACATCGCATGTGATTTGCAGAGCAGTGCGCTGCGAATCACATGCGATGTCTGTCATCGCATATATGTGAACCGGCTCTAAAGACTACAAAACCCTGCATCTCTATGTTATTAAAAAGAAGAGACAAGGATACTGATACAATAAGGTGAAGGGGGCTTTGTCACTATAGGACAGAACGTGTGTTACTGGAAGTATTGCAAAGTGAAAATAAAGAAAAAAATGCCTAAAAAAAAAAAATAAATACAGCCGCCACATTAAGAACTGTAAGCTGCAATACATTACATTTTTGTTTTTTTAGCTTAGATATGCTTTAATAGTAACATTTTAGGGTTAAGAAAAGTGGTCCCTCCCTACTTGTAGTAATAACCCTGATCATTAGAGCATCATTTCTAAGTGCTTCAACAATTACATTTTTGTTGGTATTTCAGAGCAATATCATCAAACTAAAGTATCTTCCTCTAAAACTGTATACAGTAAAGACATACAAGTCCCTTTTCTTTCTTTTCTAAAATACAAATCAGTTATTGCACTGTTCCTATTTGCCTTGTTAAAAGATAAAAAGAAACAGGATTTGGCTTCTTAATTTAATGAATAAATCCGTTAGAGATTAAATCACTTTCTTGCTGTCAAAGTTCCACAGATGCCGTAGTAGAGAACAAAACAAACGAGTTTACTGAGGCTGTGATGGGATCAGTTTTTGTGTAATTATGGAACATACTGGTGCTATTCTAAGATGAAAAGGCTCATTTGCTCAATTAAACTGCCAGTGAGGGTCACTGCAGAGCTGTAAGCAACACAAAGATCTGTCTACATCCAGCAAAGATGGATAAAAAGCAAGCAGATGAACATACAGAGCCGGAGTTCTGTAAAAGAATATCACATTTCTGGAAACTGGATCAAATAAGTTGACCAAAATGCTAACAAGGACGTCTTTTCTGATATGTTAATTCCTTTATGTAAGATGCTATTTTAATTCTCTTCTTCTTTAGTAGAAATGAAAGTGAATTTAAAATGCGTTATGCCTGTGGTGTTCTGCTATGGTTTTAAAAAGAAAACTAATGGAAAAAAGTAAAATCATTTAGTTTAATGCAAATGTTGTATCAAACTAAAGGCAGAAAATCCACACGATTAGCCTATAATTTAGGTTTTATATTATGTATTACAACCAGTACCACTTTTTGGTTGTGAAATATTATAGAAGACATATACTGTATAACGGACATGGCTTTTATTACTCACTCACTAGCATGGGCATCCGCAAGTAGGGGCAAATGCCCCCCCCCCCCGGAATCTCAACGTCCCCTTTAAAGTGGTTGTTAAGCCACTTTATACCATCCTGTCTGGTCTGTTTAATAATCCTGTGTGCCCCTGTGTCTGTGTATGTGTTTTTATAAAAATAAGGCCTTCTTTTCCAGTTTTAAGAGCGCCACTCACGTGACCCGTCGGCTCTCTCCTCTCCCTGTCTGACAGCTGCCTGCAGAGGGTGGGCCCGAGGATTCCTCATTGTCTTCAGTCGGGAGGGGAGAGGCAGTCAGTCATGTGAGCAGTGATTGGCGCTCTGAAAACTTGTAGAGAATGGCTTATTTTTACAAAACACAGACACAGAGGCACACAGGAATATTAAACAGACTGTAGACAGGATATTAAACTTTAAATAAAACTACAGCAGCAGGAGGGGTACTGACATAGGAGCAGACAGGCAGGGAGGGAGGGGGGAGAGAGGACAGAGGAGGACAGGAGGGCTGCAGGTGACAGAGGTGCATAAACTGACCATGGTGTCAGGGCTCAGCAGCCATGGTATACCGTGGTCAGATTACAGAGGGGAGGACATAGGGGGGCCAAATTACACAGCACAAGCACTGTGCTGCATAACATGCTTCAAGGGAACAGGATCAATGTTTTCTTTTTTAGGTTAACAAATGCTTTAAAAATAAATGCTGCCATTTGCCTTTTAAAATAAATACTCAAAATAGGTATAATGACTAAGCCCCTCCCTTCATGACAATGATGAAAAGGGCAGAACATGGGTGACCTTAAAATGATGCCCCCCCCCCCCCCCTGAAAAAAGTTCTGTGGATGCCCATGCTCATTAGTGCCCTTATTATACCTTGGGGAGGCAACAGAGGCTAGGAGGTAACTTTTTGGCAAGAATCTTGTTCCCTTTGCTGTGTAAGCATGGTTGTGTGAGCAATCTCATAGAAAACAAAGGACTCCTAATCATGTATAGTTTTAAACTGTGGAAAAGGCATCAAACCTAAAGGTTGGTACATTACTTTTATGCACCAGGGGCACATTCATGTGCAGTGCTTTCAGTGCTTAAAACTCATAAAATATATTTTTAAGCATTGAGGAATCCCACCTATCCCTAACACTTATTCTCACCCTAGCAGTTAATTATTTTGCCTCCAGACTTTAGCATGTTGTTTTTTACAGTATGGACGGGTTACAAAGTTGCATAGTTACATAGTTAGTCTGGTTGAAAAAGTCCTTCCAGTTCATCTAATAAAAAACGGGTTAAAAACGCTATCAGGTTAGTATCTCACTTGCCAGATTTCCTTTTTCTTTACTTTATTTCTTGTCCTGGAGAAGCAACTGGAAAACAGGAAATGAGAGAAAATCCCACAAAATTGAGGGGAATTTTCTTCTTAGACAGATGTAAGCAGAACTCTTATTGGATAATTATCCCTTACCCCTTGCTTCGGTGAAAAAACTATTTTATTTAGATGTCTATTTCTCTATTAGGGACAATGAGCACTAAAACAGAGGGATGGGATGAATCACCCCAGCTGGGACAAAGATGATAGTACAAACTTGGTAGAGGGTCTAACCTTACTCCACATTCTCCAAAACTTTAAAATGTTTTGATTTTACATGCAAAAGTCAGGATTTCCCCTTACTTTCGGGTTTGGTGACAATTGTCACCAGGAAAAATAGAGGGGTGGATCTGCGAAGAGGACAACCCTTACTCAATCTATCAAAACCTTAAAAAGTAACTTGCTTTTAAATACTCATAATGCCTAAAATTCACACTAAACCTACCCTCTTGAAAAAAAAAAATAACCATTGTTTTCTCAATGCAGGAGAAAGCAACAATTTCCCCCAATGCCCCCCTCCTTCCTCTTGCGTTCAATTCACCGTTGCTGTATTAATCCTTGTTTGCATGCTGGTATTGCCACTGCCATAATAACTACAATAGAACTAACGCTTTAAACAGACACCCCGCAGCTAAAGCACCAGGAGTATGTTTACAATGTTTCCTCCTAATGCTGGGTACACACAGGAAACTTTATTTTGTTCAACCCAGTGGGCTTAACAAAAGAAGCGTACGAATCTCTGTACTAACACATGTTAGTACCGTGATCAGATGTTAATGTGGCGATCTCCCTGCTGAGCTTTTGTGTTCTGACAGGCGGAATGCCCATGTGCTGGGACACAGTGATCAGCGCTCACAGCAATTGGCTGCGAGAGCTGATTGGATGATATCATACAAGAAGCTGTACACATGTGCCAAAAGTTGGCCAGTTCCAGCTGAACTGACAGTTTTCTGACAATTTTCAGCCTGCGTGTACCCAGCTTAAGAGATGGCTTTGTTGTAGAAGGGGTTCAATTTTATGCTAAGGAAGGTGAACCCCTGGGTTCTATATGTAATTATAAAACCTATAGAAAATATTGGGCACTACAGTTTTTCAACATTTTATTGTTTGACATGTTTGGTATCTCTTTACTTGACACAACCTCATCATTTTTTATCATTTATATTAACAAAAGTATTGGGACGCCTGCCTTTACACGTGCATGAACTTTAATGGCACCCCAGTCTTAGTCTATAGGGCTCAATATTGAGTTAGCCCACTCTTTGCAGCTGCAAAAGCTTCAACTCTTCTGGGAAGGCTGTCCACAAGGTTTAGGAGTGTGTCTATGGGAATGTTTGACCATTTTTCTAGAAGTGCATTTGTGAGGTCAGACAATGATGTGGGCAAGAATGCCTGGCTCGCAGTCCCTGCTCTACTTCATCCCTAAGGTGTTCTATTTGGTTGAGGTCAGGACTCTGTGCAGGCCAGTCAAGTTCCTTCACCCTGAACTCGATCTTGCTCGACCATGTCTTTATGTACCTTGCTTAGTGCACATGCTCAAATATGAAAATATAAAACACTTAGTGTAATATATATATATATATATATATATATATATATATATATATATAAAAATAAATAAAAGCAAGCAATTTTTGAATTTAGCCAGTCAAACAGGCCAGTCAAGTTTCTCTACTTCAAACTTTCTCATCCGTGCCTTTATAGACCTTGTTTTTGCACTGGTGCATAGTCTTGTTGGAACAGGAAGGTGACATACCTCAAACTGTTCCCACAAAGTTGGGAGCATGAAATTATCCAAAATGTCTTGGTATGCTGACTTAAGAGTTCTCTTCACTGGCTCTAAGGGACCAAGCTGACCCCTTAAAAACAACCCCACACCATAATTCCCCCCTGCCAAATGATTTGGACCAGTGCACAAAGCAAGGTCCATGAAGACATGGATGAGTGAGTTTGGGTGGAGGAACTTGGCTGGCCTACACAAAGTCCTGACCTCAATCCAACAGAACACCTTTGGGATGAATTAGAGTGGAGACTGCAAGCCAGGCCTTCGCATCCAACATCAGTGCCTAACCTCGCAAATGCGCTTCTGGAAGAATGGTCAAACATTCCCATAGACACACTCCTAAACCTTATGGACAGCCTTCCCAGAAGAGTTGAAGCTGTTATAGCTTCAAAGAGTGGGCTAACTCAATATTAAACCTTATGGACTAAGACTGGGATGCCATTAAAGTTTGTGTGCTTATAAGGCCAGGTGTCCCAATAATTTTTGTAATATAGTATATGTCTAAATTATACATATAAGCACAAGGGACACATAGAGAATTTTAGTTGTTACTTTTTGAAGTAGAATATGAAGTTTTACATTAAAATTCCATTACTATAAATTAGTTTTTTGGCACCAGAGGTCTGCAGCCAATGGTATAGAGTTTTTAAGGTAAACTTAGAGGTTTGTTTTTTAATGCATGTATCTAATTAGAGTTATTGACTAGGAGAACCAGCTTAGTCCAGGCTGTGCTGAAACATTTAGTGACTGAAAAATATACTGAGGCTCAATTCAGTCAATTAGTCTGCTTGCAGAAATATGCGCAGACAATTTGTGTGATATAACTTTACTGGTGCAACAATATATTTCATTTTTATGCAATATTTTTTAATTAACTGAGTTACACGATGTGTGATTTTTATTACCTGACATACATTTAATCAGGACACGAGTGATGTGCTAACAGCGTGCCAAGAGTGGAAGAGTGTGTCTGGCCAGATTATATTTAACATTTATGAAATTTTGCCCAGGTCTGTAGGTGTTAAACATTTATTATTTTCTGTTCTATGTGTTCAGCATTACTAATTTCTAAATGGAAGGCTAAAGAATTAAGCTTAAATGACATCTAGTTAAAACAGAACTCCAGGCAGATAAAAATACACAAATGAATGAAACTCAGCATTCACTCACAGATCAATAAATTAACAATTTAATACAAGAAGTTTAAGCCCCTGAATCTGAATTGGTATCAGCTCTTGCAGCTCTTGCAATTCCTGTACAGGAGAACTCCGACAGGGAGATAATGTCTAAACGTATCTATTCTGAGGGTTTTCTGTTCTGATTAAATGATTGGCTCGAGGTGCCACCTTCAGTGTGCCATCTTCTGGTCCAGAAGTGGTTAATGGACTTGACGCTATGCTCTCGCTAAACATGTTCCTTTCATTTTTTTTTTGATCAGTGTATATATTATGCACTCACTAAGCCCACTGCTATATTGGTAAAAATGAAATGTTGCATTCTCTAGGTAGGCAACAAGAAGCTGCAACTTCATTCAGAAGGGCGATGGAAGACATTATTTATTTTAATGTTAATTTCAGGCATTTATATAGCATTGTGAATTTATGCAGCATTTTACATAGTATTTATACACATCATCCCCTGCCCTCAGGGTGCTTACAGTCTAAGGTCCCTAACAAATGCACATACCTACTAGGGCTGATTTTTTTTACAGGAACCAATTAACCTTCCATCATGTCTTGGGAGTAGGATGAATTCCACACAATGTATTAATGTGGGCACAATGCATCATGCTACATTACAATTTTCTCTGTAGGGTGTCAGTTAACCCTCTCATGATCAAGTTTTTTTTTTTTTTTAATGCTCAGTCCAAGTTTTGCTGCATTGACATGGATCAGTTTACTCGACAATGACATTTGTTTTTTTATTGACAACATGTCTAAGAACTAAGAATACTCGCAGTTACACGTATCTAGTTTTCTGAGGTTAACTCCATGCAGACAGTGTCCTGGTCAGGATTCAAATGGAGACACCCAACGCTGCAAGAGGGATATGCTAACCACTGAGAAACTGCGTTGCCTATGACTCATAATGCTTTGGTCATATGTGCAGTATCTAACTTTATATGCAGCCACCTAAAAATACTTCCAGTAATGTAGGTACGTCATGATACAGTACAATTTGCTGTGTAGTTTAGTGCAATGTTTCTAGTAACCCTTTGGTGACCAGATTTTTTTTCTTTTTAGAAGCTTAGATGCATAGACCATGTTTTTCAGCATTGAGATATATCAGTTAATTTGAGAATAACTCAATGACTAATTATTTTGATTGACAGCAAGTCTGAGAACTAGGAACATACCAGTTGCACAGACCTCATTCTCTGCTGCAAGGTTCATTAACATTCTCACAGCAAGGGTCAGTTTACATTTGGACTTATAAAGTCATATTGCAGTCACAGTGGGGTTAATATTATAAGCCATTGTATCCTGAGACTGAAGACAAGGCCAAGAGGATACTAGCAAGGAAGATGGCAATGTGAAATAATATAGATACAAGACCAGTCACCCTGTGCAAGGATTTTATTGCAGAAAGCTCCTACAGAAAGGAAGAGTTTCACACTAAATTGCTGCACAGATATGGAAAAAATGCACAAAGCATACCAAATATTCAAGTAAAATAGCTCACTCCTCTTGTAGTTAGACAGTCTTTGCTTCTCCCAGAGTTTAGCTTTAAGTTACACAGTTTCTACTAAGAGAATTAAACACTTGCTGGTAATCATTAATGTGCTTCCAAAGATTTTATTCCAATCAAGCGGTTTATCATTTAGTAGCAATATATTCGAATTGTTGAATAATTATGCAGACTTTCAGTGTTGAGCTCTCCATCTGAAAAATACTATTTTTGTATTTGTCATGCTGATCCAATGTAATCCAATGGCTTTGGTGATTTTTGAGTCACTGACCTGAAAGAGTATATAGATTAGGAGTTCTGACCTAATTTCTGATTTGCATGCTTGTAGGCAGGTTGCCTACTGTATTTACTTCAATTTGCTTGCCCAAGCCAGGGCGGAAGGAGTTAATGTTCTGTTGCTTTCCCTGGGCAAGTTTGTGGGATTTTTTAGGTCCAGACTCCCTTCCCACGCATTTTAAAGGAGTAGAGGTTTGGGTCCCAAGAGTGGGGGCATGAGAATGGGAGCTATCAATGAAGGTTGCCAGGACCTGTGGTCCACTCCAGTAACACTGCCTTATCAGGACTTCATTCTGGATTCTACAATTATGGATTTGACCCACAAGGGCTTTACCTATGCAGGTATGCTGGGGCAGCCACAATCACTGTTAGTTAGTGAAAGGACAGTTCACCCTGTTTCATTTTACCTGAGAAGTCAACAGTAAAGTGGTTTCAACTGCTTTGAGCCTGATCTGAAGTTATTTGAATGGGTGAATGTTGGGTCTTGGTGTATTCCTAGGGAATCTGGGTCTGTAATAGCGCTATGGGGTATTTGTAACACCACTACAAAGAAAAGGTAGTTGCCATAGATAACCAAAAGAAATAACAGCTACAGCAACCAGTCATTTGGCATGGTACCTGCTTAGGTGACGGGTTTTCCAGTACCAAAGGGGTCGGGGCTCTGACTCCCTCCCTAGCTATCTGTATCATCCAGTCACCAGGAGCAGACTAGTGTTACCGAAACCTAAGGCCTGATCACTAGGTACAGTAAATATAGATTTAATTAGCACTTATGGGGCCCACTATGTGCTTGGCGGGACTCCATTCTGTTCCTAGGAGTGAGGTAACAAGGGGTGTGCTGGACTGATGGAGTGGATGAAGGCTCTGTATGTCCCTCCGAATGCAAACATACATTAGAAGCGTGTAGAGCAACTTTGTGTATTACTGCTGCAAACAAGTGGCTCATCTCTCAGTCAGGGACTGTCTTGATTCTTCACATGACTGCACTTCGGGTGAAGTGTTACCCCACGTGCATGGGTGCAGTAGATCCTGCCCACATGCTTCTTTCAGGTCAGTGTATCATAAAGACAGAGACGGATAGTCAACTAGCATTTTCATAAGTAGGTAGGCAAATGTTGTTCATGTAAAGGTTTGGAACAATAATTGGACAAATCAATATAACAGCTTAAAAAAGTGATGTTGTACATTGCCCAAAGTGGTTAAATTACTTTTGTTTGATCCAAAGGATTATTTATTGGGGCAGTAACACAACTGTTATGCTTATGGAGAGTTCAAGAAAGGAAAGAGGTGGGTTGGATTTTGTGGCCAATCTATGTTTTTTCCCAAGATTTGTGTCAAGGGAGTATGGCCACCCGCCTGCCTTCCTTGTCCATTGGCGATATGAAGATGCGTGTTTGGGGGTTTATGTTCCCACTACTTCAGTGCTCTGATGATAAATCAAGATGTACTCTTGTTTCAAAGCACATATAAAAGTCAGGAAGCAAATTTCTGTGTACAACACATCAGATAGAAACCACCAATGTGGAGTACCAGAACTTTGCCCAGGACATTTAGGTGTTGAGCAGTCTAGGACCCTCATGAGATCCATCACCCATCAAAGCCCAAAAAGTGGAGCTCATAATTGTCTCTTCAGATAAGCCTTTTCCTCTGCATAATCACAAAGATTGATCTAATGCATAGGTGCTCAACCTCTGGCCCTCCAGCTGTTGCGGAGCTACAAGTCCCATCATGCTTCTGCCTTTGGGAGTCATACTAGTTTAATTGACAGCCTTGGAATGCCTCATGGGACTTGCAGTCCCTCAGCAGCTGGAGGGCCAAAGATGGAGCACCCATTAACTAATGCCAGTGGTCAGCTCTAATCTGTAGGACTTTTTAAGTCTGAACGTGAAAGAAGATCATGTGGAGCAATCACAGTTATTCAGATTAGGAGGAGACATGGCAGAAATAGATTTTTCTTGTAATGCTGATATTGCCGAGAAATCAGCAGTGGAAAGTCATTGGTTTGATGGATTTTATTTAAAACATTGACACATTTTTACAGACAGTCTGTCAGTTGCAACGAGAAATTTGTGTGCCTGGACATTGCAGAAAATTAGTCCTCTTGGTTGAACCCAGAGTTATCTTTTGTTACATTTATCCAGATATTGATTTATCTCATGGTGGCCATACATAAGCAGATATATCAATGATAATGGTGTGAGGAGAAACTTCATCCCTTCATCTAGTCACATGCAAAAGGCATCTATGGGTGTTAATGATACTCACATAGCACAGAATTTGACCCTTCTCCTCTAAAAATCTGAATTCTCTTTGTTGATAAAAACATTTCCAACAATCAGAAGAGTGTAACATACCTCTACATAACCTGACTGGTGCAGCTAAACTAAATGTTTTCTCACTTGAGAAGAGGTAAATAAGGGGCATGTGATCACCATGTATGAATACATAAGTGGTCCATATAGTCCACTTGGTGCAGAGTTATTCAAAAAGGACAAGGGGACACTCTTTACATATGAATGAGAGGAGCCTTATGCTCCACATATGTAAAGGCTTCTTCACAGTAAGAGCTGTGAACATATGGAACGGACTCCCTCAAGAACTAGTTCTAGCCAGTTTAGTAGATTGTTTAAACAGGGCTTCATGCATTCCTAAATGCACAACAGATAACTTTACATTAACATTTATAGATAATAACACCAAGTTTTTCTCCAAGGAATATCCATTTATATCCTGGGGATCAGGAAGGATTTTTTTCCCCGTATGGAGCAAATTGTATTATACTTTATAGGGGGGTTTTCCCCTTCCTCTGGATCAACCATTGATATAGGTTTCTGTATATGGAGGGTTTCCATTCATTTTTTTTTTTTTATTGGTTGAACTAGATCATGGGTCCTCAAACTACGGCCCTCCAGCTATTGTGAAACTACACATCCCATGAGGCATTGCAAAATTCGGAGATTCACAGACATGACAAGGCATGATGGGAATTGTAGTTCCTGAACTGGAGGGCCGTAGTTTGAAGACCCCTGAACTAGAAGGACATGTGTTTTTTTTATCATTACAATGTATTTAACATAGTGGGGTTTATTTACTAAAGCTGGAGAGTGCAAAACCAGGCTTACTTGTGCATAGAAACCAATCAGCTTCAAGGTTTTATTGCCAAAGTTTAATTGAACAAGCTGAGGTTAGAAGCTGATTAATTTCTATGCAGAAGTGAGCCTGGTTTTGCACTCTCCAGCTTTAGTAAATATACCTCAGCAAGAATTCTCAAAAAAGATCATGTTATCAGGCTGTACCGGACATCCCTAACTGCTGCATGTTGGAGGTGATGGCTTTTATTTAATTTCATTTTCGATTTATCGATATGGCAAGATATTTGCATAAGTTACCTAACACAACTGATATATTAGTTTGAGAACAGAAATTACCAGGAACATGCATAAGGAATAAATATATCATTTTAAAAATACTCAAAAGAAAAGTTTGATCGTTTGAAAGGGTATTAATATCAAAAGTGATTACATTTTAAAATCTTGCTTGTTCCCTTGTAGTGTTTATTTTTAGAACTGATTCTGTATTATTGTGTCCACTGCCACCCTTGGTTGTTCCTTTCTGGAATCATGTAAATGTTCTTTTGAAGATGAGACACCCAGCAGGGTATGCTCCAAATAGGAAATGCCAGTCTTAAAAAAACAAAATTAAAACCTATAATTAGGTTTAAGTTTGGAGAGGGGAGGAGATCATGTAGAAAAAAAAGTAATGGTAAAAATGGTTACCAAATTATGTTTGTATTTTCTAGAGCTGAAGTTTCAAGTGTACCAAATAAAACTTTAGTATTAACGCTGTGACGGTACTAGCCGTCACTATGGGTGACGGATCACCCTGTCCCTGGATTGTAAACCCCTTTGTGTCATTTTCTTATGAGTTTGGGACATTGCATTTTATTTTCCCTTTATTCATCCTCTGAACAACTGACTCATGGCATGGAGTTAATGTAATGTAATGTTACAACCCATCCCCCCCCCTCTCCTGTTTCTGTGTCTAAGTGTGTGGATTCATGGCAGACAATGGTCTGAGTTGGAGACATCTCTCCGCAGGGGGTGTGTATTAAGACTGCATGTTTCAAATGTACAAATGTTCAGTTCTCATTGGTTGGTCCCTGTTCCCTTCCCCCATTCTGTGAAAAGGCTAAGGGGAGTTTCCCTAACTGTATGTAAAACTGTTGTCTTGGAATGTAATAAACAGTTTAAGCTCTGCATGGCTAACCCTCAACACCTGTGTGGATTGTCTCGTGATTGAGGGGTTACGGGCTGGATATGGCTTCTCTGCAGGCTGTGGGTGCGTTTGGAGGACAGGAGACACAGATCCGGCAGATGTGCCCACCTGGGGTACAAAGATCCGTTACATTGGTGGCAGTGGTGGGATGTCTCCTGCAGTCCAGGACATCCAAACCACCACCAGGATTCAAGATCTGGGCAGCTGCCGAGGAGTGATACGGGAACCAGCCAGCATGAGAGCGGAGTTCGGGAGGAGGCTGCAAGGCATGCGGAAGCACCATCGGGGACCAGCGACAGAGCACACCAGGCTCGGCTGGGAGGATTTGATCCGCCGGCAACTCTGGCATGAGGCGCTAAGCCACGAGCGGCACCATCAGGGGAAGATCCTTCCCTCCTCCACAGAGATGTACCGGAAGCAGTACCATGCGAGAGAGGTGTTCCTGAGGGAACGACCGCAAGATGAATGGAAGACAGAGCTCGGAAGATTGGTCCAGGAGGAAATGAGGCTGGACGCCAGCTACAGAGCCCTCCGGTGGTTCGCGGCTCAACTGTGGCCAGGTACAGCAGATGGCAGCCCAACAGAAGGCGTTGGCTATGGCGGCGTGGGGCTGCTCCATCAAAAAATGTACGGAGACCCAGACTTTGGGAGCGATGAGGAGTGGCGGCTGGAACACATTCTGGATTTCCGAGATGAGGTGCTGGACCTCCCCGACGAGGCGTGTGACCTGGAGGAATTGGAGTTCCTGGTTGAGCAGGAATGGGAGCTCGAGATTGCCTACAAGCGGCTGTTTGACGGTGATCAGCAGCCTGGCATGGCTCCCGTTGCCTGGGACTGTCCGAGAGAAATAGCAGACAGTCACGAAGATGAGAAGCAAATGGGGCCAGGGGTGACCCTGCGTTTTCCCGTACTAACTGCAATGGAAGAAGCAGCGATGATACAGAGGGCACTGCGAGCGCTAGAATGCCGGAACGCACCGGAGGTCCACCAGGCAGCGAGACAAGCTAATAGCATGAAGGTCTCAGAGAGACAGGTGCTGGAAGGCTGGGAAATGGTGATCAGCAGCAAGTCCAGAGTATCTCATCTGGTGCCCCAGCAGAAGCATTGGCTACAGGGCAGAGTGCCCCTGGCATCTGCCCAGCATCAGAAAAAGAGTTGGATCCGGAGAGTCTGAGAGAGGATCTGCGTGAGCTGTTTTCCCAACAGCAGATACCCCCACCGGGAGTAGAGGAAGCAATTCTCCCTCCCCAACAATTGGACACTACCCCAGTGTTTATCCCCCCAGCAGAAGCGCTGGCTACGGGGCAGAGTGCTGCTGGCCTCTGCCCACCCTCAGAGGTAGATCCAGGGAGTCCGAGGGGTGACCTCAGTGAGCCGTTTCCCCAGCACTTGGACACTACCCCAGTGGTTATCCCCCAGCAGAAGCGCTGGCTATGGGGCAGAGTACCGCTGGCCTCTGCCCACCCTCAGAGGTAGATCCAGGGAGTCCGAGGGGTGACCTCAGTGAGCCGTTTCCCCAGCACTTGGACACTACCCCAGTGTTTATCCCCCCAGCAGAAGCGCTGGCTACGGGGCAGAGTGCCGCTGGCCTCTGCCCACCCTCAGAGGTAGATCCAGGGAGTCCGAGGGGTGACCTCAGTGAGCCGTTTCCCCAGCACTTGGACACTACCCCAGTGTTTATCACCCCAGCAGATGTGCTGGCTACAGGGCAGAGTGCCCCTGGCATCTGCCCAGCATCAGAAAAAGAGTTGGATCCGGAGAGTCTGAGAGAGGATCTGCGTGAGCTGTTTTCCCAACAGCAGATATCCCCACCGGGAGTAGAGGAAGCAATTCTCCCTCCCCAGCAATTGGACAATACCCCAATGTTCATCCCCCCAGCAGAAGCGCTGGCTACAGGACAGAGCGCTGATGGTCTCTGCCCAGCATCAGAACCAGAGATGAAGAATCCGGGAGACAGTCCCTGCAAGATACCTTCTCAGCGGCTCGTAACTACACCAGGAGAAAAGCAAGTACCTTTTTCTCCCCAAATGCATAGCCCTACCAGCCTACATTCCCTACCAGCGGAAGCGCTGGCATCAGGGCAGAGAATTATTCAGCTCCCCCCAATATCTGCAACCCTGCCCTGGATCAGAGGAGTGCAGACAGCTGTTCCCACTCTGCAGCGGCTGTTTTTATTCATGGGAGACCCTATGTGCGGTGTTGCTCCCCAGCGCCAGAGTCATTCTTATACTTTTCCTGGTTGCCTGGGGTGGAAGTTTGTGACTAACACAGATCCAGACCATTTGAGGGTCAGGAACCTCGTTAGTCTGTTTTTAAAAGGGGAGAAATGTGACAGAACCCACTGTCACTGTGTGTTTTGGAGGGGACTGTGCGCAAGCCTCCTACCGACAGACTATGGGCCAGAAGATACTGGAGTTTGGCGCTGCAGCCTTTTGACTTTACCATCCACTACTGCCCTGGGAAGCAAAACGGCAACGCCGACGAATTATCCAGGCAAACAGACATTGACTCTTTGGGATTTGTTACCCGACTAATTCAGGCACAGACCAGTTGGAGGTCTAGTACCTGGATTAGTCTACCTTTGGGGGGAAGAGATGTGACGGTACTAGCCGTCACTATGGGTGACGGATCACCCTGTCCCTGGATTGTAAACCCCTTTGTGTCATTTTCTTATGAGTTTGGGACATTGCATTTTATTTTCCCTTTATTCATCCTCTGAACAACTGACTCATGGCATGGAGTTAATGTAATGTAATGTTACAACCCATCCCCCCCCTCTCCTGTTTCTGTGTCTAAGTGTGTGGATTCATGGCAGACAATGGTCTGAGTTGGAGACGTCTCTCCGCAGGGGGTGTGTATTAAGACTGCATGTTTCAAATGTACAAATGTTCAGTTCTCATTGGTTGGTCCCTGTTCCCTTCCCCCATTCTGTGGAAAGGCTAAGGGGAGTTTCCCTAACTGTAGGTAAAACTGTTGTCTTGGAATGTAATAAACAGTTTAAGCTCTGCATGGCTAACCCTCAACACCTGTGTGGATTGTCTCGTGATTGAGGGGTTACGGGCTGGATATGGCTTCTCTGCAGGCTGTGGGTGCGTTTGGAGGACAGGAGACACAGATCCGGCGGATGTGCCCACCTGGGGTACAAAGATCCGTTACAAACACTAACCTTGCAGAAAATGATTGTACAAATATAAAAACGACAGAACACTGTTGAGTATTTTGGAAAGTTTCACCATAATGTTACAATGAATTTAGTTAAATTACTTAACTAAGGAAAAATTCCGAAATGAATGAGACTTTTATAAATTGCAGTTATCAATTTTTTTTTAAAATATTTAAAAACTACAAAAAGTAGCAAAGTTAAAATGACAAAAAAAAAATACAAAAGTAAACACACACACATAAATATATATATATATATATATATATATATATATATATATATATATATATATATATATATATATATTTATTTATTTATCATGGTATATATATATATATATATATATATATATATATATATATATATATATATATATATATATATTACTATTAGACTATTAGAGTGTTTTATTTGCTTCAGTATTGAAATCAAATATTATTTGGATATTTAAAGATATAATTACTGGCCCAGCAATAGTCTATTTAGAAACTAGAAAATTATTTTATGAAATACATTGCCATGTATAAACCCATTTATGTCTATATTTATTATCATCATCCCTGCTCTAACAAGCAACAGGCAGTACAAAAGATCTGGGGCTCTGTCACTGGAGAAAAAAATACAAGAAAAATAAAAGAGTTTGGCAATTGCTGTTTTCAAAGACGAAAGCTAAACATTGCACTGAATGACATAAGCTAAAAGCTAAATATTTATGCTTGACTTTATCTTTTGGAAAAAATTCTAGGTTTTAATCTGTATTCCATGTTTATTATGATAATTGGAAAGCAATAGAATCTGCTGTTTATACATTCACGAGTGTTTTATGTATAAGATTGAAATGTACACAATGTTTTTATAAAGCTTTATTTGAGGGGAAAAAAAATGCGCCTCGGGTCTTTGGATCAAAACACTTAATAGTATGTTTAAGTTTGGATGAATTTCCATATAATAATTTGTTTTTTGCTAGTGAATCATAATATAGTGATTTAATGAGCCTAATTTATTTAATATTGTAAATGTCAACACTGTGGTGAAACAGGTTGATTGTAAGAAATGTAATATATAATATTTCTGAATGTTATTTGAACTTGATTCCGTTCCAGCATATATATGTTTGTACATAAGTTACCAAATTGTGTCAAATGGACATCTGTTTAGTTATAAATTGTTCAAAAATCAGAATTGTAGGAGTGATTTATACAATTAACTAAAGAAATTTTGATTATTTTTAAAGTAACAATAATACAATCTGATTTTATCTAAATTTTGTGTTACATGGAGATTTTTGGAGATTTTTATTGTTATGATGTTGTTTGATATTTTATTTGATCACTAGTTAGATCAAATAGTGTATTACTGCTGAGGTTATTGTCCATATCTATTTCATTTTGAACTATTATGTCCAGTTTTTGTAACCTAGTGCAGATTTCTACTCTGGTGTTTAAAGTTTAAGAAAAATGTGTCAATTAACTACAACTTTCTCTGAAAAAGTAGCGTTATTATAAAGATAAAATAGATTTTTTTATTGCTTTATGAACAATGCGACCTAGCTCATAGCTTGAGCTCCAGTGCACTATTAACAGGGAGACCCTGATAAGTGAGGTGTTGTCTGCTGTATATAAATTCCCAGTACTGGGTGTTTCTAACAAAGCTCTTGACACTGAAAATACATAAATCCCCAATGTCACCTGTGTTTCCATGTTCAAAGGTGCCCCTAACACTAAATCGGCCCAGAATACCGAATGTGGTTGTAAAGGCAGAAGGTTTCCTACCTTACTGTATTCTAAGGTAAAAAACCTTCTGTGGGCAGTTTCCCCCAAAGCCCCCCTAAATGCTTATCTGAGCCCGATATTGATCTGGCAATGTGCACAAGAGCCAAGGCTCTCTCAGCTCTCAGCTCTTTCCCTCCTCATTAGCTCAGATACAGCAACTGGAGCAATTGGCTCCTGCTGCTGTCAATCACAGCCAGTAATAAGGGAGCTGGGGCGGGGCCGAGCCTCACTTTATGTGTCTTCTGGACACAAAAAGCAGGGCTCAGGAGCGAGCGCGCATGAGTACCATCATAGCAAATGGCTTGCTATGGGGGCACTCGGTTAGGGGAAGAGCTAGGAGCACCAGCAGAGAACCCGAGAAGAGGAGGATCGGGGCTGCTCTGTGCAAAACAATTGCACATGGCAGATAAGTCTAACATTTTTGTTATTTTAATAATAAAAAGGAAAAACAAAGCTTTATTATGACTTTAAAGTAAAACTATGGCCTCCTATTAAAAAAAAGCAGAACTGAAGGTATAATTTTTATTTTTTTCATTTTGGATAGGGAGGGTTCTAATCCCCATCCATGTCCCCTTGGAGAGATTTCCCTTCACTTCCTGTCCTATAGCCACAACAGGAAGTGAAAGAATAATCCCTCCAATTAGACAGAAATCCCTGGTAGATATCATGGTCACCAGAACTAGTGTCCCATTGGAAGATGTCCCCTTTATTCCTGTTCTGGAGACCACTCAAATGTCGGGATTTTCTTTCATTTTTTGTGATAACAATTACCAGGGCAAATAAACAGAATTCACCTAATGGGGACACAGGCAGCAATACAACCTAAAATGTGTAGTAATCTCTCTCCTATATAAATGTTTTGCCTTCATTTACACTGTTATTATAATTGCATGTGCATTTACAGTAGTATCCTGTACATACCCACACATACCTGGTAATCCTGCCAATGAAATTCTCATACTCCAGCTTCCTGCGATGATGTGGTAACAGTGCTGCACTGCTCTTGAATTCAGAGCAGATTTGCCATTCTAATGTAGGTTGTGCCTGCTTGTACTTCAGTGGGACACTCTCATGTAGGTTGTGCCTATAAGTTCTTCAATGGGACACTCTCATGTAGGTTGTGCCTATAAGTTCTTCAATGGGACACTCTCATGTAGGTTGTGAGTGCTTTTACTTCAGTGGGACACTCTCATGTAGGTTTTGCCTCCTTGTACTTCAGTTGGACACTCTCATGTAGGTTGTGCCTACCTGTACTTCACTGGGACACTATCATGTAGGTTGTGTCTGCTTTTACTTCCCTGGGACACTCTCATGTAGGTTGTGCCTACTTGTACTTCAGTGGGACACTCTCATGTAGGTTGCGCCTGCGTGTTCTTCAGTGGGACACTTTCATGTAGGTTGTGCCTGCTTATTTTTTAGTGGGACACTCTCATGTAGGTTGTGGCTGCTTGTATTTTAGTGGGGCATGCTCATGTAAGTTGTTCCTGCTTGTACTTCACTGGGACACTTTCATGTAGGTTGTGCCTGCTAGTACTTCCCTGGGACACTCTCATGTAGGTTGTGCCTACTTGTACTTCAGTGGGACACTCTCATGTAGGTTGCGCCTGCGTGTTCTTCAGTGGGACACTTTCATGTAGGTTGTGCCTGCTTATTTTTTAGTGGGACACTCTCATGTAGGTTGTGGCTGCTTGTATTTTAGTGGGGCATGCTCATGTAAGTTGTTCCTGCTTGTACTTCACTGGGACACTTTCATGTAGGTTGTGCCTGCTAGTACTTCCCTGGGACACTCTCATGTAGGTTGTGCCTACTTGTACTTCACTGGGACACTCTCATGTAGGTTGCGCCTGCGTGTTCTTCAGTGGGACACTTTCATGTAGGTTGTGCCTGCTAGTACTTCCCTGGGACACTCTCATGTAGGTTGTGCCTACTTGTACTTCAGTGGGACACTCTCATGTAGGTTGCGCCTGCGTGTTCTTCAGTGGGACACTTTCATGTAGGTTGTGCCTGCTTATTTTTTAGTGGGACACTCTCATGTAGGTTGTGGCTGCTTGTATTTTAGTGGGGCATGCTCATGTAAGTTGTTCCTGCTTGTACTTCACTGGGACACTTTCATGTAGGTTGTGCCTGCTAGTACTTCACTGGGACACTCTCATGTAGGTTGTGAAAAAGGGTGAATATATTGCGCTTAAACACTTAAAACACAACCAAAAAAAGTGCTTGTGTGCATAAACATATAAATAAATAAATAAATATATACTAGTGAATAAATATATATGAATAAATAGATAAATAAATATATATGTTGTGAAAAAGTCCTTAGTGAAATATATCAACAGTCCTTAAAGTTCCCAGTGCAATACGGATCTCTCAGCAATGACTGAAAATCACTTTAGCTTCAAGTGAGGGACCTCCACCATAGGGACTTTCTCCACCCAGTGCTCAGGGTAAATACTTCTTACCGAAGCTGGTGGACCCCTTAATTACAGGGGGTATAAAACAGCATATAAGGTCCACAAATGCCTCCAAGCTATCCTTCAGGTCCCTTAATATGGCTCAGCTCGCACAAGGAACTCCAAGTATTTCCAGGGTGGTATGGTATGGGGAAAAAGATAAGGAAACTCCGATAGTGTAGTATGTTCTAATATTGGGGTTTATTAATAGAAATGCACTTACTCAAACATCATGTACAGAATGCCTTCATGGGGTAAATGCAGCATGGGTTCGGTGTACGGGACGCTCCTCTGTTCCTGCGTATCACCAACCCGGAACTCCACGGTCTCACGTTCCCGACGCACGTTTCGTCAGACGCGCTGACGTCATCAGGGGATCATCTGATGACGTCAGCGCGTCTGACGAAACGTGCATCGGGAACGTGAGACCGTGGAGTTCCGGGTTGGTGATACGCAGGAACAGAGGAGCGTCCCGTACACCGAACCCATGCTGCATTTACCCCATGAAGGCATTCTGTACATGATGTTTGAGTAAGTGCATTTCTATTAATAAACCCCAATATTAGAACATACTACACTATCGGAGTTTCCTTATCTTTTTCCCCATACCATACCACCCTGGAAATACTTGGAGTTCCTTGTGCGAGCTGAGCCATATTAAGGGACCTGAAGGATAGCTTGGAGGCATTTGTGGACCTTATATGCTGTTTTAGACCCCCTGTAATTAAGGGGTCCACCAGCTTCGGTAAGAAGTATTTACCCTGAGCACTGGGTGGAGAAAGTCCCTATGGTGGAGGTCCCTCACTTGAAGCTAAAGTGATTTTCAGTCATTGCTGAGAGATCCGTATTGCACTGGGCACTTTAAGGACTGTTGATATATTTCACTAAGGACTTTTTCACAACATATATATTTATTTATCTATTTATTCATATATATTTATTCACTAGTATATATTTATTTATTTATTTATATGTTTATGCACACAAGCACTTTTTTTGGTTGTGTTTTAAGTGTTTAAGCGCAATATATTCACCCTTTTTCACTATTTATGCGTATACACGTTTTTATTGCAGCTTGCACTATGGAAGCAATTCCTCACATATAATCAACATTTGACTAATAATTTATTATCGAATATCACCATTTGCGCAGTTTCTTTTGGGTTACCAATTCGTTATTTATATATCTCATGTAGGTTGTGCCTACTTGTACTTCAGAGGGACACTCTCATGTAGGTTGTGCCTGCTTCTCCTTCACTGGGACACTCTCATGTAGGTTGTGCCTGCTTCTCCTTCACTGGGACACTCTCATGTAGATTGTGCCTACTTGTACTTCAGTGGCACACTCACATGTAGGTTGTGCCTGCTTGTACTTCAGTGGGAACAACCTCATGTAGGTTTTGCTGGCTTGTACTTTGGTGGGACACTCTCATGTAGATTGTGCCTACTTGTACTTCAGTGAGACAACCTCATGTAGGTTTTGCCTACTTGTACTTTGGTGGGACACTCAGATGTAGATTGTGCCTACTTGTACTTTAGCGAGACAACCTCATGAAGGTTTTTCCTGCTTGTACTTCAGTGAGACAACCTCATGTAGGTTTTGCCTGCTTGTAGTTTGGAGGGACACTCTTACATAGGTTGTGCCTACTTGTACTTCAGTGGTACATCTCATGTAGGTTAAGCCTTCTTGTACCTCACTGGAACACTCTCATGTAGGTTGTGTCTGCTTGTACTTCATTGGGACGCTATCATGTAGGTTGTGTCTGCTTGTACTTCAGCGGGACACTCTCATGTAGCTTGTGGCTGTTTGTACTTCAGTGGGACACTCTCATGTAGGTTGTGTCTATTTGTACTTCACTGGGACACTCTCTTGTAGGTTGTAAAAATTCCCATAGGTTTCAGTGTAGAGTGTACAGTGCTTTAGTGGCCTAGTCAGCAGTGATTTAGACAAGTGGTTGTAGGATGAGCAACACTGCATAAAATTTGCTGAACTGCGAACAGGGCAGGCGGCTGGGTTGGCTGACCCTACATAAAATGTGTAACTGTAGGGGCAGTTACATTTTAAACATCCCCCCCTCCCTTCCCAACACATTAAATGTAATCCTAACACTTTAACTTATGAAGTGAGTATGTAACAGTTTTCCTCTTCCAACACTTATCCTCCTTACAAAAAGCCAAACTCTACCCTGAATTCTAAGGGCTAATTCACAACACAGGCGTTCCAGGTTTTTTTTATTTTATTTTTGTATACACAACACATAGAAGTAGGTTAAGTGAGTTCCTGTTCCAGAACAAAAAGTAGAAAATGTTGCATTTTTCCTGCACAGAACTGTACTGGAACGTGGTAGACGCATGAAAACAAGGGTTGCCATCTCATCCCTTTAAAACCGAACACATATTAATCACACATGTTCTGGGGCCAATAAAATGCAGGTAAGGCACTAAATGAATTTAATTACCACCTTAATAAACTACAGAACCTATGTAATTATTATGTGTTCGGTTTTAAAGGGATGAGGTAGCAACCCTAATTGGAATGCACCTATATGTATCAAAAGTGCACCAGACCCCAGTACAGTGGTAAAAAAACAAGAACAAAAGAAGAAAAAAAGCATCTGAAATACATTCCGGAAATGCATCAAAAACGTGCATGCAGAAAAGCATCCAGAAAAGCATCCAGAACGAAACTGGAGGACAGTTTTGTGGTGTTAACTAGCCCTAAAATTTAAATAGAACTGCCTGAAACCCAATTCTAAAAAAAAACACAACATAGGCCCCTAACATACCCCCTAACATTAAAGTGGAACTAAAGGCAACGCTTTTTTCCACTTTGGATAGAGTAGGGAGGGTTATTACCCCTGTCATTTTATTTATCGTATCTGTATCCCATTGGGGAGTTCTCTTCCTGACCCATAGCCAAAATAGGAAGTAAAATAAAATTTATTCAAAGTTGGGAAATCCCTGATTGTCACCAGGATCTCCATGGGACGATTTCCCCTTTATTCCTGTTCTGGTGACAACTCAAAATTTTGGGAGTTTCTTTCACCTTCAGTAATAACAGTAAACAGGAGAAATAGAGAGAGAGAATCTCCCTAACGGAACCACAGACAGAAAAAATGCCCTACAGTGTTTTAATCCCTCTCCAATCTAAAAAAAAAAGTTTTGCGTTTAGTTATACTTTGAAATAAGCAATTGTTCTGTACACCCGCCTCATCCTGTGCTAAGAGCAGCTGTGTCAAATCCTCACGGCTCTGAACAAGCTAAGCATGGTGTCAGTAACTATTAATCTGTATTATTTTAAACCTTCTTCTGACCACTGCAGGGTCACTTTTAGCAGATTCAGCTTCCTGGTTTGTAGTGCCGCACAATGATATGCTTTGCTGTTCCTCTACATGTCAGGTCTGACTCATTGAAAACAATACATATTGTACATGTCTGAAATGTTACTTACTGTATATCTCAGCAGTTTTTCCGAAGGCCAAAAAAAGGAGAGCAGAAAGGCCAAATATTTTTTAGCAAAATACAGCCAGCCACGAGAGAGAATCTTCAAAATCTGTATAGTAATGAAAATGTGGAAAGGCACATACCGACCACCTAACTGGGAATGTATGTCATGATTTTGCCTTTAAATACTGGGGTTATGGCAGCAGCTAGCTGGCATACCCGCAGTATCGACTTTCGTCTTAGGCGGGCGGCTTTCAGATAAAAATGGTCCCAGCAGCGGATTCACCACAAGATCACTTTTATAGGTGGCAGGAAAGGTGAAATCCTCCCCCATCGCTTTTCAGTTTTCAAACCTACTGGAGCCGTCAGTAAGCCTGGAACCAATCTGATATGGCCGATGGCGAGGCTGGAAGCCGAGTAAGGGCAAGATAGCCCCCACTCAGCTCTATTCCCTTGGAGGACCAGGGCAACCTCCGACGTCACTTCTGGTTCTCAGGCTTAAAGCGGTTGTATCCCCCAAAAAACCCAAAAAAACAAAAACAAACCCTGCAGGACAATAGCATAATGTGCTAGTATGCATCGTCGCATACTAACACATTATGAAATACTTACCTTAGAAATGACAGCCCACTCCCTCCTTCTTCCTCCATGGTCAATAACCATCTAAACACAATGGGACAGAATATTACATGTATATTATTGATGGCTTCACCTCCCTTTTATTCTAAAACACAGGCTGGAGGGGCGTCACACAGAAATCCAACCACACCATGTTATTGCCAAAAAATAATAAAGATTTGATTAAAAATATATATTTGTATGACAATTTAAAGCAGTTTACTGATTATTTTTATTTATTTTTACCCTGTATTCTAAAGGCTGTTTTTTATTTTATTTTGAAAAAGGGACCAGCAGCAGAGGACTGGAAGCTCCTCCTGCTTATGTTTCCCTGTAGACAGGCTGGCAAAGATCTGGGTCATGTGAAAGCTGTATATCGCTTAGGAAAAAGGTACTTGGATGAGTTTATTTTTGCAATTAAAATAATTACAGTGCCATCATCCACATACAGAAACAGAACGGAGAATGTACCTTAAAGAGTGTGTGTTTAGTATCACTTTAATATCTTAAAGGACTATAGAGGGGGATTTTACATATTTTCTTTATTTATTATGGCTGGGACTACTAAAGAAACATATTTTAAATTATATTTTTTTTAAGGAGTAAGACGATTCCCCATACGCGATTAGTGCAGCCTACTATGAGAAATACTTACCTTGCTTCCCGTTCCAGTGATGTTCACTCTACAGCCCTGCCTGGCACTGCACAGACTGCAAAGAAATATTCCCCATCAGCCAATTTTCTCACATGCACATTTCAGCTAGCTTTATTCCTATGGGCGAGCTGTTTTCTAGAAGACAGCTAAATAGAACTGTGCGCACTGTACGAATGGGCCATTTAGGGACATTTCTGCTAAATTATTGCATCATCAGCTGCAATGAACATCGGTGGAATGGAAAACAATGGTAAGCATTTCTCACAACAGGCTGAACTGGATGGGGTGGGGTGGGCAATACCATTAGGTATGTGTTAGGTAAAAGTGGAATTAAACTTCAAATGTTTTTGAAAAATAATAAGATTGCCCATATACAGTACAATCATTCAAGCATTGCAAACAGTACAATGTATAGTAAAAAAAAAAAAAAAAAATTACCCAAAAGAATTATAGTTTCCTTTAGACATTTGGCATAGTAAAAAATCACCAAATCAATTATCGTTTTTTTTCTTCAAATCCTAATTCAGCTGCCTAAAAAATCTCATGGCTGCTGGATGTTATCAAAACATGTACATGATATAATAAAAAAAATAAAAAATAAAGCTTGTGGATCAGTTGAATATATGCCAACCTTTTGCTCAATTTTATTATTTTACAGTGTGCTAAATTAAACAAATAAATAGCACGTGCATGGTAAAAGTTACAGAAAGACACTTCCTTTAAATCTGCACCTTGGGTAGTCGCAATAACTTTAATGAGAAAATCAACAAAATATGTAACTTGACCAGGGATGGCTAAATTTTGAATAATGTTATGTGCATGTAGTTATTCCTAGCATAACCCATTAAACCTTAATATACAGTAAATGAATTGTTCTAATTGTCATTATTTAGTTTAACCATGCAAACATTTATGTTATGGAGTACCTGTTTTTCTGAACAGAGCATTTAAAATTTGACATCACCTATAAATCATTTCAAAAACAGCTTGTAAACCTGCAAGCAGTTATGTCCAGGGCTATCACCTAATCTCCTTTTGACTTTATAGACTTTTGGAGACGATTCTATGAAATTCTCTGTACACAAGACAGAAATAAGACCATAAGATGAGACTTCTTTTCTTTCTTAAGAAATAACAAACATATCTACAGAATGTAGCCGGACCCATTGCGCTCACCAGTGTTACATTGCTGGATATGCTGTGATGTGCTGTGTTATCAAAACGTTTGAAACCACAGTACAGTAAAAAAAATAAGCATTGTAAAGATGATGACTCATTCTGATCCCTATAGTATGTTCATCTTCTTATCTTGTATAAAACATAGTAGACTGAAGTAATTGCTACACGATTTTAAAGTCATAGGGGTTGATTTACTAAAGGGGAAAGCCTGCTCACTTTTCAAAGCCAAAGTTAACGCTGTAAGGCGAAAATATGATCAGTTCGAATAGCCAATCACTTGCAAAAAAAAAAAAACAACAAAAAAAAAAACAGCTTAGTCATATCCACTAAATTAATTGAAGGTTCACTTTGATAAATGGACCTTTTCTACAATTTTGGCAAATCAGCCCCTGGGTTGCTCTTATGTCAATGCCGACACACATTGCGCAGGAATGGCGCACTGTGCCACTAATGGGAAAATGGGAAGTTGTTCTAGAGCAAAGGTGACGGAGTGAGAGCATGTAGGCAGGAGGTGCTTGAAAAAGGTTGGAGAGAGCCGCAGCACTGAGTAAAAAAGGATTCAAAAAGTTAAAAACATTATTTTATAAAAAAAAAAGCCAGAGCAAAAGTTTACAATGAACAGTGCTTTTGGAAATTAAATGTTGTACAGTTAAAGCGATCGTAATGTTTTTTTTTTTTTTTTCATAACAAACATGTTATACTTGCCTGCTCTGTGTTGGGAAATTTCACAGAGCAGCCCAAACTTCATCTTTTCAAGTCCCCTGCAGGCGGTCTTGGCTCTTCCTTTTCTGGGAGTGCCCCCCCATAGCAAGCTCCTTCCAGAGCCACACTACCTTCATCCATAGACACATACAGCCCAGCTCGGCCCCGTCCTCCTCCTTCATCACAGGATTTGACTGAGAGCAGCAGGAGCCAATGGCTTCTGATGTCTCGGTGAACCCTGTGAAACCAGGAAGTGAGATTAGAGACCCGCTACAGATGGGCCCAGCGCTAGATCATGTGAGTACGTATAAGGAAAGGGAAGGGGGTAAAGGGGGCAATACCGATACCTAAACAGTTTTTACCCTAAAGCTCAACTTCATCTGTTGACAAATTCTGCTGCAGCTACATACAGAATAATGCACTGTGTTCCGGGTTCGAGCTGAGACTTCCAGTTTCATGCCCGGGACACAGTAGAGTCTATCACTGTGGCGCTCAGCCATTAACAGTAAGCTATGTTTTCTACCAGTGAATACAAAGCTTCCTCTGATTGGCTGAGTCAGAAGTTGTGACATCATCAGCCTGCCTCTCTGACTCAGCCAATCAGAGGAAGCTTTGAATTCATAGATAGAATAGATTGCTTACTCTGAATGGCTGAGCACCGATGTGATAGACTCTGGAAGTCTTACCTCAAACCCAGAACACAGTGCGGTATGCTGTATGTAGCCGCAGCTACAAACAGTTTGTACCGCACATCCAGTGACCTCACATGCTAGTAAGGAACATAGTATGAAAAATATGTCAAAAGATGGAGTTCAGCTTTAATGTAGAGAATGCATTAAGGTAAAAAATGTTTAAGCTTTAGAACCACTTTAAGGTACATTTAAACCTGGACATAGGGCCATTCCATCAAGGTACTATAGCAATTTAATTACAATTTTTAACAATAAATACAAGACTTTTTTACACTATAAGAGGCCCTTTCTTCTCTCTCTTTTTAATTGATTGGTTGATTTGCCATGGAGTCATTGAATTACACTATCACAAGGAGGGCATACCTGGCAGGCAACAGCTGGCAGACATCTTCTGGTCCCTGGGTTACCACCAAGCGAGATTGACATTTTTTGTTATACAACGAAGGGGTCAACACCATGTGGTGAGTACAGACCTTCACTTGAGCATGTGGTGACACAGTAGCACCAGGGGGCAAGTATCTTGGTGATATGGCACAGCACACTTTTCTACAGTTCATTGAATAACCTTTCACTTTGTATCCAAGTATGATTATTTTTGGGACTGAGCACTTTTTAAATTAATTGATACTTATCACAATAGTAATTAATTGTATCACAGTGTTAATAACAGTGAATGATTTTGCAAGCACTGTTTTAGCACATATACTATTGCGTGTTATTTGTGGTCTACCGTTGGACTTTTGTATAGGCTACAGACTCTTGGTGCCGTATGACACAAGACACCCAGCAATGTTTGAGGCTGTTTGCTTGGGTGTAAACTATACCAGTGGTGAACCTACAGTCCCCTGGTGTCTGTGTGTACTCTTCAATTAACTGATTACATGTAGTAGCTTGTGCTTTTACTTTATCAATCAGTCAATTAATTCAGTCGATCCTGTCAACCATTGAAGACACTGGTTATAGTGTCTGTTGGGTACATGAACCATAAATATATCAGAAGAAAATAACGAGCTAACCAGTAAGGTCATCACTGCTAGAACTATGTGTACACTGGGTATTTTGCTTATTGGATATATAAACCTTATATTTACTAAAATAAAACTCGGAGCTAACCAGTAAGGTCCTCAGCCACTTAGAGCCCCTTTTTTCAAAGCTGAATTATATCCTGTCTCAGTATATGTCTTAAATCAGGAGTGCCTTCAGCAAACACTAATGGGTTTCTGATTTTTTTCTTGCTTGCACTGCACAGCAGTGCCGGATAACAAAGCATTGCGGAATCCACCAACCCATCTTTTGATTGGGCATTTCTCAGTGTAGGTTTGGTCATACACTTATAGAATTTTTCTCAAAATTGTTCATTTTAAGAACATTCATTCCATTTTCTAATTGATTATTGGGGTCAAATAGACGTTCATTTTTGTTTGTTTTTTGAGGAGGAAATTTGAAGAAGGATAGAACATTTTTTCTTGAACAAACAAATTTCTAACAGTGTATGTGGTTTTTGTTCAGAAATTGATATTCTTTCCAAAAATCAGATGGTAAAAAAAAAGAAACATTTTCCGAATCACTTTTGAGCAAAATTTGTCAAGTCATCTAATGTACTGAGAATTTTGAAACAAATGTTCATTTCTAGTGTATTGCCAGCTTAGGGGAAATGTAAATTTTACCTGTGAAGAGCAGGAATTAGGCAACCACCTATTTCCTCTTGGTCTTCAATTATTTGTGGAGGACTTCAGAAGGTGCTGCCACAGTTAATATTCAGCAGCTTTGCAGTGTTGCATGTAGGAATATGGGTCTGAGTAGCTTCAGACAAAAGTAGACTTTTTTTTATTATTTAAATGTTATTAAATTTCACATTATACAAAAATATTCAAGATTATCAAAACTTTATTCAAAATTCTCATTCCTGGAATCAAATTTTTGCCCCATAACCCCCCCTTCCCCCGTCCCTCCTCTCCCCCGATACTCAGCATATTGTTTTTCATATATTTCCTTCATTTCTCTCCTCCTCCTTCCCTCCTTCTTATCCTCTCTTTCTCTTCTCCCCTCCTCTCTCCCCCTCCCTCCTCAAACTCCTATAATTCCAGAGTACTTCTTTGTGCTTTTAAACACTATCCAGCCTTTCCAGATACTAACAATTTTTTTCCATTCTATCATTTTCACAATGACACAGCTCTTCCATATTATAAAGAAATTCTACCCTTTTAACCCATTCTCTTAACGTTGGGCTCTTTGGTATTTGCCAATATTTTGGGATCAGGTATTTTGCTGCATTTATTAAATTTGGTATCACCATTTTCACTTGAAGACATTTTAAACAATCAGAGGGTTTTCTTCACCTACTGAATCCTCTAAACTCTTGAATGATGTTCAAAGATCCCTCACTTATTGTGTGTACTGTATAAGCCTGACTCATAGATCCTGTGATAGAATACAATTATTATCATCAGCTGGCCATATTCAATGTGTCTAAATTGTGGTCTGTATTTTCCAAAGCAATCAGTCAGAACAAGTTTTGATTCTCTGTCATTTTCCATTGAAGGATTAAATTTGATTGGTGACTAGGGCAGTATTAATGGCAGTTTTTTTTTTGGAACTGATGGTAAGGCCATGTCTGTCTGATACAGTTGAAAGCACTTCAAGTTTACTTGCACTAAAATAATGCTAATCAAAGTAACAAAACTTTAATAGCAGCTATTCTCAACCAGGGTCCCACGGAACCCTAAGTTTCCTCCAGGGGTGCCTAGGGGTTCTTTGAGCTGTGGCTAACTGACTTCCCATCAGATGGCGATTGCAAAGTTCCAGATCCAACGCCACTTGGCAGAGCCAGCAGCATGACTGCAAGGGAGGCTTTCTGGCCATCACTGTAAGGGGGGCATTATTCCCACCACCAATATAAGAGGCATTTATCTGATGATTTAAATAATCTAATCTTACCAAGGGTTCCCTGAGACCTGAAAATTATTTTAAGGGTTCATCTTTGGTAAAAAGTTTTAAAAAGGCTGCTCTATAGATTAGGCTGTCTATTCGTACCCTGGCATAACTGCCTTCCTCTCCTATGTACTCTGGAGTCTAGGTAACTAATTACAGACTTTAGGGTACAGGGAACATATTACACCCCCACACACTGTGCTGTGCAATTGCCAATTGTCAGACCCCAGCAATGTCACATGAGAGGTGTGAATGTCTAGCCCTGTGCAATATGCAATTTATAAAGTTGGTATTTGCATATAATTTTTGGGGCTCCATTGAACAATAGCTGGCTCATGGTCCCTTCTATACGGAACCTTTATGATTTTGACTTGTCTCATCTACAGATTTACTAATTAATAGGAAAATGTAACAAAGAAAAAAAAACACACACAAGACAGAACTGGTTAAAATAGGCTTGGCTGAGATATAGCCTGGATTCCAAAACCCGGAGACACACTGTCATGTTGGCTTGGCTCATCTTTTAATAATGGAGATCTCACTGCTTGTCATTTTCTCCTCTCCTTCCTGCTGCTCCCCCCTCACCCCCCGCCTTTTCTCCCAGCCCGTGTGCTGTTTCCATGCATCTACATTTCTGTGCTGATCTGCTGGTAATGCTTGCTGATGTCTCATTCACATGCAATGCAGGCTGTATAACCGGGATTTGTTTAATGGTTACACTGACCATAACCCTGGAGCCTCCTATCTCTTAATAATTCCAGCTAAAAACCTTGCAAGGCCCCAAACATCCATAAAAACCTTTATCTCAACCTCTAATCCTTTGCTGGATCCACATTTATATCAACTTCTGCTTTTATGGAGCACTGCTCTGTGGACTAGTATTAGGACAATGCTGCAAAGTTCTCAGTATTAATATTTAAAAGATCTCAAAATGAAAAACAAATGCTACAATATGTATATGAGCTAATAACATTTACCATTGTGCGTATATAAGTACTGACTCCGGATCAGAAAATAAGATATTTCCCATTTATATAACCTAGCCATGCAGCCCATTTATCTGTGTCAGCTTTCATGCATGAAGTAGCATCAAGAATAATGTTAGTGGGTTTATTCTTTGGGAATACTGATCAGAAAGTAAACTGTTAGTGAAAAATATCCCCCCTCCACCCCAGCAAAGTTGTTTTATGTTTTAAAGATATTCGGTGTGAATAATTTCCTGAGCTCTTTATGTATTCTTAAATAAAACCTGTTAATTAAATTTGTCATTGATATTTACTGATCCTGTAAATAATGTATTACATTTTTGGCAAGATCAAGAGGTATGTTTCTGTACTTATTAAGAAAAAATGGTTGGGACTTTGAATGGGGTGTGTGAGAACAACGGGGCCTAAGTAAACAATACTTACCGACCAGTCTGCTAACAAACCGAATCAACCTGTCCAACAATGTATGTTAAAAACGGGGGTTTAGTTAACTCACATTTACAAATGTATGTGTAAGCTGCAAGGCCCCTTCACGGCACCCTGAATAACTTGCAGTCCTAACACTACTAATTTATGGGTGTCTCCACAGTGGGAGCACATGCTAGCTAATGGATAAATGAGGCACAAGTGGGCATGGAGGTAGCCTAAGCCTCCCCCAACCTGCCCCCATCTACGACTGGCCTTCAATATGTATTGCAAAATGATAAGTAAATACAATGTACGGGCTATGTGATAGCCATGGGGTCAAAACTAAGAATGACCGGGTGAGGAGCACGCACCTCCATCCCTGATCTGCCTTTATTTTACGTGCTTTTGTACTTATATTCTAATATGCTGAACAAAGAAAATAAATGCTGCTAAGTTTCAATATAGTACAGTAATTGTTAAGGCTGAACCTTCTATGCAGGATCCCCCCCAGCCCCCATCCCCATACTTACCTAGGCTTGATCTCCATCTAGCGCTGTGCGCAGCAGCTCTCCAGGCTCTGTCCCTCCTCACTCCTCACTAGGCATTGGCCATTGGCTCCCGCTGATGTCAATCAAACACTGTGTCATGGGAACAGGGGGTGGGGCCAAGCCACCTTGTCTGTGTCAAAAGACGCAGGCAGGGCGGCTCGTGAGTGAGCTTGCACCAGTGCCCCCATAGACAGAGGCTTTCTATGGGGGCATTAGTCGAAGAGGAAGGGTCAGGAGTGCCAACGGGGGACCTTAGAAGAGAAAGATCAGGGCTGCTCTATGCAAAACCATTGCACAGAGCAGGTAAGTATGACGTGTGTTATTTTAATAAAAGAAAAAAGAAAATCAAAGGACTTTGATCACTTTAAATTTTTGTTCTTGGATTTAGATATCATGTGAGCAATGCAATCATAATCTAAATGGTGTATGTTTCAGAATAGCAAAACTTTGTTAACCTATCCTTTAAGAGGTACAGATACCAGGGCCAATACACACTGCTGGCCCCAGGCTGACCTGGTGGTATGACAGGGTAGTCTATATCACCAAGGTACTGTTTTAAATTTAATTTTTGGCTGCAGAGTCCTGGAGTGGTTTAACATATATATTTTTTTTTTATTTTTTTTAGAAAAAGTATAATAATTATCCCTTTATGGATATTTCAAAGCTTCTTTACTCTCCAAAATATGATGCTATGTGCGCTTTTTGTTCCTTCCAGTTTCCTGTTTTATTTTATGCCATTGTGCTTCCAAGAACTGTTTTTCAATTAATAATGTATTTCCTTTTCAATAAAAACGTAATTTGTAACCACAGATGTATATATATATGTGAGCGAGAGATCCAAGTAAACCTTAAGAGATTGCAGTAGAGTAGAGTTTTATAGTTCTTCTCATGTTACAAGCTGAAATTCACTAAAAGTGTTTAGTGCAACAAATGAAACATGGCTTATATTACAGAATAGACTTCACTACTATCATTCTCACTTTTATTTTTTAACTTGCAGTGCATACAAAATCTTTAGTATTGCCCACCCAGCTGTCTGCATACTAAAGGCATAGGATCCAGTTTATGACTTTTAACGCTATGTGGAAAATCAAAGATCAAAGTATTTGCACAGCCTCTGAAGTACTAACATGAGAAAATTTTAATATATATCTTTTCTTTCTTAAACAATCACTCCACTTTTGTTGAGAAAAAAGAACAATCCCCTCTGGCTGATTAAAGTAGAACTATTGGCTAGAGCAAGGAAGGGTTATAACCCCCGTCAGATTTTTTTTTCCCCATCTGTGTCCCATTGCAGAGATTTCCCTTCACTTCCTGTCCCATAGCCAAACAGGAAGTGAGATGAAATCCCCGCAAATTAAGGGAATTCATTGAGGGCTCCCAGCTCACCAGAACTAGTGTCCCCATTGGAAGGTTTCCCCTCTATTACTTTTCTGAGGACAATCCAAAATGTAGGATTTTACTTTTTCTTCAATGTTAATGGTAAACAGGACATATAGAAAGGGTGAATCACAGGCAGCAATAAAATCTGACAAGCATTCTAATCCCTCTCTGTATCCAAAACTAAAAAATAAAAAAGTTTTGCCTTTAGTTATACTTTAATGTAAATTGCAGGGATTATAACAAACCTTGTTGCAGAGTTTTTACCTGCTTCTGCTCTGAATAAAAAGTTGTTTATTTTGCTATGTCTTTAGGGTTCTGATTCTGAATAGCAGTGATTTTTTTTATTGATCAGCTGATGCACTTCAATGAAGAAAGCTGCAAGGTCTGTATCCTTTTAGAAGTGATTACTTCTTCAGAATTATCTCACCAAAAATGAAATTTTTGCTGCAGAAGATGCCTAAATTCTGATTTGCATCTTAGAGCATACTTCTGGGAAAATCAGCCAGCCAGACATTTCTGGAGGCATTCCATACACCAGCTGTGTACAGAATGCCTACAGGTTACAACGTTGTATTTTGTTTTGAGTGGAGAAGGATTACAACACCTGCCAGGTTCTTATTGCTGTCTGCACCCCCATTAGGGAGATTCAGCCGTTTTATTTATTCTTTGTACCATTATCACTGAGAGTGAAAGTTGATCCCAAATTTTACAAACAACTGAATGACCCAAGCGCTTACTCCAATGGGAATAATAGGCGTGGCACTCTCCTCAGACGGGGAACTCCAAAGACTATAAACATGAAAAAGAAAGAAGGCGCAAGCACCTAGTGCATTACCCTTGGACACCTTTAAAATGTTTATTAAAAAGCCAAAAAACATACTCACAGACATGAAGAGCAAAAATCCCATGGAATGAGTCCACCACAATGTGGAAATTGACATGTCCCTGTATTAGGACCACTGACGCGTTTCGAGAGGCACGCTCCCTTCCTCAGAGCTGGTCCATCTCTGAGCTCTGGGGAAGGGAGCGTGCCTCCCAAAACGTGTCAGCATTCCTAATACAAAGATATGTCCATTTCCACATTGTGGTGGACTCATTCCATGGGATTTTTGCTCTTCATGACTGTGGGTATGTTTTTGGCATTTTAATAAACATTTTTAAGGTGTCCAAGGGTAATGCACTACGTGCTTGCACCTCCTTTCTTTTTCATGTTTACAATCCCAAATGTTAGCCTGTCACTAGAACAGGAAGAGGAGGGAAATCTTCCAATGGGAGCACTAGTTCTGCTGACCCTGGCAGTCAGGGATTCCTTCTCTTTGGAGGCATTTACTCTTACTTCCTGTTTTGGCTATGCGGGAAGAGGTGAAGGGAAATCTCTGCAGTAATGCAAAAATAGCAAAACAAAAACATGACAAGGGTTACATTCTTCCCTAAGAAAAAGAAAGAAAGGGTGCACCGACCTAGTGCAATATCCTAAAACCATAATTTTATTAATAAAAAGTGGTAAGTATTATACTCACAAATTCAGAATTAAGTTATAGAGCATCGCATGGTACAGCATCAAAGTTTATTGTATGGTACAGCATTGTTCCGTCCACAGTGCATCAAAATATGAGGCAGGAGGTGAAGATCCAATAGGCTCCAATAGGATCCAATAGGCTAACGCATTTCAAGGTTTAACCTCTTCCGTAGAGTTTGGCTCTGAGGAAGAGGTTAAACCTTGAAACAAGTTAGCCTATTGGATCTGCACCTCCTGCCTTATATTTTAATGCACTATGGACTGAACCGTGCGATGAACTTTGATGCTGTACCATCTGATGAGGTTTACCTTTTGTGATAATTTTTTTAATAATAAAATTATGGTTTTAGGATAATGCACTAGGTTGGTGCACCCTTCCTTTCTTTTTCTTACAGTTCCCGAATATCAAACTACTCCAGTCTTTACAGGGCGGCAAGATGTTTCTTTTCCCTATATAGCCAAGCTGAAGATGTAGCATACTCATCCTGAGCGGGCTCACTCCCAAGCGCAGGAGAATTTGTGTTTGTGACTATTTGTGTTTACATTCTTCCCTTACTGTACTCTAAAACACGTTTTTCCTTTTGTGCTACTTTAAATGCTTCCAGATACAAGTTTTTGGGATACCTTTGCTTAAAGAAGGGATGTATAAAACCTGAAGAAAGGATCTACATTAACCTAAAAGTTTGCATTACTAAAATGAATTTTCCAATAAAGGGTATCGCTTTCTGTATGATTTATACCATATATACTCCACTTTTGTGGAAAAAACTAGCAATAAAAAAAAATTATCCTCTTGGCAACGAGCATACGCCTCGAGGCGGGTGGGTCTTGGCGCCGAGTGGCCGCATATTTGCATGCATTAATGCAAATAGAGCTGTGCCGAGAATGTGCACCTTGTGCGCTCCTGCCACAGTTACCAGCATCTAAAGGAAAGCCCCTGATCGCCGCTTGCAATCGAGAGCTTTGTAATCATGTGACCACCGTGACAGCCAATCACAGGGGTCACATGACCATAAGCCCCGCCCTGCTTCCCGGAATTCTAAACCTCTTAAAGGGTCGACAGGTACCGGCTCCAAGGGTTTAATATAGCATATACAATTTTGCCTCAAGTCATATTGTAATTGAATGGTATTTAAAATGACCTTTCCCTTTCAGTCTGCAGTGCTGTCATTTTCTGTAAAATGCAATGCAATATGGCAACCTGGAGGCGTTGTGCACACAGATGGTGTACAGAATGCCCCCCCAGTTATATAATTTCCTGTATGTGTGATTGGCTTACTGATTATTACAGAACTCTGGACTATGATACAAGTCAGATTTTTGGCATCCCCTACAACCTTTTTTTTTTTGGTAAGATATTCCCAAAGGGAAATCATGTCTAAAGGAATGCAGGCCCTGCCACTTTCCTCATTAGAACCCTGAAAGTGGCAACAGTTAAACAGCTATTTCTTCCGAATAACAAAAGGTAGGAATCTGCAGCAGTGGGAATGTTTTTTTACTTTTCTCAACAAAAATTGAGTTACTTTTTAAAGGAGGGATTGAGAGAGTGAGAGAGAAAAAGAGTAGAGAAGCATGGATTGGTGAACTGGTGTATTATCTAAATGCAAGCCTATAACAAATAAAAAAAAATTATTACTGTGTTTAAAAAATGTTGTAAGTTTTTATAATAAAATTTAACTAACACAAAAGGTGAAAATGATGGTAAAACTTATTTTGCCTTAAATCACTCGCTTTTGCGCTGGAGGCCTTTTAGGAATGCTTTATACGTTTTTTATTTATTCTTAATATTTGTGTATTACTTGTGTATTACTTATTGTTTATTTTTTTCATATGACGTCACTTTTAAAGTGTTATTTTTGGCATTTTTCCCTCCAGAAAAAAATGCAATGCGTTTCTTAACACTATCTGCCGCAAGGAAATTGTCGAGCTGTTGGAATGTTTTCATCGTACAAAATTATATTAACTTCTAATACAATCAGCAAGCGTAGAGAGCAGCGCACACTTCACGGCACTCTGTGCCTCAATTCAAACCATTTATCTGGGATTTATTTGTGAGCGCAGATTTATTCTTATGGCTTGGCACATACATGAACTGAAGCGACTAATTACATTTCTCTTTCACTGGCTGAAAAACCCCCACCAGTCCTGAGCATGAAGGAGTAACCCAAGAGGCAGAGAAGTTCATTTTAATAAACAGCACTGCCGGCACCATGCCATGTGGCTCGTAGAGGAGCTGCACAAATCACTGCGAACAAGGCAGTTCTAGAATGGAAGGGGGATTGTTAGTGATTTGTTGCTCCATTTATACATAACTCCATTTACTGGCCTATTGTTCTTTTCTATTGCCAGGCAATAAAGCCACTCATTTTTAATGAACAACAACATCATATTCCGTAACTGTTCTTGAAATGTTACTATAAGAACACTTTCATTATTGTGTTTTAATGACTTTATGTTTGCATTATTAATTAGAATTGAATTAAAGAGACGCTTTGGTCAAATGGGAAAATATAAGTGTTTCAAGAAATTTTTGCTTTATTGGAAGGGGAACTCTACATCAGTTTTTCTCTGTACCCTTTAAAATGCTGCACAATCTCAAGGCACCACATTCTAAAATTTAAAGAATTAAACAAATAGTTTTACAAAATGCAAAAGGATCCACACACATAGGACACCCAACATTAGAAATGATTTATTCTTACAAAGCAAAAACACCTCTTCACACTGATACTGACTAGTGTTCCAGTGTTTCTCTTCCCCCCAGTTTTTCTCCCTCGCTCAGCTAATGTGACCCCAGTGCTGAAGGATAAAGGCAGGGGAGGGGAAAACAAGTATGCAGGCGCCTGACGTCCTCTTTATGAACCATTCACATCATCAGTTGTTTGGATTCCAGTGGCTGGCCTGCATGGTGCCCAAGGTTGTATTGCTGCACAACCTGCTTTATTTATCAAAAAAGTAGACTTGATCCTTTTTTAGGCTTTTTGACAATTTTTGGCCAGTTTCTGGTAAATTTCAGGCATTTACAAAGGCACCACTGAGGAACCCAGAAGACACCCCAGGGTGCCATGGCACCCTGGTTGAAAAATGTTGCTCTACACCAGCCTTTTTCAACCAGGGTTCCCATCATCAGTTGACCTGGAGGATGTCAGTCGCCTGCATAGCATCTATTGTTTGACCTTCCCCTGCCCCTCTCCATCAGCGTTGGGGGGACATTAGCGGAGTGATGGAGAAAAAATGAGGGAGAAGAGAAACAATACTAGTCAGTACCAGTTTGCAAAAGTGTATTTATTTTGTAAATCCCCTCCAACCTTGGGTGTCCTATGTGTGTGGATGTTGCTGCATTATGTAAAACTATTAGAATAGGTTTTACATTTTAGAATGGGATGCCTTAAGGCTGTCCGTCATTTTTAAAGGGTGCCTTAACTGAAAAAAGGTTGAGAAACACTGCTCTACACAACCTTTTTTTTTTTTTTTTTAGTTTTTCTTAGTTCTTAGTTTGGGTGAAGCAAGGCAGGCTTTGATCTCACAGGGGGGTTGAATTACTAAAACTGGAGAGTGCAAAGAAGTCTGGTGCGACTGTGCATGGTAGCCAATCAGCTTCGAACTTCAGCTTGTTCAATTAAACTTTGACAATAAAACCTGGAAGTTGATTGGTTTCTATGTAGGGCTGCACCAGATTTTCAACTCTCCAGTTTTAGCAAATCAACCCCAGGGTCCTTATTTCTATTACTGACTCCAGCCAGGGAGCTATACTTCTACCAGACAGGGTGTGCTTCCTGGTTCCTTCACTGGCTTGATAGTAGGTTCTAACATACATTTATGGGTTGATGTTCTGTAGAGAGAGATTCAGCCCACAGCTATATCCTGGCTTCCACGTTCATACAGGAGGGAGGAGAGATCTCTGCTCTGATTTCATAGGCAGCAGTTAACACCTAGCAGGGTACCAAACTTTCCAGAACTTTAAAACTTTTGGATAGAGTTCTTTACAGGATGCTGGGATTTTGTGACATCGCTGCAATACTTTCAGTCTTGGTCCCTTCTGACAATATATCTCAAATAGATTTTGCTCTCTTTCTACTGAATTACTGTAGTTATTTGTTCATTATAAATTATGGAGAAACCACTGGGATGGTGTGGCACCATCATATGAAAGTTTTAGTGCAGGTCATACTTGGTGTATTTGCTGACTTAGGGACATTTTAATACAGGCAATGTAGTGTGGTGCAATGCACAAGTTTTCCTGTGTTAACCACTTGACCTACGGAAGATTTACCCTCCTTCCTGAACAGGCCATTTTTTGCTATACCGCACTGCATTATTTTAAGTGACAATTGGGCTGTCGTGCGATACTGCACCCAAATAAAATTTTTGTAATTTTTTCCCACAAATAGAGCTTTCTTTTGGTGGTATTTGATCACCTCTGCAGTTTTTATTTTTTGGGCTATAAACAAAAATGTATCAATAATTTTGAAAAAAAAAAAAACAATATTTTTTTACTTTCTACTATAAAACACATCCAATTAAAACATGAAAAAATCTAATGTCTTCATAAATTTAGGCAAATGAGTGTATATTAATTAGTTTCTGCAAAAGGTATAGCATCTAAAATCTAAGGGATATATTTATGATTTTTTTTTTATACTAGTAATGGCAGTGATCAGCAACTTATAGTGGGACTGTGATGTTGTGTTGGGCAAATTGGACACTATCTGACACTTTTGATACTTTTTTAGGGACCAGTGGCATTATTACAATGCTAATTGCTAAAAATATGCACTGTCAATGTGCTAATGACACTGGCTGGGAAGGGGTTAACATCAGGGGCGATCAAAGGGTTATTTGTGTGCCTAACCAGTGTTGTGTGGGAGGTGCTTTTACTAGAGGAAGGCATAAATCCGTGTTCCTAGTTTGCAAATCTTTACTGAATGTGGAAACTTCACACTCGACCTCATGCAACTTGGATTCTGTGCCTCTCCACTCTTCCTCCAGACTCTAGGTCCTTAATTTCCAAACAAAATGCAAAATGTTCCATAGTCCATGTTGATTTGGGGAGCCATGTCATCTGGTGTTGGTCGACTGTTTTTTATCAAGTCAAAGTCAGCGCAGCCCTCTACCAGGAAATTCTAGAGCACTTCATGCTTCCCTCTGCTGACCAACTTTATGTAGATGCTGATTTCATTTTCCAGCAGGACTTGGCACCTGCCTACACTACCAAAATTACTAATACCTGGTTTAATGATCATGGCATCATGTGCTTGATTGGCCAGCAAACTCACCTGACCTAAACTCCATAGAGAATCTGTATGGTATTGTCAAGAGAAGATGAGAGACACCAGACCCAACAATGCAGATGAGATGAAGGCCCCTATTCAAACAACCTGGGCTTCCATAACCCCTCAGCAGTGCCAGGAGGATGATCGCCTCCACGCCACGCCACATTGATGTAGTAATTCTTGCAAAAGGAGCTCCGACCAAGTATTTAATGCATACTATACTGTAAATGGACATACTTTTTAGTAAGCCAACATTTCTGTATTAAAAATCCTTTTTTTTCATGGTCTTATGTAATATTCTAATTTTCTAAGATACCGAATCTTTTTTTTTTCAATAGCTGTAAGCCACAATCATCAAAATTCAGAATATAGAAGAAAGAAAGAAATGCTTGAAATATATCACTCTGTGTGTAACGCATCTATATAAAATATATGAGTTTCACTTTTTGAATTGAATTACTGAAATAAATAAACTTTTTTATGATGTTCTAATTTTATTAGATGCACCTGTATATATATATCCTAAATGGATTAAATTCATTATTTTCCTTAAAATTCTGCAACTTGAAATACGTTTATCTGAAATCTTTGCAAGTGTATTAAAAATAAAAACGAAAAAATCCCATGTACATAAGTATTCACAGCCTTTGCCATGACACTTAAAATTGAGCTCAGGTGCATTCTGTTTCCACTGATCATCCTCGAGATGCTTCTACAACTTGATTGGAGTCCACCTATGGTAAATTCAGTTGATTAGACATGATTTAGAAAGGCACATACCTGTCTATATAGGGCCCCACAGTTAACAGTGCATGTCAAAGCAAAAACCAAGCAATGAAGTCCAAGAAATTGTCTGTAGACCTCCGAGATAGAATTTATTGAGGCACAGATCTGGGGAAGGGTACAGAAAAATTTCTGCAGCATTAAAGGCCCCAATGAGCACAGTGACCTTTATCATCTATAAATGGCAGACATTTGGAACCACTAGGATTCTTCCTAGAGTGGGCCGTCCGACTAAACAAAGCGATCGGGAGAGAAGGGCCTTAGTCAGGGAGGTGACCAAGAACCCAATGGTTACTCTGACAGAGCTCCGGTGTTTCTCTGTAGAGAGAGGAGAACCTTCCAGAAGAACAACCATCTTTGCAGCACTCCACCAATCAGACCTGTATGGTAGAGTGGCCAGACGGAAGCCAATCCTCAGTAGAAGGCACATGGCAGCCCACCTAGAGTTTACCAAAAAGCAGCTGAAGGACTCTCAGACTATAAGAAGCAAAATTATCTCGTCTTATGAAACAAAGATTGAACTCTTTGGCTTGAATGGCAAGTGTCATGTCTGGAGGAAATCAGGCACTCCTCATCACCTGGCCAATACCATCCCTACAATAAAGCATGGTGGTGGCAGCATTATGCTGTGAGCATGTTTTTCAGGGGCAGGAACTGGGAGACAATTCAGGATTAAGGGAAAGATGAATGCAGCAATGTACAGAGACATCCTTGATGAAAACCTGCTCCAGAGCGCTCTGGAACTCAGACTGGGGGCGAAGGTTCATCTTCCAAAAGGACAATGACCCTAAGCACACAGCCAAGATAACAAAGAAGTGAATACAGGACAACCCTGTGAATGTTCTTAAGTGGCCCAGCCAGAGCCCAGACTTAAACCCGACTGAACATCTCAGGAGAGATCTGAAAATGTCTGTGCACCTACGCTCCCCATCCAATCTGATGGAGCTTGAGAGGTCCTGCAAAGAAGAATGGGAGAAACTGCTCAAAAATAGGTGTGTCAAGCTTTTAGCATCATACTTAAAAAAGACTGTAACTGGTGCCAAAGGTGCTTCAACAAAGTATTGAGCAAAGGCTGTGAATACGTATGTACAGTACATGTGATTTTTTTCATTTGTTATTTTTAATACATTTGCAAAGATTTCTAACAAACTTCTTTCATGTTGTCATTATGGGGTATTTTTTGTAGAATTTTGAGGAAAAAAATGATTTTTTTTTTCCATTTTGGAATAAGGCTGTAACATAACAAAATGTGAAAAAAGTGAAGCGCTGTGAATACTTTCCGGATGCACTATATATATATATATATATATATATATATATACATATAAATATATATATATATATATATATATATATATATATATATACACCGATCAGCCATAACATTATGACTACCCACCTAATATTGAGTACGTGTATTATAAGTATTAAGTAAGTGACGCACACGCACTCGGCCATCAACATGATATAAAATAAAATGTTATGCATCAGACCAGGCCACCTTCTTCCATTGCTCCTTAGTCCAGTTCTGATGTTCAGGTGACCAATGTAGAAGCTTTTGGCTGTAGACACGGGTCACCATGGTCTTTACAGCCCCATACACAACAAACTGCGATGCTAATTTTTTTTCTGCTTTGACAACATCAACTTCATGGTCAACATGTTCACTTGCTGCTCAATATATCCCATCAATTTTCAGATGCCATTGTAATGAGATATTCCTTTAACCTTTCAGTGGTCATAATGTTATGATGTTATGGCCGATCAGTATATATATATATATATATATATATATATATATATATATATACAGTATAAATGTATATAATGTATACTGAAAATAAGGGGACTGGGAGCCAAATGCAATCATAGAATAGTCATAGAATAGCCAAATGTAACAGTGAACTGAAAACATAAGAGTGGCAGTTTTGGGCATCCCCGCAAATCCTTATTTTCAAATGTTCCTTGGGGATGAATGGAGCGGGGAAGAATGAAGGAAAAGTATGTGCTACAGAGAAGGTATGTGCTTCCCCGCTGTCAGAATACACTGATCAGCACTGCAGACTATTGCCTGTGATGCTGATCTAGCAGGGAAAGAGCTGACAGGGCGGTTCTATAGAAGTGAATTGGCAGATCAATATCTGTACAACCTCACTGTATAATACAAGGATCGGGATTTGTGTGGTTCATGCTAAACTGGCCGAATTTTGATCCATATATGGTAAGCTTTAGTAGCTGGGCTTCTCCATTGTATGGTAATGAGGACTGGATTAAGCCAGTCCCCAGCCTTTCTATTGGGACAGATCACAAGGAATCAGTCATGGACAGTGTGGTAGAGATTTTATATTCTTACTGAGCACCCAGGAAACTCAGGAACTCTTCTTAGTGTCTACTATTCATTATATTTTAAAGCATTTGGTTGACTCTGTGTACATTTTGAAGTTTTTTTAAAAATAACTTGTGGTAAATATAATAAATGTTTTCCAATGTGTTACTTGATTTAATAATTAACAAGATAATAAGGGAAAAACAGTAGTAACATTTGGTTGTATGCACTTGCTTTTTTTTTTTTTTTTTTTTGTTTTTTTGAGCTGCAGCAGATTCCAAAAAAATGAGTTGGGTTGAAGTATGAAATCATCAGCTGAAAGTAAGACGAGAGCTTTTGCTTTTAAAGAGAGTTCAAATAGTGATCTGTAAGCACTTAGTAATCCGGGTTTAACCCTTTGCTGAGAATGATTTAATTTAATGATCTAATAATGATCTAACTTATGAAGACTCCGTAACTTAGATTTTGAGAAGGATTTTTAAAATGTAATTGATTTTCCCCCCCCCTAAATCTTTACAGTGCATGTGCAAGCCAATATGTAAAGTTAAAATAAAAATAGAATTTAAGAAATACAAATCTGAACTGTTATCCATTAATTTTGTAATATTTTATATATTTAAATATTTTGAGTGTTCACTGAACATCAGTTTACAATGGAGAATTCTAAACATTTTTTTTCTTCTATAAAAAAGAAGTATAATGTAATACAGTATCCCTGTTTTTATTAATTGCTCTGCTTGCAGTGTGTAGTCGGAAAGGGATACCTAATAAAGCACTGTAATAAAATGTTATATTATTGTAATTTCAGAAATAAAAAAATAAAAAAATCAGAAATAAGTGAACTCTCAGCCAAAAATATACTGCTTTGTGTTTCTGAGTTGACAGCTTGCCATTGGCTAAATATATCCTTATGGGAAAAATATCTTCTTGGTCATAACCAACAATACTGGCTTAAGATTTGAAATGTGTTGCTATTATTGGCTATTATCACAAAGTCTAAACTGTGCTTACTGCATAACCATAAGTCCGTAAAAACTGTTTTGTTTGGAGCTGTGCTTTTTTATTGGTGCTATTGAAGTCTTCATGTTAAATGTATGTTTGTATCAATGAACGTTAGTTTGAGTGAGTTGCACACTTTATACTTGGTCACCAACTTTTGTTTTGTTACCATGATAGAGGCTCTTTAAAGGTTAAAGAGTAAGATGAGGGAGGCCAAGCTACTTTAAAGCGGGACTCCAGGTAGGGCTTTTTTTTGCATACTTACAGTGGTCTAGCTTATACAGTATATTGCAAATCTCATACCTAGGAGCCCACTCAGGAAGCCAACAATCACTTTAGTCAGTGCTACTACATTAATAGCCACTACCTTCCGGGTACTGTGCAAAGCAGCTCCTCTTCTACTCAGTGACCAAAGGGGGTCACTTGCTTGCCACTGTCTCCATTCACAGAATGCATTATATTTTTTTAAATGAATATGGTGTGTTTTCTGATTATACAAGGTGGAGGCAAGGGGTGGTGAGGTAATATTCTCCACATTGTCCAATCAGAGAATGCCTTGTATTGAACAGTACAGAGGACGTATTTTAGTGAATGGCTGCAGTGCTGAGCAAGCCACCCACTATGGGTCAGGACTTTTAAGATAGTGGCTATCACTGTAGTAGAACCAACTTTTGCAGAAAGTGTCAGTTTCCCATGTAGATTCTCAGGTATGAGATAATCAAACTTATTTTGGTTTAAGGTGGATCAGCTGTACTGGCTGTAAGTATTTAATACTTGGAGTTCAGCTTTAAGTTCTGAGGCTGCCTTTGTGAAAGTTATTTCTAATGTTAGATGCATGGAGGCAGAAGGGTTAGTAGGTAGAATGAATTTAAGTTTTGATCTTTATCAGCTTCACCAGAATTTCTAACTTCTATAATAGGACCCCCGAAAAAGTACCTAATAATACTCCTCCAGGCCTGAAAAGAAAATCACACTCTCTGAAGTGTACTTTGTAGACCAAGGCTGTTTTATTTATTCCAACTGTAATAATCATAGGTAAATAAAATAAGATTTAAAATATAACTAAAGTTAAACTTTTTTTTTCAGTTTTGGATAGAACAAAGAGGGATTTGAACACCTGACAGCTTTTATTGCTGTCGGTGTCCCTAGGGAGATTCACTCTGTTTGTCATGTTTGCTGTTATCACTGATAGAGAAAGTAAAAGAAAATCCAAATTTGTGGATCATCCCCAGAACAGTAAGAGTGTTGCTAGTTTTGGTGACCCTGGTGACACCCTGGGATTCCCTCACTTTGGAGGGATTTCCTCTCACTTCTTGTTTAGGCTATGGGGCAGAAGGTGAAGGGAAATCACCCCAATGTGGCACAGAAGGGAAAAATAAACATTGCAGGCAGAGGCTTAACTAGAACCTTGAGGGTCATGGTGTAAGAAACCATGAAGGGCCCCCCCTGACCCCCCCTTCCATCCGAGCCCCGGGCTTCCAATTTTGGGAAGGCATCCATAGACATCATCCCAGAACCCTGCCTCCTATGTGCCCCCTGGGGCCTGCATCCAGCACACTCTGTGACTGCTGTGTCCTTTGGATACAGCTGATCACAGATCACAGTAAAGGGTCATTCAAAGTGGTAATTTACCATGTGATCAGATGATCACATGTAAGCAGACTTGCCGGTTTTCATCAGTCTTTTCCTCCCACACTGTGTCTGTGTGAGGAAAGGAGAGCCATTAACTAGAAAAACTGTCAGTACATTGTTTACACTGATAATCAGGGCACTGATCATAAGTGCAGCCCCATCAGTTCCCATCAGTGCAGCCTATCAGTGCTGCCTATCAGTACTCATCAGTACAGCCTATCAGTGCTGCCTATCAGTACTCATCAATGCTGCCTATCAGTGCTCATCAATGCTGCCTATTCATGCCACCTGTCAGTGCTCATCAATGCTGCCTATCAGTGCCCATCAGTGCCGCCTATCAGTGCAACCCATCCATGCTCATCAATGCCGCCTATCAGTGCCCATCAGTGGCACCCATCAATGATCATCAATGCCGCCTGTCAGTGTCACGTATCAGTGTTCATCAATGTTGCCTATCAGTGCAGCCTATCAGTGCTGCCTATCAGTCCTCATCAATGCCCACCAGTGCTGCCTATCAGTGCCACCTATCATTGCTCATCAATGCCACCTATCAGTGCCCATTAGTGCCTCTTATCAGCCTTGCCTATCAGTGCTACCTATCAGTGCTCATTTGTGCCACCTATCAGTGCCCATCAGTGCAGCCTATCAGTGCTCATCAATGCTGCCTGGCTCCTCAGCAGGCTCTGAGCTGAGAGCGTCTCTCTCATACAGCTCAGAGCCAGCACTGACAGTTCTCCTGTGTGAACTGCTCAGCTTCACACTTTATGAGGTGCACACAGGACGGGAGGGGTGGGAGGAGAAGGAGCAGACAGCTCTCTCCTCTCCCATCTTGTGCGAGGGAGGAGGGAGGGGGAACTGTCAGTGCCAGCTCTAAGCTGTAAGAGAGAGATGTTCTCAGCTCAGAGCCTTGTGGATAGCAACCCCGCTGGGGCCCCCGACAGTGGCAGAACGCCAGGGTCTTGTGGCATGTGTGACCTTTGTGACCCTGGTAGTTTTGCCACTGATTGCAGGTGTTATAACCCTTCTATACTTTATCCAAAAAAATGTATTTAGTTCCACTTTAAAATTGACCTAAAGACCAATAATGTATAATCCTAGAAGTGTACATACAACATCTGCCCTTCTCTGTCCAGGCAGATGAACCTTATATATCTAGAGGGCATTAGAAACGTGTGACAAGAAAACACTTGGGATATTTATCTTTCTAATGTAAACTCTTTTTGCACAATGGTGGCCACCCAAAAGACAATGCATTGTATACTTTTTGGATTTTTGTATTATGTTACCTTTTTTTTTTTATTGTATTAAACCTTATCTGAACAACTGAATAATGGGACATTGCTTTTACGAAACTCAAAAGTTGAACAGTGTTTAGCTGCTAGTGCCATAAACATTTTGTAAACCACAACAGAACATGGGAAATTTGCTGATGTTTTATGTCTCAGGGTCCCTTGTTGCTCATTTTAGCTGTATTAACATACCACATTTGGCATCCAAAAGGTATTTGGTCCTGCCTTGTACAACATGTGGGAAAGTTATAATTAGTCTTTTTATTTTATTTTTATACATTTTTTTTTAATTCATGTATATTACATTTTGCTACTAGCATCTATAGATTAGCTATTGCCCAACACTGCTTCAGATTCTGAAATACTGTAAGATAGTTTGATATACAAGAAAGATTTCAGTCAAAAAAGATTTGTTTGTACCTGGGCACAGAATGACAAGGGACTCTTCATATAAAATGGTATTTAACTTTGTAGCCCTATTGTTATAATCTGCCATGTTGCCATCAACTGCTTCAACTTTCTTAAATGAGTTGGGAAGATTCTACTGGAATCAATAGGACAGCTTTATAAAGCAGATATTTATAAAGCAGATAGAGGAATGACTTTGTAATTTCAAACTTTGCCAAAGGATTATGGAGGAAATAGGATTTTCAAGAAAAGTAATGAACACGTGTAGAACTTTGGCTTAGATTATAGTTGTGGTTGGAGGGCAGGAAAAACAGGCAGTTGAGCCGCTTCCACAATGCATGTGGTTGTGGTGACGTGGTGTGGCCTTTTTGGGTAAAAACAGGATGTGAGGAGGCAGCATAACACTTCCTCACTGCCTGTCAAATACCCTCCAAAAAGCGAACCACTGCAGATCGCTCTTCAGAGGGCTACCACAAGTATACATGATTTCTTGTAGCTTATTCTTACCTCTCACGGCAATCAGAATACTCCCCCTGACAATGCCTTCATCTGCTTTTTTCTCCCCAAGGACTGCACTATCTTTGTTCATGAATATTCTAGGATAACACAATCATGTAAATCCTGGTGCTTGTGCAATTCTTTACTGTGTTCACAAATGGCTGGTTCCTTCGGAAGCCTTTCACCTTCTGATTTGATACAAAGTTGCCATGTTGCAACCTAATTGCTCTTGGAGAGGAGACAATGGAAATGCTTCCTCCTGCTAGCAACAGAACCGAGTGATGGTGTCATCTCAGCCTTGGCAAAGTCGCTGGACTAGAGATCAAAGGCTGCTTTTTAATGATAAAATGGTGAACCTCTGAAAACTGATACCGTTGCTGTATATTGTGCATTGTCAGGAATGTATGCATAAAGGCTTGTAAACTTACTGAAAGATCCACTTCAACAGTTTTACTGGTTATTTGTTTTGTTACAGTTGTCTGCGAAAAATACTTTTTTGAGATCTGACATATTGATATAATGTCTGTAATTCATAACAAAATCATATTTTTTCCCTTTAGATTGTAAGGCATACCTTTGACCAGTTCCTAGCTTTAGAGCCCTCATCCTTTCCAAAAGCCCTACATACAGTAAATTATTACACAACCTGGCTTGATAGCATCACCAGGGCACAAGTCTAGCTCCTTTTTCATTGCAAATATTCAGAAGGCTGGGTTGCAGGGCTTTTATAGTTCAGGTACTCCCTCCCTATCCCCTCCCCCCTTCTCCTCCCTCCCTCCTCCCCAGAGGAAAGCATTAAAGTGGCAATCAGAGTAAAGGGTGGGCAGGATGAAACTGAAGTCTGAATAGGGTTCTGCTCAAGAATGCACTGTGACTCTGGGTCATACACAAGTCCAACCAATACATTACCACCAGAACAAATTAGAGCACTCTGCTGTTTCTGCTGTGTGCCAAAGTTGCTGAGCAATCAGAAGGACAGAATAGGGAGCTTGCAGGACAGAAATGTCAGGACCTAATAACGGCATGTTTTGGCACAAAAAAAGACCTACTGGTTTGGGTTTGTATGTTTGTGCCTACATGTTCTCATTTTAAAGATGCTAAAAGGGTAGATATAGGATATATGAACATGTGTACAATTTTCTTGATATGAATGACCACAGCTAGCTTCTTAGAGAAAGGAAGGGTTACAGAACAGTGCAGAAAAAATTGGAGTCAAACCCATATGGATGCCCAAAATAACATTGTGCAGTGCCTTTAAATAATCATTTATCCACACTCAATAACATAGGGCAGATGCCCACATAAATGGGTCACCCTCTTGAGTGTATATTAAGAAATCTCCTTATTCACATTAGTTTGGTCCTTTGTACTCCTTCTAGCATTTAACGCCCTGGGGTCAATTTAAAGCGCACTTACAAGGATTATCTCATTAAACCATCTGTCTTTTTTGTGTGATGTTCTCCCATAGTGGGTTAAGAAGTATAGAACCTGGAATTGATGTGGAATTCGGTTGGTGTTTGCTTCTGGTAGTGCTTCCTGATGAAGTCGATCATGGCAAAACATGCTGAGGCCACGTTTTAAAGCCACTAATGGAGTACTGTTAGACTGAACTAACTTTTATATCTTTCTGGGACTTAGTTATCCCTAAGCTTTTAATGTTTATATGTTTATTGTTCAAAAATGTTTTTTTTTTTTTTAATAGTGTTTTCTAAATATGCACCTTAAGCCCCCGTTCACATGCAGGCGACGCTACTTCGCACCGCGACCTCCGAGGTCGCGGTGCGAGCAGAGCGCCACGACCTCGGAGCGGCCGCCACGGACTTCATAACATTGAAGTCTATGGCGGTCGCCTCCGGGTCGCCCCAAAGAAGCTCCGGACCCTTTTTCTAAGTCGGAGCGACTTGTGTCGCTCCTATTAGAACGGGTCCGCAGCTTCCCTATGGGAGGCGACCTACGGCAACCTGTGAGGCGACCAGGTCGCCTCACAGGTCACCCTAGTGTGAACCGGGACTTAAAATTCCGCTTTGACTTTCTAATAAAAATCTTTTGAAAACAAAAAATTCTGCTTCTCTTTTGATACATTTCTGCTATTTTGGGATATGTGTGCTTGATAGATTTCCCACTACCCAGTCTCTTTATTTAGTTTGTAAATGATATCAATCCTACAGTTTAAATCTGTAAAAAAAGAAAAAAAAAATCTCTTTTTGTAGATAGTATAATAGTTACAGCTCACCACCCATCACGTTTACATTTCCATTCTTTATAGAACCATATATTCATTCTTTTCTTCAATCACTGTGACAACAGAGACACTTTCCTTTTATAAGTTGCTCTTGGCCAGATCAGGTAAAGTCACATTAGCCATAAATGTTATAGAAGTACAATGTTTCAGTCCAAGGTATGACAGGATAGGAATCATTTTAGCAGGGAAAGACGTTAATGTGCATTCAAAATTCAAATCAATGACATAGAGATTAAGTTGCCAAAATAATGTTTTGTTAGGATTTATTTTTCTTGCATTAATATTACTTTCCACATTGTATGTACCAAACAACACTTAGTTTTGGCACAGGCTTTTATGTGTAAAGCTGCCAAGTACAAACCATTTACATTTATATAGAAATCATATTTTGCTTTACTAGATACACTTTGCAAACAATGGCTACAGTGTGTGTAGTAGGTCTCTGAAATGAATAGCTGTGCAATTCTTTACTGTTGTATTTCTGTACGTCATCTTTTTTTTTAAACTAAGAGCACCAGATCACATTTGGGGACACCCTACTGACCACTCCCACTTTAAACCACACCCACAAAACCATGCTCCTCTTGGTACCCACAGCCAAAAAATCATGGAGAATTCAAACATGGCTGAGCAGTGCCTAGGAAAGCCAGCCTAAGAGACGATTACCTTACATGTGTGGCTGGCTCCAACAGTGTCATATTAGGATGCTACCTGCAGTTTTTACTGGTGCCATCCCTAACATGCCTACCTGGCAATACAAGATTAGAGAGGACCTAGGGACATTGCTAAGATTTAGAAAAAACCTGGGACACCTTTTGGCATTCTAAGGAGATGTGCAATGTAGCATGCATACTGCACTGTGGCCAACAGTTTGAGGCATATAAAGGGGTTTGGTTAATAAAAACCTGGGCCTATTATGCTCTAGGTCAAGAGCACGTGATGCACAGAGAGATGGGGTAAAGTCTGCACAATGCACATAGTGCAGAAGTCAAGAGTGCCTCCCAAGCAAAAATGAATCTGTCCTCCTTTTACGATTCCCCCACCCCTCTGATAAAACCACCTCCAGCATAAATTCCCTGCTTCCCCACTGAAATATACTCACCAGACTTTGGCATTGCATTGCATCTGCTATTCTGCTATGTGCAACTTGGGTCTTGGCACCACAACATCCCACATTACTTTTCTTCTATATGTGAATAAAGGGACATCCTCCAAAACTACTCCTGGGCCTATGCTGCTAGTGTGAGATGTGGCGGTTGGGCAGGAGGGAAGGAACAAAAGACAGCATAATTCACATAGAAGAAAAAATATTTGGGTGGTTGTCATATTGGGACCAGAGCTGCTATTTGAAATCAAAGAGTTCTATACAACCTACCTGACACTGCACCAGGGTAAGCCTCCCTGACAAAGTCCCAAAAGAAACTTTTGTTAATGGACTCATACTAAAATATTTTAGTATGAGATGCCAAGGAGTCCTGGAGGGATTTTTTCCTCATGGTGGCTTTGGAACCTACATTGAACTTACCTACTTTGAACTTTCTCAGCAAAAAAGCAGAGGTATCATCGCCACACCCCCATACACAATAACCAATAATGCTTTCCTTGCATTGTAAATGCATGTATGTCAGATATATCTGTCTGCTTTTATTTTTCAATCCAGTACAGATATCTAAGCTTATTTAGTGCATACAGAAGTGCTAGTTAGAAAGGCATGAAAGCCAAGTGGTCAATGGGGGCATAATTGGCAGCAATATGGCACTGTGAATAGCAGAGAGGATTGCAGTAGCTGGAGAGTGTACCTGCAGTTCTCTTGCGTTTTTTCTGTTTTCTTGTTGACATGCTGCCAGTCTGTATGCCTTTTCTGGCTCTCTTCATCGTTCCGGGGGGGATGGGGACTTTCTGGAGCCCCTACAGACCATCTGTACTCAACTATTTTGATGCACTCTCAGCAAACTTCAGACACTTTCTGTTTACATGTACTTCCTCAAGCATGAGTTCCATAGTGATAAGGAGGAGTAACACTGCTCAGGTGGGTCTGTATCTACAGTCCATGGTGTGTGTTGAACCCTGGCTCGCCACAACAAACAAAGTATATGAAGGAATTGGTCGCACAACACCAGGAAACTTGATAGAGAAGAAGTTCTCTATCGTGCATACACAGGTACATGGTACAGCAGAATGGAAATGGTAGATGCGTTTCACACTAATTCAACGTGCTTGTTCACATGAGCTGCACATACAGTAGTTGCTGTGGACTAGCTTTTTTATAGTGACAGTGGTGAATCATGTCCACACAGCATATAGGCTGTTCAATTTGTAAGGAAAGTTGTACTTTAATAGAGAATTTGCGAAAGAGTTTAGTGAATGGGGTGAAATTTCATTTGCAAAGAATACCTAATTTTCTGAAAAAAAAGAGAGTTGGTTGTAATTAGGTCCACTTTCATAAGGTACGAACTTTTGGCATTTTAGTTTGAATTTGGCACATTCATTACGCCACAATGTCAAAGTGCCCCATTTTACAACTACCTCAATTCAACACACAAGTCACTGTCAGAAGCCAAAGTGTCAGAGATGCTTCATGAGCTTGGTGCAACACATTAACAAGAGGAATTAACAACAGAAAAAGGAACAGCAGCTTTATTGAGATCCGACCAGTGTTTTTAATTGCACACGATTGGATGGGGGAAGTCAGTAGAGCTTCTTCTCAATAACTAATCTAAAGCCTGGCACACATGGCATGGTTGAATAAAAAAAAAAACTGAGGTACTAACGATGCAATTTAGTATTTTTATCTCCCTGCTGAGCTATTGTGTTCTGACAGACCCCCCCCCCCCCCCGCTGGTCAGTGCTGACCATTGGCTGCTAGTTTTCCAGCAAGCTTGTTCGACAAAAGCCAACAAAAGTCAAACAAGGACTTGTACACATGGACCGAATGTCAGCTGGTATCTACTGTACCTGCTGATTTGGGCCGATATTCAGCCCTTGTGTCTGGGGCTTAACCACTTTATTCCTGCTTACTGTGCCTTTACTGCGGCACAGTGGCTCGTTCCCGTCCAGCAACATAGACCTATGCTGGACTCCTCCCCTTGTGGGCGGCGCTCGCGCGCCGCCGGAGGCTCGCTCGCACTGTATTCAGTCACAGCGGGAGTCGGGCCAGGGGAGGAGCAGCGGCGATTGCCGCTGCTCTTCCCCGATCGTTGGGGAATCGAGTTTGGAGATCCGCCCTCTTGTGTAAACAAAGCGGGCGGATCTCCTAAGTGACAGACAGTGACAGATTGCAGGGTTCAGCATAGCTGAACATGCGATCTGTCCCTGTGTCACTCAGTCACCTCCCCCCACACAGATTAGTAAGCACCAGGCATACATTAACCCCTCCCTCTCCAATAAAATTAACCCCTTCCCTGCCAGTGTCATTTTTACAGTAACAGTGCATATTTATAGCACTGATTACTGTAGTAATGTCACTGGTACCCCCAAAAGTGTCAAAAATGTCAGTCAAGGTTCCGATCTGTCTGCCGCAATGTCGCAGTCCCGCAAAATAAATCGCAGATCGCCGCCATTACTCGTTAAAAAAAAACCCACCAAAAATGACAGAAATCTTTCCCTTAGATAGTAAACGCAATAACTTTTGCGCAAACCAATCAAAATACGCTTATTGTGATTTTTTTTACCAAACATAGGTAGCAGAAAACAAATTGGCCAAAAATTTTAAAAAAATTAGATTTTTACATTTTTTTTTGGGGGGGGGGGGGGGGGGGATTTCATGTAAAAAAATGTGAAAAATATTGTTATGTTTTCAAAATTTACGCTCTTTTGTTGTTTATAGCGCAAAAAGTAAAAATCGCACAGGTGATCAGACCACCAAAAGAAAGCTCTGTTTGTGGGAAAAAAAGGACATAAATTTAGTTTGGGTACGGCGTCGCACGACTGCGCAATTGTCAGTTAAAGTTGCACAGTGCCGAATCGCAAAAAGTGGCCTGGACGTAAGACAGCAAAATCCTCCGGTGGTAAAGTGGTTAAGGGAAAAATCCCTTGCAAAGTGAAAATTATTTTGCAAAGTAAACAGCCTGTTTGCCTTTAGTCCTCCTTAGCCCAAACATTTTACTGGTACCTGTGGGTTTCCAATACTTTGCAGGTCTTTAATTGAGCCGTCCCAAGGATTTAGGATATTTAAAAACATTAAAAAAAAAGATAAAAGCAGAGAGTAAAACAACTAAAAAGAGGCAGGGAGGAAACATTTTCCAAATATTGTAAGCCTGTAAAGAAAATTAATTCACAGACTGTTTAAAAAATCCCTTTCTTTATTAAATGTAATACTCAGCATTTTCAGTGTAAGAAATTAAAAAATTTATTTGAAAAATGTTTTGCTTTGGTCACTCACACGGGCATAGATATGTCAACTCTATAGGTATCCAGTTCTGTTTTATCTGGAAATATTTATTGTGCCCATAAGAGGAAATCCTTTACAGAATAAGTAGATCAATGAAGAAATGTTGTGAGTGCAAAAAGAGAATACAAATAACATAGAGTAAATTCAATGTTAGGAGGTACAGCATGTCAGCACAGTGATAAGTAGTAAAGTCATCCTTCCTCCTTGTCATTTTGTCTCATGATGTATATTGATTATATACAACGTCTCCATGTCCCACTAATGAAAAAGAACAGAGCCATTGATTTTCTACAAAGGAAGCACTGGGTGTATTCCCTTCATTTGATTGCGGCGTTGTGTTCTGACTGCCTACTGCTACTGATACGACAACATTATCGATTTCTCCGTTCGTTTCAGATATGCACTGTTAGTGGTTATGTTAGAGGTAAAATCCTTCCATAAGCAATATCATTATTTTTATGGGTTGTATCTGTGAAAAGCTCTAAAGATATGTCGGTATATTCAGGATATTACATTTGAAAAAAACATAAAAAAATGCACTTATAATCCTGGCTGATATTAGCAGGTAGAAGATATTAGTTCTATACTTCAAGGGCAGCAGTTTAACCCCTTTCTCTATTAAAGCGGGAATGTATTATAACAGAGGGTGTTAAAGTTTTGCAGGGCTTCTAATTTCAAAGCATTTTGACAAGTTCTGCCAGAAAACGTTTAACATCTAGTTGTGTGTTAGGAATTGTCACTGTAACTTTTCTCATTCATCTTGATCATCCATTGAATAATATGTATTACTGTACTTTTATTAATTTGTTTTTTTTATGTTTTTTATTAATATTCAATACATGTGATGCTTACAGTTTACACTTCTGTTTTGATTCAGCAATACTTTTGAATTTTTTCTGCATGAAAATGCATGTCAAGTAGAAATCCCATTCTTTCCTATGTTTCTGATTCACATCTATGCACTAAGGTTTAGTATGAAAGATAAAGGGAAACTCTATGGGAAGGATTTACCGAAACTGGAGTACACAGAATCTTGTGCAGCTGTGTTCATAGTAACCAATCAGCTTCTAACTTCAGCTTTTTCAATAAAGCTTTGACAATAAAAGCAAATCATCAACTGTATTCCCTCTGGAACAGCAACAGTCTTTCTGGGATTGGCAATGAAAATTCCCCTTCTAGGAGCTTTGTGTCCCCTGGGTGGATTTTTAGCAAAGTCTCAACTTGTAGGAGCTCTATGTTCCCTCTCTTGAATATATTAGCCCACCTGGCTGCTTTGTGAAATGTCCCAGAACAAGGGGTTGGGCTTAGCTTGTTGGAACTGTCCCAGAAAGCTTGCTAGATATTGCATTAGGCAGCTCTCTCCCTTTTAGGCGCTGGGGTGTAGAGGTACTCACACTGTCCCCAGAAATCCTGCTGCTTTGGAAGAGACTCCTGTTCAGGCCTCCTGCTGTCCAGGTCCTTCCTTGCAAGCCAGGGTGTCTCCTAGAAGAGACTGTTTGGTAGTGGAGATACCTCTGTCCTTCTTCCATTCTCAGCTCCTGGCCTGGAGGCAGAGCCCCCCTGAGCCACGCCCCCTCCCTGACTACAGGACGCAGCTTCCTCATTCCATCTTCCAATCGACTCCCTTGCTGGCCCTTCTCCACAATACTTATGGGCTGATCCAGCCACCCAGCCAGGCCTTCTTCCTGGGGATTGGCCAGATTCCCATAAATTTGCAGATCTCAGCCACTTGGCTTCCACCCACTAACTTCTGGAAATTTTCAATAGCTTCCAGAACCAGGGAAGGTACTAGAGGCCTGATCTGTAGAGCCCCCCAGCCTTACCTACAGTAACCCCCACCAATTAATCAGACTCATCTAGCTCCTGTGAGTCAGAAACAAATTGACCTACACTAGTCTACACGCTAAGGGGTGCTACATAAGTATTTAAACAATGAGAATAAAGTAGATGCAAACCCAAACTCAAACTATATCCTTTACATTTCAAAGCACTGTGTATCAAAAAAAATTGCCTTTTCTTAATACAATACTTTTTTTCACCTTTCTTTAATGCTTCTTTGGGGTGCAAATCTCCTTCAGCCTGTTTGTAGCCACTTCATGTCTAAAGGCACTCCCGAAATGGCTGCAAAACATTTCTTAGGGCAGGTTTTCTGATGGTGATAACAGTAGAATCTGCCTGCACTGAGTGGGTGTGGAAATGGCTATTTGGAGTTTTCATCAGAATCCCACTAGAAATGCTCCAAGCACAATAAGGGGACAGGAAGTGAGCGGTGTCACATTATAACAGGTAGTGCCTAAACAAAGACCATGTAGGTTCAAAAACCTTTAGGGTAAGTTCACAATAGAGCGCATGCGATGAAATGTGCATGTTCATTCATTTCAATGGGCTGTCGATTACACAGGAACATGTAAAAAGTAGTCCAGGCACTTTTTTTGCAAACTGACCCGAATCAAACCTCATGGTACTGCAGTAGCATGTGGATATTAGCCACAAACATGCTGCATTTGTAAGATGCATTTGGGGTGCCATTAACAATTAATGGTACCCACACGCTTCTCACAGGGTCAGTGCATTTGCATGTGGTGTGAAATGTTCATGGAAGGTGCATTTCCCGCAGTGCATTTTAGTGGGTGGCTGCGGCGTATGTATACTCCTTTATGTATGTATACCCCTGTATTGCTACATTTGGGGTGGTAAAAAATGTGACTCAACCATGTGACTCAACCACATGTTGTTACTGCTCCCCAGCTGCAAGTGTAAATTAGGCATTAATGCTGAACTCCAGGGATTTTTTTTTTTGGCATGCAGTGGGGCTATGTCTACACTGCACAGGTCAACTGCTTGTTTTGTCTAAGGGGAAGTAGAATGCATATACTAACTCGATTCTTCAATCTTACTGAAAACAGCGCCCCCGCAGTCCAGTGGTGGACATAAGGAACAGTCCACTTTTCAAGACTGCTGGATCTGGGGGGTGCCGGACAGGTCTTGTAGTGGCAGGATCGGAGGATTAGGTAAGTATATAGTCGCTCTCATCTCATCTAGATAAAATAAATGAGCAGTTAACCAGTGCAGTGCGGGCACAGTTCCACTGCATAAAAAAAAAAATAATAATTTTCCCGCAGTTTAGCTTTAAAAAAATTACTTCTAAAATGCTAATAACGTTATTGCTTGTATGAGATTTTAGTTATTGGATCTACATAATTATTATAGAGCCTTACTCCCTACAGGGCTGAATTTTCTGGGTTGTTACCTACAAGCCCCATAGTCTGGATGGGGAACACAGTGCCCAGACAGTAACAGCTTTGGCTCTCCTTGTAGCCCTACAAACCTTTTTTCGTGCCAAAAATCTAAATGTGAAGTTTTATGTTACCATTGAATGTCAGTTGTGCCAAATGTACTGGCTAGATCTGTACCTCCTTGTTTTGGTATCTTGGACTGAAAATATACCCTTCACAAAAAATAAACATAGTATATCCAGATAGCCTTGCAGTAATGTATTAATGTATCTACTCACTAGCAGTTTTCTAAATATTTCCAAAGGTTGGTGCTATTAAAAGAAATATAATAATTTGTCCCTAGGTTGTTTAGAGATTTGATATCAATGAAAACACACAATAATAAGTAAGCTATGTTGGCACCATTATGTTCTGTGCCACCCACCAGGCTAAAGCCCTGGGAAGCCAAAGCCCTTAATAAAATTCCTCTGGTGCCCATCCCTAAATTGTTCATAAACCAAGACCAATGTCATAGGTCCTTGGCCTTTTTATTATATAAATAATCATATTATTTTACTGGGCAGAGCGATCAGAGCCTCCATGGCGATAAACATTTCGGGTCAAAGAAGGAACGAGGCATCAAAACGTGTTTTCAGACCCCTAGTTCGTTGTACAAGGTGTGCTTGGCAAAGAACCACTAAACTTCTCTAATTAATAACTTCACCCTTTTTATCTGTTAATAATTTAGAGTAGAATTCCTGCACGGAACACGCTGAGTGTTTGTTTTAAAAACATATGGGCCCTTTGCAGTACTGTTGTTTCAGAGTAAATGAGTCTGCCCATGTCACTTGTCTGTTTCTTTCTGGTCCTCAAGACCACCTGAAAAAATGGAATCCTTTGCGGGACGACAAATAAACATGTCTTTTGAAGGTTAACTGGACACAGACAGATATCACATCCCATTCTGTTTATTTATTTATTTTTTCCTCTCTCTTCTTTTGTAGTTAATCTGCTGGATTCGAAAGCAATTCAAGGGGAGCTGGGCTGGATCTCCTACCCGTCACATGGGGTGAGTTTACCAGACTGTGAAATGGGAAAATGCTGTTTCAGAACAATATGCCTTTTAACGACTGTTTCCTTTTCATGGTACGCTGCCGCTAAGCCTCTCCTGGATGGTTATGGAAACAATTTTTTTTTTTTTTTTCAACAGAGAAAGGTGATTTGTGTTTATTCCTAAAATACCTTGTAGATGTCATCTTATCTCACACATGCATGCACAGTGATACCTTATGACGTTATATCAAATGATTCACCCTTCCATTTACCATTTAAAGGGGAACCTCATTTTTATTTTTGTATTATCCCTTTTATGCTGTTAAGTGTTGCTTGCATATATATACCACGATATTGCTGCGCTAAAAACAAATAATATAATAAATCCTAAAAAGGGCAAAAAGCAGCCAACACAAATCCTGAAATAACCGATCAAAGGCAATATAAATCTAAATGTGGCGCTAATCTAAAAAACTGTTTGCACAGAATGTTCATATAGATCCAGGAGAGAAACAACAGTTCACAGGTGATAAGTATATATATATGTGAAGATCTTTAGATGGATAGAAGTGAAGATCCTCAGTGGGAGAAAACCACCACCAAACACCCGTACACACTGATCCTTACCGGATGCATATGACCCTCATTACAAAGGTCATATAGCGTATGTATCACAGGCAAATAGGATCCTCAAACCACCGGAGGATAGTAACACACAACGCCTAATACCAGCGGTGATTTTGTAAGTTATTCACATTGTTTTTGGGCCAAATAAAGTTGTATAACAGGTTACACTATGAGGTGGTGTTCTGTTTCCTTTTTTGGGCCCTATGATGATGAGATGGCGATCGTTTGATATATGCTGGGACTAAGGAGTTGAGGATCCTATTTGCCTGTGATACATACGCTATATGACCTGCTGAAAGTAGTGTACACACTAGGCGAAAATCGGATGATTTCACATCGGGCGGGAATTTTCGGCAGATTTTCTACTAGTGTGTACCCCACTTAACACTACCCTCTGCAGATAGTGCTGCTGTCTAAGGCCGGTCATATATGGTTCGGCAGGAACTGGCCAAGATTCAAAACGTTAATGGGCAGTCTGAATGTACCAAGTTGATTGATCAATTAACTTGGGTACAACCAGCCTGCTGGATTTGCTTGCAATTACTGATATAGCCACTAGCGATAATCACCCTCTTCTCCCGGCAGGAATGGCTTCCCCCGCCCTCCCCCACCCCCCTGCCAGTAAAAGACAATTACTGATTCCCCTGTCAGCACTGCCTATGTTGATGGTGGGATCGTGGTCTGCACCATGTATGACCTGCCTGATAGTGTCTCCATTGTTCCTCCATAGATAGAGGAGCCCCTCTGAGGCCAGCCATAGATGGATTGAATCTTGGCCAGTTCAGCAGGAATTTGTGCAAATTTCTTTCCTGCCACCCAGAAGTGTCTGAGCTTTGCCTGTGGAAATAAGGAGGTACTGAAAGTTGCTACCAGTGCCAGCTTATACATGTCATCAGCTTTTTATTATTATTTTATTTTTTTAAGTGACAGAGTTCTTTTAAAAGAAAGGTAAACCAAGCTGATTTTTCTATCCTTTTTGCAATGTTTCCTGGATTGCATTACAACTGTACCGTTTGGCACTTCTTGCTGCCTGATGCTACTTTTGAAAGTTGTCCAGAAATGGGAAACCCACCTAAATCACAGGGCAAACTTTTCTTTGCTAGATTAAGACCACTTGAGTGCTAAACACTTGGTGGGATATTATCCCGTCTAATGACTAGTTGATACCCATTCACGCTTACGTGTTTTCCCTCTGCATTTTATGTGCTGATTCTAAAGGCAGAAAAAATCCACATAACAACTGGAGAGATCCAGAGGAGAGCTGTCACATCTTTGTTCTCTCAGTAAAAATACGCTGCAATTTCACACCGCCATATCTAAATCCACTCATTACCAGAGGGCTTAATCCAGCTGTGACTGGCTTTCTGTAGTCTGACCTGCATACTTGGCAAGTGACCTAAAATTCTCAGATATGTGCCAGGCTCTTCAAGCCATGGCAACCGTCTTTTAAGTTGGACTTTTAACCCGTGTTATTGTTCCAAACTCTGTAAGTTGTCCCCGGAGCAGATTGTTGACACCATCACTTAAAGAGCTTTTAAGGAGAGTGTGACACCAATGAATGTGTACTTCTGTACATTTATTTATTGTGAGCTGTGTCTGACAGATTCCTTTTATAGATTCCTCTCACTCACACATCAGATGTCTGGCTGGGTATGCTGACTTTAAAATAACCCCTTGTCTCTGCAGCAGGTCTTTTACGGGTCTTCAAACTTTTCAAATAGTTTTCTGTCCTTCAGACTTTGGCCAGTGTGTAGAAAATGGCTGGGAGTAAACAATGCCCATCACTGGTTTCAGTGGGAGGAATAGCGGCCCACTGTTGGTGTCACAGCGAGGAATTGTGTCCTATTGTTGGTGTCAGTGGGAGGAATGGTACTGCACTGCTAGTGTCAGTGGGCGAAGAGCGCCTGGTGTCCGTGGCAGGGAAAGTGCCTTAGGGCCTGGATAAAGGCTAGCAAAGGGCCACATCCAGTCCCCGGGCCACAGTATAGTGGCCACTGGTTTAAAGCAAAAAATTGTGGTAGTGCAATGCCATCCTCATATTTTATTTGTATTTATTTAATACAGGTATTTATATTGCGTTGTCGATTTACGCAATGCTTTACATATATATTACATAGTTAGTCTTGTTGGAAAGGGACACAAGTCCATCTAGTTCAACCAATAGAAGGAAGGAAAGTTATACAATCCTTTACCCACAGTTGATCCAGAGGAAGGCATAAAAAAAAGCCCCAATAAAGCATGATCCCATTTGCTCCAGCAGGGAAAAAAATCCTTCCTGATCCTCCAACAGGCAATCAGATATTCCCTGTATCAACTTTACCTACAAATGATAGTATCCAGCTATATTATGTGAATCTAGGAAAGAATCCAGGCCTTTCCTAAAACAATCAATTGAGCTAGCAAGAACCACCTCTTGAGGGAGTCTATTCCACATTTTCAAAGCTCTTACTGTGAAGAAGCCTTTCCATATTTGGAGATTCAATCTCTTTTACTCCAGGCGTATTGTACATTCTAATTGATACCAGCCCTCAAGGAGCTTACAATCTAAAGTCCCTAACCCACATTCACACATATACGGGGGCCAATTTAGACAGGCACCAAGTAACCTACTAGCATGTCTTTGGAGTATGGGAGGAAACCTGAGTACCCGGAGGAAATCCACACAGGTAAAGGGAGAACATGCAAATCTAGATAAGTTATAAACTGTTGTGAATGCCATTATGGTATCCTATCAAGTGTCAAACAATCACACCCCTCACATTGCAATAGCTTTGTCTTCTCTATATACTGTTTTCATTTACAGGTAATAAGTTAAACTTTTTACATTTACTCAGTGATATCACTACATTCTGGATGTATGTAACTGTATGATGCAGTCTATTAATGTCTTTCTCCTCTGTTTGTCTGTCTGTCTGCCTGCCTGTCCGTCCGTCCGTCCGTCCGTCCGTCCGTCCGTCCGTCCGTCCGTCCGTCCGTCCGTCCGTCCGTCTGTCCGTCCGTCTGTCTATCTATCTATCTATCTATCTATCTATCTATCTATCTATCTATCTATCTATCTATCTATCTATCTATCTATCTATCTATCTATCTATCTATCTATCTATCTATCTACCGATCTATTGCTCCACTTTTCTATCATATTTTATATCCTTCATCTGTTCTATTCTTTCTATAATCTGTTATCTATTGTCTTCTATACAGTATCATTCCTTATTTCTCTTTCTTTCCTTAGTCTACTATTTGCTTCTCTATATTCTATTTCTGTCTTCTCCACACCTCTCTTATTTTATTCTATTCTATTCTATTCCTCACAGGTCAGTTAGACATGTAGAGGGTTAACTGTGTATGTTTGTGAAGGATGACACTGTTTTGTGTTTTATTTTCACTCATTAAATGCATCCGAACACAGCCGGAGTAATTCTGTCCATCCTTCCACCATGAGTGCTTTGTATCACAGGTACTTAATATATCTGTCATCGATGTGTCTGCTTCTCCTGGCACACCTCACTGCTGACAGCACGCCAAACTTTCTAGAATAGCATTGTCTAATCTATGCATCACTGTTTTCTCTGCAGAACATCCAGGGCCGACTTTGATTTCTAGACAGCAATAAAATGTCTTGGAAGCATTTAAAAATGATAAAAGGAAAAAGAAGCTTCCAGGTGCAGCTATCATGTTATATCCCTCAATAAAAATGTATACATTTGAACATTTGAAAAGTTAGTACACAGTCTATCATTTTAACAAGCTAATGTTCCCTTACAAGCTTGCAAGCTAATAATATGATATTTCCGCTACATTTGTAAAAATGAAGGCCCTTGCACACGATCAGACCAATTGGGTCTGCCTGTCCGTTTTTCAGGCGGACCCAATTGGGCCAGCTATTGTCCTCTATGGGGATCCGAATGTGTCCGCTGACATCCGATTCGACGAAATCCGCTGAAAACAGACCTATGGCGCTACGTTCACCATCTGTCCAGAGGGTTGGATCGGATGAAAATGCCCAGGCTGTCCGTTTATATCCGATCTCTTCATAGAGCAAAGCGGGACTCTGACAGGTCCGTCTCTGCACAGGGATTGGAGACAGACCTGTCATACGCCTGCTCAGCGGGGATCAGCGGATCGATCCCGCTGAGCGATCGGAGTCTATCAAAATGGATCGGCCCCATGTGAAAGGGGCCTAAAAGACATTTTAGGTCTGTGTGAGCAAAACATAACAATTCTATTTAATGATAATGCTGTGTTTAGCTTTAGTCAGATATCAGTTGTGTTCAATAATGAAGAAGCAAAGGCTAAGTAAAAGGTTAAACAGAATCTGAATAACCTGTGCGAGGAGCTAATTGAGCTGATCACATATGGTTATATCATTATACAGGAGCACCAACAGTTTGCACAGCACTTTACTAAAGGGAGGGAGACAGGAGAGTTATAATACAATTCAATACAAGAGGGATCAGAAGGCCCTGCTTGTTAGAGCTTACAATCTAAAATATAGACAGATAGAAGCATCCGATATAAGGTGTAATTATACAAAGTCTCATTAAAGGCATGGTTAATAAGATAGTCCCTGATTCCAATTATCCCATCAAGCTTCATATTTTTAGCACAATGTTTTCAGCGCAAAATTTCATATACCCTACAGGAAATATATAACAGGAAAAATGCAGCAAGGTTTTTATTATCCCTCTAGAGTAGATGAGTGATATATGTAAAATGAATAATAAAGCATAAGCCTACTGTGGCTTAAGGCACAAATCTATGAAGTGGATCAGTAAATATATACCCTGAAGTCTAGTAAGCAGTTGAAAATGTGGACGCCACATGGATAGATATAAGAAAATAAATTCAAAGACCCAGACTGAACTACCAAAATATGAGCAGCATCACTTTGATATTGAAACACATTTAAAGGGGATTTCCAATTTCGGGAAAAAAAAAAATGAAAAGCAGCTTCTGGGCTAGGAGATGTCCAGCATCGGGGGTCTGTTTGCATTCATCACCCCTTACATCGTCACTTTCTTTAACTGAACCAAAATGATACCATCCTGTTACAGGCTTGTTTCACCTTTCTGTATAGCCAGAGCATCTATGTACCTTGAGGATTTAATATGGCAGATTTTTAACCACTTCAGCTCTTGAAGGTTTACCCCCCCCTTTACGGCCAAGCCATTTTTTGTGATCTGGCACTACGTTACTTTAACTGACTATTGCGCGGTCTTGCGGCACTATACCCAAATAAAATGTATGTCCTTTTTTCCCACAAATAGAGCTTTCTTTTGGTGGTATTTGATCACTTCTGCATTTTATGTTTTGCGCTATAAACATTAAAAACGACAATTTTGAAAAAAAAAGAACAATATTTTTTTTACTTTCTGATATAAAATATACCCAATAAAAATAAAAAAAAATCTAATTTCTTCATCAATTTAAGCTGATATGTATTTTTCTACATATTTTTGGTAAAAAAAAAATCTCAATAAGCGTATATTAATTGGCTTGCTCCAAAGGTATAGTGCCTACAATTTGTGGGATATATTTTTGGAATCTTTAATATTTTTTTTTGTTAGTAGTAATGGTGGCAATCAGCGACTGTGATATTGCGGTGGAGAAATTGGAAACCTAACTGACACCTATGAGATTTTTTAGGGACCAGTGACCCTAATACAGTGATCAGTGCTAAAAAAAAAATGCACTGTCACTGTACTAATGGCACTGGCAGGGAAGGGGTTAACATCAGAGTCGATCTAAGGGTTAAATGTGTTCCTAGGAAGTGCTTACTAACTGTGTGTGGGGGGGTTGCTCCAGACCCGGGAGTGCAGAATCACATACCTGTACGTGATTCTGCACAGAGCAGCTGCCCCGCCACGGTAAATGTGCGTGGGGCGGTCAGCATCAGGTTACTAGCAATGAAGACTGCATTACTATGTATGCATGTGAGATAGGAACTTTAGGTTGTGAGCTTCTTGAGGGCAAGGACTGAAGTGAATGTGCAATATGTAAAGCGCTGTGTAAATTGTTGGTGCTATGTAAACAGATAACCAGTAATAAAATAACACAGATTGCAAGAATAGCTTGCCACAAATTTGAGGTAGTGTTGAATTGTATGTCTGTTAACTTGTTGCACATTTTCACTGGAAAATTGTACACTTGCAGAACACTTAAAGCGGTTGTAAACCTGAAAAAAAAAAACTTGCAAGACAAAGGCATAATGAGCTAGTATGCATCGCATACTAGCTCATTATGTATTACTTACCTTAGAACGAAGCCCCGACACGGACCCCCGTACACCGCTGTGGGAGCTGACATGATCCCTCTGCGTCTCTTCCTGGTTCGGCGGCTCCGGCGCTGTGATTGGCCGGAGCCGCGATGACGTCACTCCGCGCATGCGCGCGGGAGTCATTTTCCGGCAAGCTCCTGGCATGGAAAGCTGAAGGTCCACCGGACCTTCAGAGCACATGCGCCGATCGTGTGAGCGGCTGCATGCAGTGCAAATATCTCCTAAACTATGCCAGTTTAGGAGATATTAATTGTACCTACAGGTAAGCCTTAGAATAGGTTTACCTGTAGTTAAAAGTGTCAAAAAGCGGTATACTACCGCTTTAAAATACAAGTTCTAGTTGGCACGTTTCCAATTTGTAGCAATTTTGCATGGCAAGTCTCTAGCAAGATCAAAGTGGCAGTGGTGATTCTACAGCAAGAGCTCTGCAAGTCCACAGCATGAAAACTCAGCCACAGCGACCCCTGTGGTGGGATGTCTATAACATAACTGAACCAGAACTTGCAGCAGACTTGCAGAATGTTTGCAAACAAAGTTGATCTGTAGTCATGCAATGCGGACTTTTGTGCAACAAACTTGTGAAGCCTGGCAAGTCAAGCAATAGCTTAGCAAGTCATTTTTAAACTTCCAACACAATTTCTTGCTATCTGGGAAATTATATTATTTGAGTGTGTAAAGAATATACTGAACAAAGAATGCTTCATGGTACAGCTGTTTACACATTTTTTTCAGACAGATCTATATGATCTATAGGAGACAATGATCTTCTCATGGCGTTTGCAAAAGCATGCTCATAAGATCAAAGAAGAATTAATCTAGTGTTATAATGAAATCTTTATTATATCATCATCATATATCTTTTAATCATACTTGAGAAGTATTATAAAAATTAAAATTCTAAACATAATTTTAAGATTTGTATATTTGTAAGCACCCTAAAAACCCTGCTTTGAAACAGCTGTTTGTGTGATATTGGAGTGTGGTGCTAAAACTCATCCACCAACCCACTGATTCAGAAGATGCAGGCAGCCAGTAAAGTCATTCTGGCCTGATGGCTCTGGAAGTATTAAAGCCATTATATGAGCATGATAGCCAGGCAAGTAGCATTTTTATATGCAATTTCAGCCCCCATATTTCTCTGTACAAGGGTTTTCTAGTCATGAACATTACTGTCTTATTTTATCATTTTTAGATTTGCCAATGTGTAGCTGTGCACATAGACAGTTAGAATGGGGGTCAATCAGATGACTGGGAGGAAGGACTGCGGAACTATATTCCACTGGTCATCTCAGCTAGAGATCGTTATATCCAACTCCGCTTCCTACATAGAGTATACTATACCCCGCAAAAGCTGGCCCGGATATATCCCACTAGGTCTGACCGCTGCCCCAAATGCCAGTCGGCCCTAGGCTCCTTTATACATGTGGTGTGGTCCTGCCCTTTGGTCCAGGACTTCTGGAGGGTGGTTTCAGGGGAGCTGTCCGCCATGACGACCCTGGATGTCCCGTTAGACCCCAAGATTTTCCTCCTGGGTATTGCTGATGACCTCTCTGCGGGGAAACATGCTAAACTTTTTGTTTTTTATGCTGCTTTTTATGCAAGAGAAACTTTGCTTGCCAACTGGAAGAAGGCTGATCCTCCTACTGTGTCCCAGTGGCGGAAGGTGGTAGATGCGGTCCTCCCCCTTTATAAACTGACCTATATGTCCAGAAAATGCCCTAATAAGTTTGATAAGATCTGGGGGCCATGGCTGGCTCGCTAGCCCTGTTCCCTTCTACTTGCTGGTGACTGGGGGTTCGGCCCTCTAAACTACATACCTGTCTCTATCTAGCCCCTCTTTTCCCCTTGTTTCCCTCCCCCCTCCCTCTTCCCCCCCCTCTTTGCTCTGCCTATTCTCCCTTTTCCCCGTTTCCCTTACTCTATTTTTATTTTCTGTACAGTGTCAGTGCCAACCCTTCACTGCCTCCCCCCCCCCCCTGCTCTCTCCCCTTCCTCCTCAGCACTGTGACATGTGAAGATTGCACTATTGTTGTATTTGAACATTCTTATCTTAAGTGCATTTCTAGAGTCTTATTGCTATAGCTCCTCTTGATTTGTAACCCCAAAGTTTGTGTTCTGTTTTTGGTTGGATGTACCTTGTTTTTTGTATGTCCTTTGTTTTGCAAATAAATAAAAACTTTTCTGTTAAAAAAAAAAAGAATGGGGGTCAATAAGCAATCATCATTGCATAAATGCATTGGGGGAAAGCAAGATCAGTAGTCTGACTTTGGTGTCCGGCTGGGGTGCCTAAATCTTAACACTGGCTTCCCACAATGATAAATGCATTATTTGTTCCTGTAAATGTCTGTTACCTGTGTATTTCACTGGTTAAATGTTCCCATAATATTCCCTGATTTGGGTAAAAGGAGCAGAAGCCCACTGGGCACGTAGAAAAGTGACTCCTTCAGTAAATCATTCTTGCAGTTCATCAAGTCTGATCACCAAGGCAAAAATTCTCTTGCTCAGAAATGATCAACATTTCTGGTCACGACAGAAACTTTATTTCATCTTAAATCCCAGCTTCCTGTAAAATTTCTCATCTTCATCTGAAATATGTTCTGTTGGCAAACGTTTGGTCTTGCAGTTGACTGTTCTCTGTGCCATTGCAACCGCACTTATCAGAATCCAGCTAAGAAAGCCAGGAGACATTGGCAGTCATGCTGAAAATACTGTTTTCTGCTGTGCTTTTTAACTGTTCTCTTCCTGCAACTGTGGCACCAGAGTGCGAAATATTAAATAATACATAACAAAATCAAAAGGCATTGGGAGTAGGGAAGATGACAGCCAGAACATACATGCTGAACACCAGGATGTAATTCAGAGCCAATCAGCAGGTAAACTGTGTCCATTCACTAAGTGTAAAGTATACTTTCAGTAGGAACATATTTTGAGATAAGAAGGTGTAGCGCGCTAAGCATAATCAAACGCAATTCAAATATGAATAAGAGTAAACAAAAAAGTACAGTAAATAAATATAAAAATGTATAAATCAAAAAGTGCATGCATTATGGTGCCATAAATAGCAATAGTCAAAGGTAAGGCAACCAATCCAATGTGCAGAAGAGATGGTGTTCAATTAAGTGCCACCACCACCAACAGAAAGATTGCAAACTCACCAGATGTCAAGGTTGCAACTACGGCAGCAAGAAAGCCTCAAAACACTTATGGGGGTCCCTCTGGGTAACAAGACAGTGGATATCTTCTGCTGGATATTCACAGCAGGTTCCAAACTGAGATAAACCAGCTCAGCCAGAGCCCAGAAATATAATCATAGTGTAGTAGATTTATTCAATCAATAAAATACAATGCATGTCCAAGTAAAAAATATACAAAAAACTCACATGGATTGCTGATGGCGACCCGGAATCGCTCAGCAGTGGAACATCAATGCCCAATATAATGTCCCAGAACATATTTTGATTTATTGATTTAACAAAGACTCATCTTCTCATTTCCCACTTGTGTGATTGGCTCACTGTTTTACCCTGAAGTCTCAGTTAAGCTTAAAGCAGATTTCCACTCATATGCTTCCTCCCCCCTCCGGTGCCACATTTGGCACCTTTCAGAGGGGAGGGGGGAACTGGTACCTGTTTTTGACAGGTACCCTTCCCCACTTCCGGGAACAGTGCCGCAGCAAATTGAGGACCCCTCCTCCAACCTTTCGCTGCCGAGCCAATCCGAAAGCGCAGCGTGCTTCGCGCATGTGCAGTAGGGACCCATCCGTGATCACTGCCAAGTTCCCTCACCGGCAATGATGGCGGAAACATCGGCTTTGGTGCCGACATCACTGGACTCCAGGACAGGTAAGTGTCCTAATATTAAAAGTCAGCAGCTACAGTATGTGTCATGAGGTGCCATGTTGAACTTCCAGTGACCATTATGAGAGAGTGAGAGTGATAACACCAAAATTAGTACATCTGCTCCCCATTCACACCTGAGACTTTGTAACACTAACGAGTCACATGACACCGGGCAGGGAAAATGGCTAGTTAGGCCCAATTTGGACATTTTCACTTAGGGGTGTACTCACTTTTGTTGCCAGAGGTTTAGACATTATTGACTGCATGTTGAGTTATTTTAAGGGGATAGCAAATTTACACTGTTATACAAGCTGTACACTCACTACTTTACATTGTGTTGTCACATGAAAAGATATAACAACATATTTACAAAAATGTGAGGGGTGTACTCACTTTTGTGAGATACTGTACATCTAAGTCACGTTCATCACATTCACATGTATATGGTAAAGTGAGACTTCACCCTAAAATGAAAGTCCTGCTTTAACACCTCCTTCTCTCCATCCTCTTCCACTTTAAAGATTTTTTTATGAGGGAGGGGGTACCTGGTTTTAGCAGGTACCTGCTTCCACTCCAGCTCCAATCGTGTAAGTAATTGGAGCTGAGGATCTCTCCCTTCCTCTCCCTGCCTGACACGTCACAGGTCCTAGAAGGCTGCAGGACCAAAGCACAACATTGCTCATGCATGAGCAGCGAAAAGCCATCTGTGAAGCCACAAGGAGTCACAACTTCCCTTAGTAAACATGCCGGTGCTGAGGACCCGGAGACCGGCAAAGAATTGGTCAGGGTGTGGAAGGCACTGGATGCTTGGACAAGTAAGTGTCCCTTTTCTAAAAGTTAGCAGCCACAGCATTTGTAGCTGCTAAATTTTATTTTTTATTTTATTTACTATAGCTCCCATTTGTCAAAATCTTCATGTTTGACTGCACATAATGATCGGATGATCGATTGGTATTCAGCGCACTACACCTTCCATCCTTGTTGTTAGACATGACACATTTAGGTTTGCATCCGTAAACAGTGAAATTACTGCTCGGCTGTATTTGCTTCATCACTCTACATTGTTTTATGTACTTTCAAAGTGTACGGAATACAAAAGTAAAGTTCAAAGCACAACTTATTTCCCTGTGCGGATGTCCCGCTTTCTTCTAATGTTTGATCATATTATTGAAGTAAGAAGACATCAAAATAACTTTATGTGAACTGTTTATTTAGAGCGTGTTTTCATATTTTTTGTGTTGTTTGGTTTTTAGCTTTCGCTTGACTGAGTTCAAACCAAACTCTTTAATTTATTTAATTAACCTTGTTTGTGTAGTGCTAATGCTTATAGCTATCCAATTGAAACATGGAGTAAAATGCTAAGGAGTCGATAAACACGTATATGAAAGTCCTTTGGATTTGCTGTGCCTTTGAAGCCTGCGTTACTGTATTTTTTCTATTCAAAGCTGAAAAGGCAACTGGATGGGATTGTATACTTGCAGCAGCCACTGTGCTGTGATTGGCAGCAAGGTAAGAATTATGCCCCCTGTTGCGTTTGGTGGATAAAACTGCAGGCTTTTTGGAATTAATACAGGCATATTGTCTTTTTACCACCAATCAGAGGGCTTATGTAAATGAGCCCAAAGGTATCAAAATCTATGTTAAAACATTCCTTGGAATACATACAAAAGTGTCATAGAACCTCATTAGAAATCTCTCTCTCGTCCTTGCAACAAATAATGCAGCTTGCAACATGGTTATATTGTAACATAATTACATACTTAGTTTGGTTGAAAAAAGACACAGTCCATCTAGTTCAAGGATCTCCAAACTATGGCCCTCCAACTGTTGCAGAACTACACGTCCCATGAGGCATTGTAAAACTCTGACATTCTCAAACATGACTAGGTATGATGGGAAAAGTAGTTCTTGAACAACTGGAGGACCATAGTTTGGAGTCTCCTAGTTCAACCAATATTTGCAACTGCTTAGGAGCCGCTGAAGATTTGCCAAGGTTCTTGTGGATTGCACCACAGCCAAGCACATGACCTCAGCCACACTTTTCCTCAATCTAGTCTAGTTTTTATTTTTGGAGAACTTGGATAGGGTTGAGGGTATTGAGTGGGTTACTCCAAAAACAGGTTTAGGACAGGGAACTCCTTTCTATTAAGCCAAAACAGACCTACTTGCATATAGCAAACTCTGGACTTGGCCTTTGTAGTGGAAACAGTTGAACGTAGAACTGAAACAGAAGTCCTTGCATATACTGTAGCAAATAGTAGACTTGGCTTAGGGGGAAGAAGTTATTAACACACAACAAGCTTCTTACTTTAGAGCAATAAGATCATAGTCCCTTCATAAGGAATTAGATAAACTAGGCTCCTCAGGACACTAGCCGATGTCCCCTTTAGCAAACATACAACTGACTCTCTAGCACAAGAGGGGTGGCAGCAGCCCAAAAGTCTCTAAGATCTCTTAGCAATCTGTCACAAAACATCCAGGGACAGCTAGTTGCCTCCTTCTAACTTTCCAGTGACACTTTCCTCCAGTGATACCATACTAGATCTTCAACAGACAGACTCTCAGTCAGCTTTCTGAAGCTTCAACATCCAAGACTTCTGAGGTCACTCTTACAGCAAGCACATGGCAGCGTTGCCCTTGAGGGCAACAAGCCCCCACAGGTTGGACTGATCCTCTCCGGGAGAAGACCCAGAGCTCAGTGTCTAACAGAATATGTACAGACAAAGAGCAGTCTCCGGGGTGCTGCTCCCTGGGACTGGCCAGGGCTGTATAAATATTCATGCTGCCATCTGCATAGCTCCTCACCTATATTCCAGAGAACTCTCACAGTTCTCTGGGAAGCAGAGGGAGCTACCAGACTGGCAGCAGCTGAGAACACTGAACTGACCTTAAGCATCTGCACTATGACACATTTTACTCCATCATGCAAGAGCTCTTATTTACCTTCTCTTTCCTTCTAACCAAAATGGTGGTCTTTCTAAATTAATTTGTCACAGCAATAGAGCAAGGATTTAATGAATTCAGCACAGGACTGTCTAAAGGGATCACAAAACCAAAAAAAGTATAGGTGGGTGACATTTTTAAGAATAGTTATAGTTAGGTTTTTCTTCCACTTTAACATTAACTCCCAAGCCCCTCCTTAAGTTTACATAGAATGGGAAAAGTTCAATTTTGGCATTTTCAGAAAAGTGCAAGTAAAATGTAAGAAAAAATGTTTAAAAATTTGTTTTTGTTTTTTTTAAATCATCCTACGTAAATGGAAACAAATATAAAAAAGATGTTATCCTTATTTGGCTGCAAATGTGGAAATATACTTACAGGTGTTTTTACTCCTAAATACAACATTTTTTTAGTGGCTTTGTCTTAGATTTAATGTATTTAAGGTTAAGTAAACTGGATCTTGATATACTTGTAAACAACCTATGTCTAACAGCTCTTCCATGACTGACCTATATCAAGCAAACCTTTTTTTTACATACATTAGATCCATTTACCTTAGTTGACCAGGGAAAGGAGCAGCACCTATCTTGGGCCCGGGAAGTGATCCCATTCTGTTCTATGCTGGCAGGACAAAGGGTATTTCAAAGCATAGCTATCCCTTCATTTTAACTAATGAGTTAAAGCCGAAGTACAGCCTAATACCTTAAATTCTCCCCTGCAATCATTAATGTGAGCGGAGTTCAGCCTTATGTGTCAAAATGAAAAAATCCCAGTTTTTCTACCTTTATTTTGCAGTATTCAGTGCTGTCACATGATTTCAATTCCCCTTTCTGCTGAGTCCAAGAGCAGCAAGAGGGTGTGGTTACTGAAAACTAGTGACATCACTTCCTGGGAGGGACACTGTTCCTGTGTAGCCAGTGGGCGTATACAGAATGGGAGGAGCCGATCATAGGTTCCCGCCCAGTTTTCTCTTATCAGTAAGGGTGCAGTGTACATGCAAATTCATGAGAAAATTAAGAAATAAAAAAAGGGCCATCCACACAGGACACGGGGGGAGGGGTACATATATAGTATAGCTTTGCTGGGCTCTGAATAAAGACTACCATAGGGAAAGGAAGCTGGACACATGGGGGGGGGGGGGGGACTGTCAGTGTAGCTGGAAGTGCTCTGGGGTCTCAGATCACAGTCTACAATGATCATATTACAGGCAACCACACTAAGTCTACGTTTCCACTAGTGCAACTTGTCATGCAACTTTTTTACACACAAAGGCGCATGATAAGTGACAGCCTATTGATTTCAATGGCACCCGTTCCCATCTATGCGACATTGAAATCAACAGGCTGTAACTTGTCATGCGACTTTATGTGTTCAAAGTTGCATGACAAGTCATATTAGTGCAAAAGGAGCCTAAAACCTTATTACTCACATGTAATGAGCAATAGAAATCGATCTGCATTCTTCTAAACTTTCAAAAATGTTCCTTTGTACCTTATTGCTTTCATATATTGTGCCAGTCACCTGACCCCTCCCTCTTTCTCTTTCTATTTCTCGTTCTCTCAAGAGAAGCTGCCGGCCTAAATAAGGCTATGAAGACAGGAGATCATGTTCTGTGAAGGATAGGAGGGATGGGGTGGGTGTGGGCAGGACTAGGCATGCCTGTCAAAGAAAGACCTACAACCTTTTCAGGAAATGAAAGACAGCTTAGCAAATTCAGATAAAGTGAGATAGCGTTGTCGGGGAAGAACAGGAAGAAGCTGTTTGTCTAGTTTAGATAAGACTTTCTAAGCTACACAAGCAGCTAGGCAGAAAATGAATAATATAAAAGATAAAGATATTACTATTAATAGGAAAAACGTCATCTTTGACTGGAGTTTCCCTTTAACCCATTTAAAAAAGAAACACATTGTATGGCGCTATTACGGGAAGAATGGATCTGTACCATCCAGAGGATGGAGTTACAAATGACCCCAGTAGTAAATTAGGCAACACAGCAGATAAATAAAAAAGTTAGAAAATATTCAAAATTTATACACATTTCATTGCAGAAAGAAAAAGAATATTCTGGGGATTTTGCCAAAGGAATTTTGACAACTTTTATCTTGGTAATTTATTGTTAAGCACGATTCTGCCAGAAGGGGAAAAAAATCAAACATTGCCAGTAAATTGTTAATATACTACTTTGTTTTGTATTTAGCACTATTATTTTTTCTTGCAATAACTTATATAGCGATGTCAATTTACGCTGTGCTTTACATATATATTGTACATTTACATCAGTCCCTGCCCTCAAGGAGCTTACAATCTAAGGTCCCTAGCTCACATTCATACATACACATACTAAGGCCAATTTAGACTGGATCCAATAAACCTACCAGCATGTCTTTGGAGTGTAGGAGGAAACCAGAGAACCCAAAGGAAATCCACACAGGCACAGGGAGAACATGCAAACTCCATGCTTCTATTTCTTTTATTTTTGGTCACTCTACTCTTAGGAATCTTTAAAGTCAGCCCGTGATCCCTTGTGATAGATTGGGCAGTGACAGGCACTCTTTGTTGAGAGATCTGGTGTCTAATGGCGCTTTTCCACTGCATGGAACCATACCGGTTCGGCACGCTTTTGTGCTTTTCCACTGCTGGTACCGCATGGTATAGGGTCGGAACGGTTCGGTACGGTACGGTATAGGTTTGCTTTTCCACTGCATGGAACCGAACGGTACGGTACGGTACGGCTCTGAAAAAACAGTACCTACTCGATTGTGGTTCCAACAGGTACCAAACTGGTACCATATCCCACAATCCTTTGCATGCAGTCACTACTAGCCACTGATTGGTCAGAGAATCCCACCCACCCCGTTGTTATCCCACCCACTTAACTTTAGTACTACATTAGTGGAAAAGCAAACCTATACCGTACAGTACCGAACCGTTCCGACACTATACCATGCGGTACCAGCAGTGGAAAAGCAAACCGGGCCAAGCAGGGCCGAGTAGAGCCGAGCCGGTACTTGCAGTGGAAAAGTGCCATAATTGACTCTTGATCTCTCCACTGCCCCCCAAAGGCAGCTAATCAAACACAGATCAGTTTTATCGGCTGAAGTAGGGAGGAAGCAAATGAGCGGAAGTTCCACTTTTGGGTGGAACTCAGCTTTAAGGAAAGAGTGGGATGTTTAACATATTTACCATGTTTGTAGTGTGCTGACATATCTCATTAAAAAGTTGTAAACTAGATTTAAGCACTGTCTGCCAAAGGATTAAAGCTCTCAAGGCTTGGGTGGCACATTGTAAGGTTAGTGTACAGAATGGCTACAGTCATGTATACGCCTGCTCAACAAATTTTTGGAAATATTTTTAAAATATTATTTTTAGGTATGCCTTGTGATTGGGAACACATAACAAACATATTGTGGGGGGGGGGGTCCTCAAATTAAGTAGAACTACTTAAAAACTACTTTTGCTGAGAAAAAAAAACATTCCTCTCTGGGTGAGCCATTTACATTGCAGGGATTTTAACAAACGTAGTTGCAGATTCCTATCTTCTGTTATTTGGAAGAAATAACTGTTTGTTTGTCTGTGTCCATGTGGTGAGTTAATCTATTTGGGAGTGGTTTTATAATTATCAGTCAGCTGCTGCACCTGCAGGGTTCTAATGAGGAAATTGTCAAGGTGTGCATCCCTGCAGACATGATTTCCCTTTGGGATTATCTCACCAAAATGACATTTTTGCTGCAGGAGATGCCCAAAATCTGATTTGTATCTTAGTGCAGACTTCCAGGAAAATCAATAAGCCACACACATGCAGGAAATTACATTTTCATTGTCCATTATATACACCATCTGTGTACAGAACACCTCCAGGTAGCCATATTGCATTGCATATTACAAAAAGAATTAGTGCTGCAGATTGAAAAGGAAAGGTCATTTTTAATAATATTCAATTCCAATATGACTTGTGTCACAATTGTATAAGCTATATTATTATATTTTATTTTTTTATTTGTTATTTTTTTTTTCCCCACAAACCTGGAGCTACCCCTTAGGCCCCTTTCACACTATCCGTCCATCGGACAGATTCCGTTTTTCTCAGTGGGGGATCGAGCCGCCGATCCCCCGCTGAGCATGAGGGTGACAGCTGTGTCTCTGTGCTGTGTGCGGAGACACCGCTGTAAGTTCCCCATGCATCTCTATGGGGGAAATCGGATGGGAACGGACCGTCGGTCCATTCTCATCCGATCCCATCCGATCTGCTGGACAGATGGAAAATAGGGTTTCCATCCGTCCAGATTTGATGGATCGGATCGGGTCGGATGTCAGCGGACATGTCTCCGCTGCCATACGATGCCCAATACGAATGCATGGGGGGACCGTTCAGATCCGCCAAAAAAACGGACAGGCGGATCTGAACGGTCCGCCTGTGTGAAAGGGGCCTAAAGGTTTGCACAAAAAGTCATTCAATGGGAAGTCTGAATGCTAGACATACACCTGATTGTTTGTACATGAGACAGCTGGGACTGATGCAGAAATTCCACATCCTGTGTTTCTAAATTAGAACCATCAAGGAACAATCAACACAAATATTTTACAGGGAAATCAACTTCTTTTCTTCTTGAGCCATTTCAGTTATTTAGGGAAAGAAGCCAAGCTGTCCAAGAAGACATGAAATGGACATGATTATTACTGTATATTTTCTCTTTATGGAACATTTCGTTCTTTCAAACAATTAGAATTAAATAAATACTGATAAAAGTGTATTTGATGAATTACGAGTGCCAGTGCTGAGACTGTCACTCATGCAAAAATACCAAACTGTCACCCTTCGCCCAACATGAACTCTTTTGTCTGTTGCTAGAAATTAAAACAATGTGAATCCCATATCCTCACATATTACTGGGTCTCCCAACATAGCCCCTTGATACAGAGGATTATTCTGATAAATAGGAATAAAGAATCACACACATAGGTTTGTCCATAGCCAGGGCTGCTGTTAGAAATACAGCTATCTGATGGGGCTTCTCTTCCATCGAAAGATACCAAAATAATATTTTCGGAAAAAAAAACCTCTGAAATTATTAATAGTGGAACACAACGTAATTTACAAAATTCCTGCTAAATCTAGAACTGCATTGAGTTTCTGTGAGCTTCGATGCTGAGGCTTTTACAGTGTGAATCGGCATATTACCCTATGGGGATGCAGCAACCGACAAATACAGCCGCAGGTCCTAATTTGACTGGTGTTTGGGCACAGGTGTACCACCCCAAACACAGACAGTGTACATTCAGGAACACTCACCCACTCCTGCACACCTGAATATTTAGGATCTGCGACTGCGTACAGCAGCTGCATCCTTATGGAGTAACAGGCTGCACTGGCCACACAAACAAAGCACTCATGCACACTGTATGGCCCAGAGAACCAAGCCCTTATTTTTTTTTCACAATCATTTTTTTTTTACAATTTTTATGTTACTTTTTTGCAATTTGTATTTTTTTTTTACAGTGTTGAGGGAGTTTTAGTGAAATATCAGGAGTCTAAACAGACCTAATGTCTAATTTTTCAAACAGAGAAAAGAATTGAGGACATAGATTCCTCAATCCCTTTTTCTGCAGCCTCAGCTGCATTGCAGATGAACGAATAGGTATCATTCTGTACAGAGGCTTCTTGTCCATTCACAAATGGAAGCATAGTAAACACAGTATACTATGTTTCAGTTATGAATGAACACCGTGAGTAATGGACCACTCACTGTGTTCATTCAGGAAATTAAGAGGGCAGCAATTTGACATATTTAAGCCTCCTTCTCTCTATCATGAAAACATTTCCGTGTGTGCCTGCAGCCGACAGGAGAAAGTGGAGGGGAAGCCAGCAGCATTATGGGGAAAAGGGGGCTCACAAGGGGGCCTGACCAGCAGAAAGAATTAGATTGTGGACAGAAGGGGGTGGTTGGTGTGGGGGGAGTACATTTATTGGAATAGGTCCTCTGTAGTTCCCCCTTGCAGTTCCCCCTTGCAGTAGCTGAAATCCAGCTTCTCTTCCTCTCACTCCTACGGCAGGGAGTGTCACTCAGGGGGATTGATTCCAGTATTTGCCTGCCTTTCTGCCCACCATACAATCCCCCCCCCCCACTTTTCAGCTACCGGTGCCCCCCTGATGGCCTGGTCCTATACCAGAGGGCAGGCAGTACTCCCTTACCAGCTTCCCTGTCCATAACTCCTTTGTAGGCGTTAAGAGATGCCATTGTAGATCTACATTACTCTACAGGCAAACATTTTCCATAATTCTGGTGATATATCATTCAAATATGATAAAGCTCCACATCTTTTGTCAGAGCACTGCTCCCTTTTGCTGATACGTTTAGGTGGATGCAAGAGATCCTGCTGCCAATATACATATATAAGGTGAAGGCTTGGACCCTTTGGCCTGGGAGGCAAACACCACCAACTAGCCCTTTCATGGTGGAGACAGATGATAATGTGATATAGAAAGTGTACTGCGGAATGTGTGCCATGATGGTTGTTCCGGACATGGTTTATTGTGACACACCTTCATATCTTCCAGCATCAGCATCCTTGCATCTCTTTCCAGTCATGCATATGACATAGCAAATTTGCCAAGAATGTTAGTTCTGGAAGAATAGCTTCAGTGAAACGTTTTGAGCAGTACTAAACAGGGAACAGGTAGCTGTAACACCTAGCATGTGGCACCAAGTGTGGTTGCTTCCGCTCACCCAACTCAGTCTTCCCCTAATTTTAAATATAAATATATATGGTATACAGCTGACTACAGAGCTGATTCAATATACTCCGAGATTAACTGTTATAGCTCAGAATAAAAACCATAAAAAATAAGCTACAAATAACCTCTTTCAAGATGAGTTTCAAGCAAGAACTATCTACATTCGACTCATCCACCAATGTGACTGAGACTTTATGGTAGTTGACAACTGGGAAGTTCGAATGAGGCTATGGGCAATGCACAGTTCAGACCTTTGTTAGAACTGGACCATCAGAGGCCATCACTCTATATGCCCAAAAGTCCCATTCTGTTTTTTTTTTTTTTTTTTTTTTTTTTTTAGAAAACATCATTGCAGTGGAGTCTATATGCATCTTATGGGTGAAATGAGTCTAGGGGTAGAGGGATAAACTGTCAATAAATATATTAGTGTTGCGCAAAATAAAAATCTATCCAAATGTGTAAAAATTAAAAATATGTAGCAAAAGAATTATATATATATATATATATATATATATATATATATATATATATATATATATATATATATGTATAACCCTCAAGCAAAAGATTCCAATTTCATAATCTTAAAATGCTGTATCATAAATAAAATCCAACGATGAAAAGTGAAAAAAAAATATATATTATATATATAGTTGTGTACAGTGCGATTCCTAAAAATTATATAAATATATATATGTGTATAACCCTCAAGCGAAAGATTCCAATTTCATAATCTTAAAATGCTGTATCATAAATAAAATCCAATGATGAAAGGTAAAAAAAATATATATAGTTGTGTACAGTGCGATTCCTAGAAATGAATATAAATTGTGCTAGAAGAAAGTGCTAAATCACAAGTGTGTATCACAATAAATCCTTGTGCTTAAATGTACTGCATATCAATCCATACAATATATAAAGTGCTATAAATGATAAGTAGTATCTGTGGTAAAATAATGAATATATTAGTCCATGCGGCAAATAGCAATCAAGTGTCCAATAAAGTATTTTGTGACATTCTGTGCAAATAAATCTTCTATTAGTGCTCAAGCCACCAATTCGTGGCGGTGTCCCCAACCCAGGTGAGTGACCGGGGTGTCACAACTCACTCCTAATCGTGCACCCCCTTGTGATTGGGCTCTCACCTTATGTTAGATTCAATTGGGCTCAAACGCTGGATATCAAATGGTTAACGCCTCCAGGTGATCATATCCCATATATCAGCCACTTTCTCCGTAGTAATCAGCATATCATGAAAAATATAAACTGTAATACCTTATTCTTTACTCTGGCAGGTTTCCACCAGGCTGTGAGTCCCTGAAAGCTGCTTCTCCTTGGTGCTCCAGCTAGTGGTCGCACTCTGACATCATCACGTACAATGCAGGACTGGCCATCCTATATTATAAGTGAGGATGGCGATACCTAGCCCACAGCTCAGAACACAGGAGCTGAGACAGACAGAAGCCTGTCTGAGCAAGAAATAAAGTAAATATTACATTGTATTCCTCTACTCCAGACCTAAAGTAGAATTCCAGCTTAACTACACTTAAAACTGCCCCCCCCCCCCCCAACACCTGTGCTAACCAGCTTGGTTAATAAAGATGTAAATACTTACCTATTTTCAGGTTGCTCCAGTCCGGTCACATGGTCTGACTCCCCTATGTCAGCCAGTGTGGCTTTAGGAGAGAGGAGGGAGCGCCGATACTGGATGGGCCATTGAAGCTTATGGGTGATGCAGCCGGCTCAGTCTTTACCAGCCATTGTTGGGGCGCCCTCTCCTCTCCCTTTAAGCTCCTGCTGGCTGACCAAGGGGATCGCATAACCGGACCAGAGCAGCTTGCACATTGGTAAGTATATATAAATCTTTCTTACACAGGTTAGTCAGCATAGGTGTTGGGGGCGGGGGGGAAGAGACACTATTAGGAGTAGTTAGAGTTAAGTGGTAATTCCATTTTAAAAAGCATTTAACCCTTGCAGTGCAGCATTAGATTAACACATTTTGCATTTTGATAATTCTTTAATTTGCACTAAAAAAGTTGTATGTTAGATAGTTGCTATGGACAACAAAAAAACACTTCTTATGCACCATTTTTTATTACCATTTTCCTGGCTGTACTCTACCAAAGCAGAGAAATAGGAACTTTGTTTATTCCAGTCAAGCTTTTGCTACACGAGAAGCACTAAATATGATCTGCAAATGACAGAAGACAATTGGTAAACCAGTTCTGTCTGTCTTCTTTTAAATTAAATTTGTGAACATTTCCAAATAAGATATTTTTCCTAAATGCTCTAAAGTGGTTCCATGTGCAGCGGTGGCAGTGACAGCCGTTTACACATTATTTTTTTGTCAAATGTGCAAAATTAGCCAACATCTTTAATCTAATGTGAATCAAAAAAGGAATGCTCTTCTATAAAACCACAAAGCCATCATTCCTATACTGTAATTACACAGAGGGAAAGTCTAATTATAATTTATGTCAGTGTTGATCTTTGGCATACAGTCTTCCTTTTACAAAAGCTTGGGACAAAAAGGCAAAAGAGTATGTATCATATGTATGTATCATCCGGTAATGATGTGTTCATCCTGCAGTAATGGATACTGTAATGTGGGCATTCCAATTTTTAAAGGCGCTACCGATTCCAGCATTCTTCATTGCTGTTTGCTGATCACTTAATCAATTTATACAGTATTTTTTTAATGAACTGTAATTAAATATGAAACATCAGTGTCTGCCATAGAGGGGGTATTGTAAACAGCATGTGTTCAGTTGATCTCATTTTCATCCTGGCACCTATTCCTGCACTGGACCATTTTGCTCTGGAAAACAATATGCCTGCTTGCTGCATTGTAATCCTTGTCTTCTGAGACTCCAGAGATCCTACAGTTTAGGGTGTGGTATATACAGTATACCGTATATGCTATATGTTTTCCATTTTGATCCACCCATCTGCAATGTCTTGGAATCATTATTTTTAGGGACCTGTTGTTAGAAGAACCTAAGCCTGGATCTCTGGGCTAGCTTCATAGAACTTTGCTTAGGGTAGTTAGATTGACAGGGTGCAGTACCACTCCTGAGACATCAGTAGCTGTTTGTTAGCACTGTAGGCCAAGGGGTACACACTGTACGCGCACAACAAAATTGGAAAATTGCATCTTTTACATTATAAAGGACTCTTATAGTTGTTATTTTTTTAAGATTTCATTCTTTATATGGAAATAAATAATACTGGCCTCATGTAGAACTGGGAACTAGATAATTACCCATATCAACCAGTCAGATGAGCCACTGGAGGTGTTACTCATAGCAATCAGCCTGGTAATTTGCTGGAGGTGTTACCCATATCAACCAGCTGGGTGATTCACTGGAGGTGTTACCCATATCAACCAGCTGGATGATTCACTGGAGGTGTTACCCATATGAGCTAGCAATATGATTCACTAGAGGTGCTACCCAAATGAACCAGTCAGACGATTAGCTGAAGGTACTCATAGCAACCAACCAGGTAATTCACTGGAGGTGTTACCCATATCAACCAGCCAGATGATTCACTGGAGGTGTTACCCAAATGAACCAGTCGGATGATTAGCTGGAGGTGTTACTCATATCAACCAGCCAGATAATTCACTGGAGGTGTTACCAAAATGAACCAGTCAGATTATTAGCTGGAGGTATTACTCATAGCAACCAACCAGGTAATTCACTGGAGGTGTTACCCATATCAACCAGCCAGATGATTCACTGGAGGAGTTACCCAAATGAACCACTCAGATGATTAGCTGTAGGTGTTACTCATAGCAACCAACCAGGTAATTCATTGGAGGTGTTACCCATATGAACCAGCCAGATGATTCACTGGAGGTCTTACCCAAATTAACCAGTCAGTTGATTAGCTGGAGGTGTTACTTATAGCAACCAACCAGGTAATTCACTGGAGGAGTTACCCTTATCAACCAGCCAGATAATTCACTGGAGGTGTTACCAAAATAAACCAGTCAGATTATTAGCTGGAGGTATTACTCATAGCAACCAACCAGGTAATTCACTGGAGGTTTTACCCATATCAACCAGCCAGATGATTCATTGGAGGTGTTAGCATTACAGACATGTTATTAAAGAAAACCTGTGGTCAAAAAGAGAGGCGGCTCTCAATGCAGACTTCTTTTTTGGGAATGCTACATCCCATGTTGTTATTCTCATTCAGTGACATCAATCATTCCCAAGGCAATGGCTCAGAACAGATATGCAGATTAGGAACTCCGACTTTACTCTGACTGTTCTGATCTGCATGCTTGTTCCAATTCCTGTTGCTCTGGGTGCTACAGAAACAGCCAGACAACTAACACCAGTAGAACAATCAAAGCAATGGCACCCTTCTGATTTCTGAGTACAGTTCATATTTAATAAGCTATGCCCATTATATCAGAGCACTTTTCATTTATGATGGAACAAAGCAGGAATATATTTAGTGCCACTATCAATATTGTGTTTCTAGAAGCACAGACACATAATAATAATAATAATAGCAGTGCTTGTCAAATTCATCATGAATGTCATCTAAAAATAAAATATTTTTGTAGCAGTCCAAAATTTATTGCAGGGTCCCAACATGTACCCAACTATGGGAGAAACGAATGAGTGTGATAAATTGCAGCTGGTGTTGTACGTTCTGTCTCCTGTCTGTTATGATGAAAGATATGAAAGACAGACACCGCCAAGTCTGTTTGTATTCACGTCTGGAGCTTCTATTGACACTGTATATGTGAGAAACAATATTTGAATATTTATACAGAAAAGTGATGCATAGGATGTCTGCAAAATCTGAAATGTGAAAAAAAAAATAGAAGCATGATCACTCCGCTGTAAAATTTCTAGACTCCTTGATAAATCGACTGGTTTCTCCAGCCATAACTCTGCCAGCGCGTTCCGGAGACGTAACCACGTTGTCCACGCTAGACACAGTGATGATGTATTAGGTCCTTAGGTTCCCTCTGCTGCTGGGAATGTTTTCAGAAACCGGGCGCTAATAGAATTCAGCAAGGCTAACCATTTGTGAATACCACTGTATGCTCAACCTTCCGTGACATGGCATTAAAAAATGTCTGCAGGTCAACAGACTTTATCTTTTTTTCATTTTTTTTAGATTGCATGGTTCAGGTGTTGTGCTGAATTTAACCCTTTCATAATTCTTTGGAATTTGCCCCCTTTAGTTTTTATGTCTTATCCTATAAATATAAATTAAAACATACATCTTCTGCAACTAATTTGGAACCCGAATATACATTTAACTTTGAGTTACTGATCTTATTTTGATGGAGTTGTCCTTTCATTTGAAGTAGACTTTTCACTAAAATTGACCTAACCTGTATATATCATCCTTCACATGTAAAATCTCTAATAAAAAGAAATAAACAATAAATAGTAAAAGTTACTAATTATTATTATTATTACTACAGGTATTTATATAGCAAAAACAATTTATGCAGAACTCTACATATTGCACATCATTCAAGGAGCTTACAATCTAATCTTACAATCCAAGATCTCTACTTCCCATACATACAGTACATACACATACAAACAAATTCTCCTGCGCTCAAAAGGGATGTGGTGGCGGTGAATCTCTATGGCTCTGGGTATATGAACAGACTTTGCTACCCTCCTAGGGTCAGGGAACACCCAATGGAAACACTGTAGAAAAGAATGAAAGGAGGAATGGGGGAAAATCATCTGTACGGTTCTGTACTTGTTATAACACCAAAGCTTAGAAAATGCAACATATTCTCAAGAAAAACTGGAATATTCTCAGCAATGACCCTGTGTTAGGAGACATTATACCTGACAAACCTAATTTTAACTTTAGAAAACCATGAGATCTGAGAAGTCTAGTGGCCCCTAGCAGGGTGCAGAGGGTAAAAAGATCATTAGATAGCAGTCAGACAGTATGGACCTCCATATTTGACCAAAAAGAAACTATAAGTGTGGGATCCACATTTGTGGGACATGTAGTCTCATGTGGCATCGGAAAGGTCACATTGCTAGTATGGATGGGAAAAATTATCCCATCAAGCAATTTATCAACTGTGGCACTTCCTATGTAGTCTAAGGTCTCCTCTGTCCTTGCGGCTTACTCTATGTAGGTCACACATCAAGACCTTTAAGGGTTCGAATTGGGGAACATAAGGGTAACATCCACCACAACATAGATAATTACTCTGTGCCTCATCATTTCAAAGAGACACATGGTAGTGATTATTCGGGAATGAAAGTATTTGTGATTGAAGCCATGCCCAATGATCTTGACAACGGCAGACGACATCAGAGGTTGTGTAGATGTGAAAGTTATTGGATTTTTACCCTCGGCTGCCTAGCACTAAAGGGCCATAATGAGGAACTTGAGACATACAACCTAGTGTAACTTTCTGCTACCCATTTATATTGGGCTATACATACCAGGTCTTTGACTGCTTTTTGACTCGGTTTTTCCTCCCTCTCCCCCTTTCCTTTCCCCTTTTGTGCTTAGAGATTCTATCATTATGAGGAAAGGGTAAATTTTTTGCACACCTACATGAATTGTTTAGTTCAGTTGCTCCATGACACACCTTTGTTCACCCCAGCCATAATTTTGTTAGGGTCCACAGCCAATGATACAGCTGGTGTTTTTTAGAGATTCACCATTTTTCGTCCATTTAAATTCTCATATATCTGACACTAGGGTGCCATCCTCTCCCACCCTTCCCACGTGAGCTGGATGTTCAGGCTCTCTTTGCATCGGGGCTGGTGTGTCCCAGAAGACGGAAGTGACAGGTGGAACGCACCAGCGAGTGTTCCACTATTCGTAGTTAGTTTCACACTATGCTACAGAGGGTGGTCTACACCACTCGTCCACTTCCAGGACCATTGGCCACGTGTGTCACCACTGGTAGGTGGTTTCTTTTGTATATTCCTTATATGTAACATATGGGTCCACATCTTTGCATCCTTGATGTGAGTTTTTTTTTTTCTTTTTCACATATGCAGGTTTGAGAGGTGCATACATTTTATTATTAGCCCATATTATTAACTATCCCATGGCAAACATGTTACATCATTCTATCTAGAATGCATCATACTGTGATATTTCAGTGTTGATATTTTTTTGCCAGTATCTATGTCATTTTTATTTACAACTCCCTTTCCCACCCACCAGTCAGAGGGTTCTCGAGACTATGTGACAAAACCCACTTTCTATATCTAATGTGTCAATTCAACAGTACAGGCTGACTCTGAGGAAGAGGGGATCTCCCCTCGAAACGCGTCAGCCACCTGGAAGGTCCCCTGGCTTGCTGGACACGGTCCCGGTGACCTGGCTGCTTTGTATCCACCATGGACTGGAAATGCTTTGATGAAATATTTTTTTTTGAGTATATTTCTTTTCTTTGTGTTTGTGAATAAACACCACTTGGTTAATGCGCAAGGTTCGTGCGCCCTCTTTTTGTTCTTTTCTACAGTACATACATACACATACTAGGGCCAAATTAGACAGGAACCAATTATCCTACTAGTATGTCTTTGGAGTGTGGGAGGAAACCAGAGTACCTGGAGAACATCCACACAAGCACAGGGAGAAAATGTAAACTCCGTGCAGGTAGTGTTTTGTTGGAGGTCTACTTACTGCAGACCCTATCTTCAGACCTTCTTATCCAGGTGCTAGTGACATAATACAGCCTTCCTACAACCCCCTGGGAAAACGGAAGTTCCCAGATCTTGTGAGAAAGTGCCCCAATGTTTCACTGTGCTATAAAATTGAGGTAGAATACTTGCCTAAACTAAATATGTCAGTGTAATTGTCCAAGTATGTCTTAAAGTAAATATGAGGTAAAGAAAACGTACTCATTGGACCCATTGGGAAAAAGTATCCAGGTACCTACATGTCCTGGTCAGCACCTCAGGTAACCCAAATCACACAATGTTCATACAAGTAGCTCTACTTTTTTGATCATAAGTATGGTCCTACTTCCTTCTACCTTCTCTGCTGCAATTTTTGTCTGTTAGTCTGTCTATAACTGTTTGGGTGTATAATGAGTTCTAAAGTCAATTTCTGAGCAAATATCAAATTCACATAAAACCCCCTCATTCAAAGCTCTTTGTTTTACCTGACTACACCATAACATGACTCTCCACAACACTTCTTCTGCTAGTGGAGATTGGTTATCCACCAATACACTCTAAGACCACTGCCTTCAGGTCGTGTCACCTTTCCTTGTTGTGACATCACCACACTACCACTAGAGTCCTCAGGACCTATGAGGAGCCAGCTGATAGACAGCCAATGGAATGTGCCCACATCATGAAGCAGTGTCATGTGCACCCAGAAATTGAAGGTCAAGTGACCACAAATTTAGCTATTTGGATTGGGAAAATATTTTCTTTAATTTTGCTTCAGCAGTTATCTAGAGAGGTATTGTTTGTGGGAGGTGCCTGGTTGGAGTGTAGTTTTAAGTGGAGATGGGGTACAATCCAAGCTCTAGAACAATAAAGCTGACTTTATATTTCCATACCATAGTGCCTAGCAATCGAGGTATCGAGAATACTGAACAAGGCAGCAAACTAATTTGCAAGTGTCTCAAGGTGCCTGCTATGCAGTGCCTGTGGTGGCTTAGCTCGTTTTCTACCTTGAAATAGAGCTTCTAAGGCATGCAGAATTCACTGGGTATGGAAATGAAAGACAACAACTTTATTAAAATGCTATTTTAGTTTTGGGTAGGCATTGGTTGATTGAAACACTTGCCAGTATAATATAAAATACATCTCAGACCCTCCAATGGAAAAACTTCCTTTTGTAATTTGTGTTGATGCTGTCTTACACTACTTTTTAATGGCTTCATTGTCTGCCTCCTATTTGCAGAAGCCAACAGGGGATTATCTAGAAAGGAAACACAGGCGCCACAAGTACAGTAACTTGAGATTTATTCAATAAGACCAAAAGAAGGGGGGGGGGGTGCTCACAAAGGTAGTATATTATAGGGCTCATAAACAACACTCCGGTGAGGATCAGGATGGCTGGAGCGGTAGCGGTAGACAGGCTGTAGGCGGTAGCTGGCCGCACTTCCTAGTCCCGGGGACACTCAGTTGCCGATCAGTCAACACTTCGAGAAGCGTGATTACGTCATGGTGCCGGCGACAAAGAAGGAGTGCATGCTCCGAGAATGCGTCGCCGGCGCCATGACGTAATCATGCTTCCGGAAGTGTTGACGGATCGGCAACTGAGTGTCCCCGGGACTAGGAAGTGCGGCCAGCTACCGCCTACAGCCTGTCTACCGCTACCGCTCCAGCCATCCTGATCCTCACCGGAGTGTTGTTTATGAGCCCTATAATATACTACCTTTGTGAGTACCCCCCCTTCTTTTGGTCTTATTGAATAAATCTCAAGTTACTGCACTTAGAGTGGCGCCTGTGTTTCCTTTCTAGTCGATTGCAAGCACCTTCTACTTGTCACCAGAGCTGCCTAAGGAGTGCATCTTGGGATAGTTTTAAGGACTTTTATGGACCCTATATGTACCGTTTTATATATGGACCTTCAAATTGTCCTTTTTATTTGATTACTATTTACCTTGTTAGTTGTGCTTTCTGTGACACTGGTGTAGTCCTTGGTGATACTTTTCCTCCCCGTTATGCGCCAGCTGTTTATTTTTAGTTTATCAACAGGGGATCATGAATCCTTAATATGACTTTAAAGTCGCCTTAGCAGTTGAATAGAGAAGATATCTATGCTGGGATATCTTGCTGCTGGATTAGTCTATCAATATAAGAATCATGTGAATTAACTTGCCAGAAACCAAAACTAAAACATCAATTTTGAATGTAGCTGGCCTTTGAAAATCCCCTCAGTGTGCTTTATACACTCTCAGATCAGATGAAGAATTTAGGGCTCAAATTTTGTATTCACTGTAGACTTTATATTTTTTTCAGTCCTGTTTCAAGCCAGCCAGTTTCTCATCACCTTCCTATATAAAAGACACCAAAGTTCTGCAGACACAACAAATCAAAGCCTACCTTTACATAACAGAGTAATTTAAGCTGAAATCCCTGGGATTTCTTGCGATTTCCTGAAGCATATTTGGCTAATGATGTGCCCAAACCTCACCAAATCGGACAATGTCTGAATTGTTCCATGTCATCGGGTGTGTTATAACAAAACAAATGACGTGCAAGAAAAAGCCATCTGATAAATGATTCCATGGGCTGGATGTTTAAGTTCCTCTGAGCCCAGCTAAATTATAGGTTTATCTAGAATGTATTTCCCTCACTTGTGTGGCTGTGCTGTTCCTCATTAGTTGTGGTATCTTCCTGGTGAAAGGGGATTCCAGACGAGTAGCCGGTATACTGCAGGGTCCTGGCGAGAGTAAAACTGCTGAGCTGCTGTATTTTATTATTTGTCTGATCGATCATTTTTCCATTTGTGAAAAAGATTGGCGCAGGTTGAGTTTCACTTTCTAGCGGTTAAGAAAAATGTTTCAGCTGTTATTTCAGAAACATGACGGTGAGCAAGCGAGAAGAGATTTTATTTAGGACAAGTGCGGCATACTTCCCAGCCCTGGCTGTTTGCTTTGAAGTACCATCATTTCCCTTGTGGCTACCATTTGTGTTTTTCTCGGTCTGTCAGTATAAATGAAGACCACTTGTGGGAGGTTATCTTGGTGTTTTCATTGAATTGTTTTAGTTTTCTTTTACACTGTGTAGACTTTTAGCTTGAGTTTCTTTTTCTATTTTATTCTATGTCTGGGCCCTCAGGGTATAGGAAAAAGTAAAGTTATGTGGGTAATTGCATTGGTCTGTAATGAGTGTAGGCATGCTGTGTGTTTATTCTGTTGAGTAACTGAGAAAGCTAGGCACACTGTTGTTATAAAATGATATAATACAGAGAGTATGTATCAAATATTCCTTATTAAGCAATGTTATTTGATATACATACAATATGTATTCAGTATATATAATTAAACTACCTGAACAGAATAAGTCAAAATTTGCTATCTTGTAGGAAACATCTAGAAATGATATATAAGTAGTACCCTGAGAATGCGTCTTTTGTTTTGAATATCTCCTTAACCATTTCTGGACCGGAAGGATTTGCCCCCCTAATGACCAGGCCATTTTTTCAGATTCGGCACTGCATTATTTTAACGGAAAATTGCGCGGTCATGCGACTTTGTACCGAAATAAAATTGATGTTCTTTTTTTTCCCATAAATAGAGCTTTATTCTGGAGGCATTTTTTTAATTTATATCTTTATTGGTGATTTTTTATATATACATTCATTTCAAACAAACATTGTCATGATCTGACCAAACCCCACCCCCCTTACCTCCCCCTCTCTCCTCCCCCCAATTAAACCAAAAAAAAAACACAGAAAAAAAAACAAGAAAGTTTTTATACTTTTATGCACTCATTCCCAGCATTTCTTCGTATAGTATTCCATACTATATTACCGTACACCAGAAGGGGTATGGGGACCGTCCCACCGCAGCCTGGACCAGGCTCCGCCCAGGGTGACCCTCTCTTAAACTCCCTTTAAGAAGAATTGGCTTCTAGGTATTGCACCCAGGGTTTCCATCTCAACTTAACTTGATCCTCTGAATTTCCCAATATGGCGGACAGTTCTTCCATCTTAAAAATCTCGTTGACCTTCCCACACCACAACTCGTAAGTTGGGATCACTGTCTGTTTCCAGAAAATAGGTATGCATGCCCTTGCTGCATTCATGCGACTTTGTACCGAAATAAAATTGATGTTTTTTTCCCCCCCATAAATAGAGCTTTATTTTGGTTGTATTTGATCCCCTCTGCAATTTTTATTTTTTGTGATATAAACAAAAAAAAAAAAAACGACAATTCTGAAAAAAAAAAAAACAATATTTTTCACATTCTGCTACATAACATTCCCCAAAAAAAAATTAAAAGCAAAATGTTTCATCCTTTTAGGCTAATTTGTATTCTGCTACATATTTTTTGTAAAAGAAATTGCAATAAGTGTATTTTGATTGGTTTGCGCAAAAGTTATCGTGTCTACAAACTGGGGGAAAGATTTGTAATTTTTATTATATATATAAATTTTATTATATATATATTTTGTATTTATTTTTTACTAGTAATGGCGGCGACCTGCGATTTTTAGCGGGACTGCAACATTGTGGCGGACAGATCGAAACCCTAACTGACATTTTTGACACTTTTGGGGGGACCAGTGACATTGCTACAGTAATCAGTGCTAAAAATTTGCACTGTCGCTGTAATAATGCCATTGGCAGGGAAGGGGTTAACACAGTGGCAGAGTTGTATAAAGTACTCGAAACCCATACTTGAGTAAAAGTACAAGTGCTCGATCAAAAAGTGACTTGAGTAGAAGTGGAAGTGCTCGATCAAAAAGTGACTTGAGTAGAAGTACTAAAGTATTCAACATTCTTTGTACTTAAGTATTGCAAGTAGTTTTTTTAAAAATGTTGCTACTCAAGTACTGAAAGTAAAAGTACAAGTACTGTGTTATGTAGTTATTAAAATGTGAAGATGGTACAGCGCCACTAGATAAATTAACTAACTAAAGAAAAGAGGTGAACCAGTGTCCATAAGTCCATAAAGAGGAAAGGAAATCAATTGCTGAAAATGTAGCCACAGATCCAACAAAATTCTTGCAAAGGAAGTTTCTTGGCGGAGATCACAAAAAAAAGGATGAACCCTTACCAGATAGTTGGACCCCCTATTACGGAAGGTCAAACAGGCGTGCGAAATCAGTCACCAGAATTCCTCTCCAAACAACCACAGAACCTCCGGACAAGGACCATGGAACCGGTAGACCTCAATGGACTCCAGGTGTACAAAGGGGATGACTCAGCCTGAAGCTCAGCTCCACACACACAACGTGCACTGTCCGGCCGGTCATCCCCTTTGTACACCTGGAGTCCATTGAGGTCTACCGGTTCCATGGTCCTTGTCCGGAGGTTCTGTGGTTGTTTGGAGAGGAATTCTGGTGACTGATTTCGCACGCCTGTTTGACCTTCCGTAATAGGGGGTCCAACTATCTGGTAAGGGTACATCCTTTTTTTTGTGATCTCCGCCAAGAAACTTCCTTTGCAAGAATTTTGTTGGATCTGTGGCTACATTTTCAGCAATTGATTTCCTTTCCTCTTTATGGACTTATGGACACTGGTTCACCTCTTTTCTTTAGTTAGTTAATTTATCTAGTGGCGCTGTACCATCTTCACATTGTCTTTTTGGTTTGATATACTTTGTACTAGCAGCCTTTTTAGCTCATTGTTCTCTGTGCGCAGCTTTCCTCCATTAATGTAGTTATTAAAGAAAGTAGTCAAAAGTTTGAACATCATATTGTTTTTTATTATTTCAAATGCAGCTTTTATTTATACATACAGTAGCATTTATTTTCGTATGCGCTGATAATACACATGTTTTGAGCTTCATGAAACCTGCCATCTACTGTTCTGTCAGTGGTAATTTTTATAATAGTAACGAGTAACTATGCAGCACAAAAAAAAATATCGGAGTAGAAGTATTGAAATCATTGAAAAAATGTAGTGAAGTAAAAGTGGAAGTAGGAGAATAAAAATTCTACTCTAGGAAAGTACAGATACCGCCTTTCGGTACTTAAGTACAGTAGTGAAGTAGTTGTACTTAGTTACTATACATCTCTGCACAGTGGTGATCAAAGGGTTAAGTGTAAGCCTAGAGGAGTGTTTTCCAACTGTGGGGGGATGGGCTTGTGAAATGACCACAGAGACCTGTAAGCCTATATAGAAGGAAAACAGGCGTTCTGTGATCATTTCAGAGAGAAGCATGGTCAGCTGTGTTTACAACAGCTGACTGTCCTTCTCTCTCAGCGGGGAGCGATCGCGGGTGCCCGGCGGCAATCGTGGCCACCAGTCCAACATCATTCTTTTATTTTACCCTGTTCCTGTAACAATCAGATTTTATTACTCCACGAGTCCACGTGTGATCACCATCAGCCTAAACAGGTATTTAGGAAGTCCACTGGATTTCCGATTGAACAGGCAGCATACAAAACATGTAAAGAGTTCATATATTGCCAAGATGTACTAAATGCAAACATTTTTTTTTTGTCTTTACACTTAGTGGGAAAAAAAAAAAATCCTACTTATGTTGTCTAAAGAGCATTTAGGTTTTTGATATGAAGAACTGGAGTTATAGGAGAATTATAGCCTGTTTTTTTAGCATTTTTAAATAAACTTGTAAAAAAAAAACAGCATAATGTAAGCAAAAGTATACATATATATATATATATATATATATATATATATATATATATATATATATATATATATTTTTTTTTTTTCATTAAATTTTTATTGAGAGTTTACAAAGAACAACGGTACAGTATTTAACAAATACAGAATGAAAAAAGATAACAACAGTGACAAAGTAGGTGATAACGAATATGTTCAAGGTGCACATCCATATAGTAGGTAATCAGTGCGACAGATATGATTGTATAAATATTGGCCATAACCTGGGGGTAGTTAGAAGGGGGGAGGGGTGGGAGGGAAGGGCATATAGAGAGAGGGGAGGGGGGAGGTGAAAAAGGGGAAAGGGGGGGGGGAGGGGAGAAGGGGGGAGGGAAGAGGAGAAGAGGAGGAAGAAGAGAAGAGAGGAAGGGGAGGGAGGAAGGAGATAGAGAGAAGCATAAGGGTAGAAGAAGGAGAGGAGGAGGGAGAGAGGGAGGGGGGGAGGGGGTAGGGGAGGGGGAAGGAGGGGGGGGCGATGAGGTGAAGGATGAAGTGAAGAATAGGGAAGAGCGAAAGAGGGAGATATATTGGGGGGGGGATGTTAGGGAAGAAGGGAGGGCCAAAGAGAAGAAGAGGAGGGAAGGAGAGAAAGAGGAGGCAAAAGTATAATTTTATGTCAACATATCTTTTTTGTAATTGCAGTTTGTAATTGCTTATATAGATGTGAGAAAGCTTTTAGATTATCCTGTCTCACTGAGGACTGAAAACTATAAACTCTATGTAAAGTGATTGCTAGCCAAACAAACAAGCAAACAAGCTTTTGATAAACACTGCCCTGTAGCAGATTTAATGCTACAGGGTGGCTGTTCTGTGCAGAATTAAGTATATATACACATGGCGTGCCACTTCTGCTGTGATTAGTCGCAGCAGAAGTCGATCAGCGGTTGCTGGCCAATGGATGTCCACTGGCACCTGCTGATCGTGGGGAAGAGAGGCTGGATGGAAACAAGGCAGAGCTCTGTTCTTAAAGTGGGGATGTGATGGATTATCTTTCCCTGCAAAGCAGGAAATAAAATCCATCACATCCCTTAGTAAAAACACTGCACAAAGTATACAAAAACACTGGTTAGGCATACGCTGCAATATCATAGTCCCACTATAAGTCCCTGATTGCCGCCATTACTAGTTTAAAAAAATATAAATTCCAGTATATATCCCATAGTTTGTAGACACTATCACCTTTGTGCAAACCAATCAAAATACACTTATTTACCAAACATTTGTAGCAGAATACATACTGACCTAAACTTTTGAAGAAGTTTTTCTTTTTAAAATGTTTTTAACAGATATTTTTTTATGTAGAAAAAAAAAAAATATATATATATATTTTTTTTTTTTTTTTTTCCTTTAAAAATGGTTGGTTTTTTATTGTTTATAGTGCAAAAAATAAAAAGCACAGGTGATCAAATACCACTAACAGAAAGCTCTATTTGTGGGGAAAAAAAATGACACAAATTTTATTTGGGTACAGCATTGCATGACCGTACAATTGTCAGTTAAAGTAGCGCAGTACCGTATCACATAAAATGGCCTGGTCATGAAGGGGGGTAAATCTTCAGGAGGTCAAGTGGTTAATGTTAAAGGTATTATTTTTGACAATGCTTTATTGCTGTCCAGCATTTCACTGGACATATATTACTTTCTCAGGGCAGTGCACTCCTATTCTGACTAAATATATATATTTATATACAGCCAAATAAAAAAAAAGGATATGTTTTCAGGCCCATTACTGAATATACTACAATATATTGTCCTAAATATTTTCCCGATTGTGTCTCATAGTAATGTAACAGTAAATTGTTGGCTATGTGCTACTAATTAAGTAGTTATTCAGACAAATGACATGTTAAATGACATGTTAATACAGAATTAACCTTAAAACAAATTATATATTATTGGTATTGCTCTTTCATTTACTTCTCATTGCAAATGTTATTCTTTACTGCTTTTCAGCAAAGTTTAACATCACATTAATAGCATTTTTGGCAAATCTTTCTGGCCCGGAGTTAAATATGAACTCCGCTAGGCGATTAGCTATAATTCCAGACAGTGTGGTGAATTGATCTTGTTGTGTGATGCAGGAAACCTAACTTATTGGCAGAAAACTCATGGGGTGTAGTTAAGAGAGAAAACGTGTGTTTTTTAAAAAAAAAAAAAAACAGCCTAATATTTGTGCATGACTTTGTTATTTTTATACTAACTAGAATAGAGTGGAATAGAGACTGTATCGTATTAGGGCAGCTGAGGCCATAAACTGAAAGGTCAGAAGTTTATAGTCAGTAGCAATTTAAAATGAAACTCCAGTTTTAATAATAAAAAATCTATCCAGGTGAACTATTTGCATTAAAAGGATTTAACAATTTAGAGTGCTTCTGTTCTAGAGATACTGACATACACTATATTGTCAAAAGTATTGAGACGCATGCCTTTCCACATTCTTTAATGGCATCCCAGTCTTAGTCCGTAGGGTTCAGTTTTGAGTTGGCCCAACCTTTGCAGCTATAACAGCTTCAACTCTTCTAGGAAGGTTGTCCACAAGGTGTAGGAGTGTGTCTATGGGAATGTTTTGCCATTCTCTCAGAAGTGCATTTGTGAGTTTAGGCTCTGATGTTGGACAAGAAGGCCTGGCTCGCAGTCTCCACTTTAGTTCATCCCAAAGGTGTTCTATTGGGTTGAGGTCAGGATTCTGCACAGACCAGTCAAGTTCCACCACCCCAAACTCGCTCATCCATGTCTTTATGGACCTTGCTTTGTGCACTGGTGTGCAGTCATGTTGGAACAGGAAGGGGCCAACCACAAACTGTTCCCACAAATTTGGGAACATGAATTTGTCTAAAATGTCTTGGTATGCTGACGCCTTAAGAGTTCCCTTCACTGGAACTATTGGGGCCAAGCCCAACCCTGAAAAACAACCCCCCACCATAATTCCCCCTCCACCAAAAGTAGTGGACCAGCACACAAAGCAAGTTCCATAAAGACACGGATGAGTGAGTTTGGGGTGGAGGAACTTGACTGGCCTGCACAGAGTCCTGACCTCAACCCAATAGAACACCTTTTGGGATGAATTAGAGTGGAGACTGTGAGCCAGGCCTTCTTGTCCACATCAGTGCCTGACCTCACAAATGTGCTTTTGGAAGAATGGTCAAACATTTACATAGACACACTCCTAAACCTTGTGGACAACCTTCCCAGAAGCGTTGAAGCTGTTATAGCTGCAAAGGGTGGGCCAAATTAATATTGAACCCTATAAACTAAGACTGGAATGCCATTAAAGTTCATGTGCATGTAAAGGCAGGTGTCCCAATACTTTTGACAATATAGTGTAGGTTTTGCCAGCATCTTTAAAAACCCCTATGTGTTTCTGTGTAATCTGAAAAGCTGCAGCCTCCCTTTATGTGTCTTAAAACATACTTAACCAAGGATGAATCTCTTATTATAGGGAATGTCTGCAATTTGATAGCTTTGAGAAGACTTTTGAGAAAAGCACTCAGCTATTGATTCATGAAAGGAAGGTTGGGAATCCTGAAGAGTTCTATAAACAGTAGTATAGAACAGTCCAACGTTATGGTTTAAATAATAGAATATCATATAAAAATGTGCAGTGCTATACTTAAAGTGCAAATAAATATAATAGTGTTTACAAAAACGCATCCAGTATGAGATACAAATGAATGTAATATAATATTTCCAGATAAAGTGAAAAGTTTATAAAAAGTGACAGTGCTGTGAAATTTCATCCAATGTGTAAACAACGATAATCCCCCAAAAAATTCAAAAGAAATTGAGCCTAGAAACAGTCCATTAGATGAAGTATAAACTATATTTCCAACCATCCAATACTACACAGTCCCCTTATCTAAGTGGGAATATAACCAGGGAAAAGAGTGTGAAAATAGCTTCCCTCTAGGAAAGGTCACTCCATCACATTCTGTAAAGTAGGGGGCTTACCAGATCATTTTGACCCTGGTTAAGGTTGTCAAAATAGGCTTAATGCACATATTGGAACATCAATGGCCTCCTCATTAGTATGGAAGGTACTCCCAGCTCTAGGCAAGTCCTCCGTATGACCTCCAACTCTGTTCGCCAGATTACATACTATGTGCATGTAATGGAAGACCGAATATAGTCGAATCCAGTTTAAAAAATGTATTTAGATCTAAAAAGTTGCACCAAACGAGCATATACAAAGCAGTAACATAAAACAGCTCCACTCACCAGTACCCAAAATGGCAGTGATCGGCCTTGTATGTGTGGTTCCGATTCGTACATCCTAGCTCCACCCTACGTGTTTTGTTATAGTTGACGTCATTAGTAGTCTGAAATTTGACCCATTCTCAATAAACACTGCTTCAAAGAGTAAGGGCTCATGTACACAGGAACGTTTTTGCAGCTGCTTTTAGGGGCATCTGGCATTTATTTTTACTGAACTCTCCTCCATTTTAGCCTATGTGTCCATGCACACAAAAACTTTCAGGGAGTTTGGAGGCATAAGCGTTAGGGGCAGTAAAAAAAAAAAAAATGTCTGCCTGTATGTCCTGACGCAGAGACTGTTTGGCTGTAAAAATGCAAAGCGCTACAAAAGGCAGATAAATGCCACTAAATAGGGCTTAACCCTGTAACAAGCTTTTAGCCATGTTTAGCCATGTTTAGCCGCGTTTGGTGTTTTTAGGCGTTTATACATTTTAGGGAATGTTTTTATTGTAAAACGCTTTTTTAACACTGCTTTTTTTTAAATGTCCTTTGTGCATGAGTCCTAAAACAATCCATAGACATGAGGTGATTGTAACCATTTAAATAGTACAAGGTTTCATTGCTATTAGGGGGATGTAAGTCATCTGGTTGAAGGAATTAATACATTTTCCCAACTGATTACTGGTGTTTCCCAAGATAAGAACATGGGGGTCCACTCTGCTGAGACAAACCTTCTCATTCTGGAAAATGAAGGGAAGAGTCATCCTATAAAGTCACAGAACAGAGAAAAATAATGTTCAGGAAAAAACTTGGCTGTAGGGCTATCCAACTTCTGTAGTCAACGTTGTCTCAGCATCCTGCAGTTCCTGGCCTGCAGTAATGAAACCTTCTTGGTCGGGGGTTTGATGGAACATTAATTGTACCTCCCTTGTGGCTTCACTATGACACAGTAAGCAATAAATACATGTTTTTTCTTCATTTGGAATTCTAGTATGATGGCAAAGTGACACACTGAGAACAAATATTATTTTTTATGTAATGTTTACATTGGCACTGTTAACAAATTTGTGATTTTTATTATTTTTGCATCTTTTGCATCTGGTTTAACTAGTTATAAAGAAATAAAATGCTGAGGTGTAAGGATATTTTATCCAACATTAAAATGTAAGATGTTCTTTCTTACTGCATCAAAAGTGAGGGAAAGCCACCTGGGGATTGTGCAGGAAAACCAGCATGGACATCTGAAGTCACCGAGGGGAACGGCTCTGTCTCAGTGAAGACATCAGGGAGAAGTTTACTTGTTTAATTTTTGACAATGTAGCAGCTCTCTTATTCTTTTCAACTTCAGACATTGTTCTCTACATTTCTCGTTTTTTTTCTATTTGCCATTTATTTCTTAGTATTATTAGTATTATTATTATTATTGCTATTATACTAGAAATGTTCTCATATTTTATAAGATATACTTAATCACGCTGAACTAATTGAACTATCCTTAAAACAAAATGGAATATGTCACCGCTATCACTTTTAGATGAAAAGCATAATGAAAAACTGTCCCAGGTGACAGTGACATAAGACATTTATATCAATGAATGCAGATGCATGTAATATATTTACTGATGGTGTTACATTACAGATCATTGCTTAGGCAGTCATTGGATATAATATTGCATATGAGAGATAGTTGGCTGTCAATCACACGGAATAATAGAGGTGGATATCCATCTTAAGCTCGTTTTATTTTATTTCCAAACAAATTTTATTTGGTATTTTGAAACAAGTACAGAGGAAATTGTACAAACATTTTGAATATATGTACAGTATATGATAACATGGTAAATAAGCAGGGGACTTTCGTCCAAAGTCATATATTAATTTTTGTTGTATACAAGCAAACAAACTAGGCAGAGAATCCTGTAGAGACATTATCATCACCTTTTGGTTAAGGTCGAGGTTTCAGTAGGTCATTTTGGTTAGGGTCAAGGTTTCAGTAGGTCCTTTTGGTTAGGGTCGAGGTTTCAGTAGGTCATTTTGGTTAGGGTCAAGGTTTCAGTAGGTCATTTTGGTTAGGGTCGAGGTTTCAGTAGGTCATTTTGGTTAGGGTCGAGGTTTCAGTAGGTCATTTTGGTTAGGGTCAAGGTTTCAGTAGGTCCTTTTGGTTAATGTCAAGGTTTCAGTAGGTCATTTTGGTTAGGGTCAAGGTTTCAGTAGGTCCTTTTGGTTAGGGTCGAGGTTTCAGTAGGTTATTTTGGTTAGGGTCGAGGTTTCAGTAGGTCATTTTGGTTAGGGTCGAGGTTTCAGTAGGTTATTTTGGTTAGGGTCGAGGTTTCAGTAGGTCATTTTGGTTAGGGTCGAGGTTTCAGTAGGTCATTTTGGTTAGGGTCGAGGTTTCAGTAGGTCATTTTGGTTAGGGTCGAGGTTTCAGTAGGTCATTTTGGTTAGGGTCGAGGTTTCAGTAGGTCATTTTGGTTAGGGTCGAGGTTTCAGTAGGTCATTTGGTTAGGGTCAAGGTTTCAGTAGGTAATTTTGGTTAGGGTTGAGGTTTCAGTAGGTCATTTTGATTAGGGTCGAGGTTTCAGTAGGTCATTTTGATATCTCATGTGGATCAAGCATTGGTAAGGAGGATTCTTATAACCCTGGACATGATTGGATATTCTTTGCAAAGTAATCTTCACTTTTTTTACTTCCATCATATATTTGAAGATAGTTATAGTTATGAATATTATTTTTATTATAAGTGTACTTATTATTAGAGATTGCAAGAGAATTTTGAAAAATATTTTTTTCAATTTTTTTTTTTAAACATGTAGTCAAAAAATAGTTTTATTTCTTTTTTATGAACCCTGTATTACTATCATGGTGATAAAAAATATTATTTAACTACTTATTTACACAAAATGTAATCTATCATGAAACTGAACTAAAATCATACCTCAAGATTTAAGTCCAATTTAATTTTACTTCATATTATTACTTTATACTGTATATATGATATTATTACCATCATATTGTTTGTGTGACTTAGAGCAGTCCTTGTACGATAGATAAGAGTTAAAGTGACAGACCAGTCTAGTGTTTAACGCAAATGATGCACAATTATTCATAAGTGCTATTATTGGCATGCTTGAATTCGTCCTAGACCTCTGGCTGGGAAAACCATTTAAAAATAATTAGAATGTTCATGTACCGACAATGATGAATGGATTGAAGGTCCCTCGTACTAAACACAGATCTTGATAAGAAACAGATATATTTTTTTACATATAATGCCAATAATCTGAATACATGTCTGTCTCAGATACTTTGTTTATGGGCCGTTCTCTTTTGAATATTCCATTTGTCAGGTCACATTTTGTCTAATGCCACTTTTCAACAACAGTATAAAATATACCAAGTTTGCAGTGCCAGCAGTATAATGAGATTTAAACATTAGAGGGGCACAGTTGTACTGTGATTTATTATCAAGTGACAAAGGAAAATGATATTGGTTTGGAAGTGATGTGTATTTTTTCTAAGTTTAAATGTTTTTACATTTATGTTTCATTTATTATTTTTTTATGGTAATATATATATATATAGAACACTTTTTATTGAGAGTATAGTATCAAGTCAATTAAACTCCTGGGATATTGATCTGGTCAGTTTAGTAGCAGAGGGGGTTGTTAATCAGTTTCTGCTGCTTTGGTGTTAATGAAATTAACAACAGGTACACTAGATGAGCAACAAGGAGATGACCTCCAAAACACGAATGGTTTTACAGGTAGAGGCCACTGACATTTTGTTTTTCTTCTTATGTTGTCTGACTGTTTTCACTAGTTTTGCATTTGGCTAGCGTCAGTTTTACTACTGATAGCATGAGATGATACCTGGGCCCTATAGTGTTTGCACAGGCAGTCCAACTCCTCCAGCATGGCACATCAATACTTGTCATTGCCAGAAGGTTTGCTGTGTCTCCCAGCACAGTCTCAAGAGAATGGAGGAGATTCCAGGAGACAGGCAGTTACTCTAGGAGAGCTGGAGAGGGGTGTAGAAGGACCTATGAGCAGGACCTGTATCTGCTCCTTTGGGCACCAAGGAACAGTATGAGCACTGCCAGAGCCCTACAAAATGATGCCACTGGTGTGAATGTCTCTGGCCAAACAATCAGAAACAGACTTCATGATGGTGGCCTGAGGGCTCAAAGTCCTCTAGTGGGCCCTTTGTTCACTTCTCACCAATATGGAGCTCGATTGGCACTTGCCATTGAACACTAGAATTGGCGGGTCTGCCACTGGCACCCTGTGCTTTTCACAGATGAGAGCAGGTTCACCCTGAGCCCATGTGACAGACATGAAAGGCTTTAGAGAAGCCGTAGAGAATGTTATGCTATGTTATGTAACATCGTTTTGCATGACCGGTTTGGTGATGGGTCAATGATGGTCTGGGGAGGCATATTCCTGGAGAAATGCACAGACCTCTACAGTCAAGATATTGGCACCCTTACTGCCATGAGGTATCGGGATTAAATCCTTGAACTCATTGTCAAACCCTACACTGGTGCACGACAATGGCGGGCCTCATGTGGCAAGTGTATGCAACCAGTTCTGGCCTTCACGCTTGCCTAACCCAAATCTAATAGAACACCTCTGGGACATTATGTTTTGATCCATCTGACACTGTCAGGTTGTACCTCAGTCTGTTCAGGAGCTCAGTGATGCCCTGGTCCAGATCTGGGAGAAAATAACCCAAAGACACCATCCATCGTTTCATTAGGAGCATGCTATGACATTGTCAGGCATGCATACAAGCACATGGGGGCCAAAAAAACTACTAAGTACCATTTTGAGTTGCTGCAATGAAATTTCAGCAAAATGGACTAGCCTGCTGCATCATTTTTTCACTTTGATTTTTGGGGTGTCTTTTTATTCAGCCCTCTGTAGGTTGATAATTTTCATTTTCATCACATTCTTCCACATTTTGGAAATGGATTAAATTCATTATTTTCCTTTAACATTCTACAAACAATACTCCATAATGACAACATAAAGGAGTTTGTTTGAAATCTTTGCAAACTTATAAAAAATAAAAAACAAAACAACTCCCATGTACATAAGTATTCACAGCCTCTCTTCAATACTTTGTTGAAGCACCTTTGGCACCAATTACAGCCTCAAGGCATTTTGAGTATGATGCTACACCTATTTTTGGGCAGTTTCTCATTCTTTGCAGGACCTCTCAAGCTCCATCAGTTTGGATGGGGAGCGTTGGTGCACAGCCATTTTCAGATCTTTCCAGAGATATTCAATCAGGTTCAAGTCTGGGCTGCAGCTGGGCCATTTAAGGACATTCACAGAGTTATCCCGTAGCCACCCCCTTGTTATCTTGGCTGTGTGCTTAGGGTCATTGTCCTGTTGGAAGATGAACCTTCGCCCCATTCTGAGGTTCAGAGCGCTCTAGAGTAGGTTTTTTTTATCATGGATGTTTCTGTACATTGCTGCATTCATCTTTACCTTGATCCTAACTACTCTTCCAGTTCCTGTCCCTAAAAAACATCCCCACAGCATGATGCTGCCACCACCATGCTTCATTGTATGAATGGTGTTGGCCAGGTGATGAGTGGTACCTGGTTTCCTCTAGACATGACGCTTGCCATTCAGGCCAAAGAGTTCAGTCTTTGTTCCATCAGACCAGAGAATTTTGTTTCTCATGGTCTTAGAGTCCTTCAGAAGCCTTTTGGCAAATTGCAGGCTTGCTGTCATGTGCCTTTTACTGAGGAGTGGCTTCCGTGTGGTCACTCTACCATACAGGCCTGATTGGTGGAGTGCCACATGGATGTTTGTTCTTCTAGAAGGTTTTCCTCTTTTCACATAGAAATTCTGGAGCGATTGACCATTGGGTTCTTGGTCACCTCCCTGACTAAGGCCCTTCTCCCCCGATCACTCAGTTTGTCTGGGTGGCCTGCTCTAGGGATAGTCCTGTTGGTTTCAAACCTCTTCCATTTACGGATGATGGAGGCCACTGTGCTCATTGGGACCTTTAATGCTGCAGAAATATTCTGTACCCTTCCCCAGATCTGTGCCTCAATACAATCCTATCTCAGAGGTCTATAGACAATTCCTTGGACTTCAAGGCTTGGTTTGTGCTCTGACATGCACTGTAACTGTGAGACCTTATATAGACAGGTCTGTGCCTTTCCAAATCATGTCCAATCAACTTAATTTACCACAGGTGGACTCCAATCAGGTTGTAGAAACATCCCAAGGATGATCAGTGGAAAGAGGATGCACTTGAGCTCAATTTTGAGTGTTATAGCAAAGGCTGTGAATACTTATGTAAATGTGATTTTTTTTTTTGTTTATAAATTTGAAAAGATTTAAAACAAACTTCTTTTAGATTGTCATTATGGGGTATTGTTTGTAGAATTTTGAGGAACATAATGAATTAAAACCATTTTGGAATAAGGCTGTAACATAACAAAATGTGGAAAAAGTGAAGCGCTGTGAATACTTTCCAGATGCACTGTATACAATGTGTGTCTAAAAAGTTTGGCGAATGGTATCAGAAAACAAACAAAAGAGAAGATACAAACAAATTACCTTGATTGAACTTCAAAATAATTGCCATCCTTCACAACACACTTTTGGCAACGTTCATAAAGCTTCTGGAAACTGTCAGCAAAGGCCTCTTTAGGGTTCGATTACAGAACCGGTGTTACACATTCTTGGATTGCCGCCATGTCCATAAAATGTGCGCCTTTTATGACGCTCTTCAGGCGGGAAAACTGAAAGAAGACCGCAGGCTCAGGGAAGACGGTGAATGCCATTCCATCGATTGCCACTTGAATTCCAAATTGGTAGCACCAGGTCTCATCCCCTGTGATGATATTTTGTAGAAAGGATGGATCCTGGTCACACATGGTAATAAAATCTCCAGAGGCTTCCATCCACTTTGCTTTCTGTTCATCTGTCAGCTTGTGTGGCACAAACCGGGAACAGATCTTCCGTGTACCCAAATCTTCGTGGACAATGATGCTCACTGTGTCCTTGCTAATGCCCAATTCCTCCCCTTTCAATCATAGAGTCAGTCACCGATCTCGTGCCAGCATTTGTCGTACTCGCTCACTCATGTCTCAAGTTCTGCTTGTCGGTGTCCAACCCGAATGTGGCTCATCCTCAGTCGTTTCCTTCCCATTGCAAAAGCATTTGAACCAGTTTTAAACACATTTTCTGCTTAAGGCTTCTGTCCTGCACCAACATTTCCTGCATCTCCGTCGTCATTTTCCCCAATTTGTAGCACAAACTAATTTGTGGCTCCATTGCACCCTACCTCTCACACTGACTAAGTTCGACTGGTTTACCCTTAGGGTCACATGTACTCCATGGTGGCGCTTCCTGATGTGCCTCTAGATAGCCCTGTGCATGCACGCGCACCTGAGCAATGTTGTTGTTGAGATATTGGATCTTTCATTGAACTTTTTAGACACATTTCATATATACAATACATATATAGGCAGTATATGTATATATATATATATATATATATATATATATATATATATATATATATATGGAGCAACCCTGTCATCAGCACCATGTAAAAAAGGTTTAACAGCTGCTGTAAAGCAAACACTATAAGTTGCATGCCATTACTTTGACAGTACTTCCCAAAAATCTCCATGTGACAGAGCTCGGGACAAATCGATGGGACACTCAGGCACCAAATAATATATTGTGGTCAGGTGTTTGCAGGTTTTCCCCATGCATTGAAATTTGGTTGGTCTCCAGCATTAGATTAGGACAGGTTGTATCACTTCACTTCACTGGCCGCTTCCAATAATGTGATTTTATATTGTCTTTGATTTTTTTCTTTCTCTCATTTTCGTGTGGGAAAATAAGCTAAAATTATCATTTTGAAGGTTAACTGTCCACCTGGTAATAAACATCCAACACATCTTTAGTACACACAGGCTTCATGTTTTAAGATTAACCCAGAGAGGCCACCAAGAAATAAAAGTGACACTGAACATGGACAGTATAACTATAGGATAATTCCCTGTATTACATTAACTATTGACTTCCCCAACCTAATTGGATTTTGGTTAGAAAAGGGTCATATTTTCTGGTCCATCTCGAGTTAAGTAATGACTTACTGAATACTAGAGGGAGCCAATAAATCACATAAGAAATGCTTTTAGCAATATCAGGTGTCTTCAGTTCTAAGCAGGAGACTTACACCAGTTACCAGCAAAATAGGCTCAATTTCATGGTATTATTCCTGAATTCCACAGAGACGCGGGCATCTGTCAAAAGCTATCATACATTATACAAATGGATTATTTACATTTTTGGGTTGTCAACATAAATTAGCTTTGTTTAGATGCCATATCAGCATACAACTTGCGACCGGCTTATGAATATTTTAAAACTCACATGAGCAATACTTAGTTTTGCTGCTTTGTGGGCATTGCAGTTATTATAGTAGGATCATTTAAAGCCCACTAGTTACATTTTGCAGCAAATAGTACACACTGCATTGCGAATGGAGGTATTTACATGTTTGTATCTTAAACCAAAACTCTTGTTCAATATATGTAAAATCAAGTTCAGTCTAGTTGTGCATTCATTTGCAATTTTAGATAATGTCAGTGGAATAATGTCTGTATTACAGAGTTTTTTAACCCAAGAACAAAATGTAATATATTGTAGATAACCAGTTCCTAGATGTGGTGGCTGTATTCATTTTCTTTGTTCTGGCTTTTCCTCTATCTTCACATAAAAATCCTTTCAGTAAAACACGTCTGTTCTACAGTGACAACGCTCACTCAGCAGTATCGTTATGAAGTAGCAGCGTTGTCACCATAAACTGCTCTCCTGATTGGAACTGCAAATCCACCCTCCCTTCTGCATATGTTAGGGGAGGGGTGTTTTGTAGTTCACAGTACAATGATAACAATGTCTAACATGTAAGTTTAGTGCACAAAGACGCTATAAGCACACTGGATTTCTAGCAGGATCAACAGTTTTTTTTGTATTTATAGAAAAACGAATTTACCCAAAACATCTAAGGACTGGTAAGCTGCATTATATACATTTTTTCTCTTGGGTTAAGATACAATTTAATTTCCCATAATCTCTTGCACACGAGAAATCATGTTACGAGTGGGAGTGTCAAGACTAGGAGCAACTGGGACTCGGTGTATTATTGTGCAGTGCTCTTATGCTGCACAAGATATTTAGGTAGGTCTTATTGGGTAGGTAGGTCTTTTATAGTGCAATGAAAATAGTGGAAGCAAGGAGGTGACATAGAAATTTAAAGAGATGCAGGCCCTGAATAGTAGAACCACCCTCAGGGCAATATTATGGGGTCGATTTACTAAAATTAGAGAGTAAAAAATCTGGTGCAGCTCTGCATGGTAACCAATCAGCTTCTAAGGCCGGCCATACATGTTCAATTCTCCCGTACAATGTTATGTTAGATTTACCAAAAAACCATATAATATGAGGTCAAAACTAGACGCCACTTTAAATTGTATCCAATTAGGCAGGCCTTTGTACTACATAGTTGAAGGTAAATTTAAAGAAATTTGTACAGCCTAACTTCAGCTTGTTCAATTAAGCCATGACAACAACAAAAAAAACAAACTGGAAGCCGATTGGTTTTTAAGTAGAGCTGCACCAGATTTTGCTTTCTCTAGTTTTAGTAAATCATCCCCAGTGTGACAGGCATGGGTGTTCATAAGCAAGGATGCACCAAAATATAACTGTAGATAGTAGCGATCGACCGATATTGTTTTTCTTATTGCCGATACCGATATTTTGGTCATCGCATATCGGTATCGGCCGATGTTGGCCGATATTTTCATACATTAAAAATGTTTTTTTGGTTTTTTTTTTACAGGTACTCTTGTGGAGGCATCTGGGGGTCTAAAAGACCCCAAACCCCTCCTCTGCACTTAAAAGCATTCAAAACACCAAGTTTGGCTGTTTTGAATGCTGTAATTTTTTTGAATTTGGTGCAGAGTACCCGTAAGTGATGTCATGACATCACTTCCGGGTTTTTACTTGGAGACCCGATCAGAGCCGAATGTGGCTTTGATCAGGTCTTCTCTTCGGTGGCCGTGCAGGCTGGTTGCTCGGGTCTCCCGGTGGGATGGGATACCCGGACAAGCCCCGGAAGGCGACGGGAGGGGGGGGAAACTCCCCTCCCGATCCTTGTAATGACAGCCGAGCGGCTTCTCAGCTGCATCGGTTGTCATTACAAGACAGCCAACCGTCGGCTATGGACGCCGGTACCAGAATGATGCATCTAGCTGCAGGCATCACCCCGGTACCAGCACTTTCCCGAAATATCGGCAATATTGGTAACCTCAGAGACCGATTCCGATATATCAGGGAAAGTGCATATCGGTCCCCGATATATCGGCTTTGCCGATAATAGGTTGATCCCTAGTAGATATTACATTTAGGAATGTGGCAAAATTTTCTCTTTTAGACCTAAACTGTCTAAAAGGCAACATAACTGAAACTGTAACCTGTAACTTATGAAGGTGCTCTTCTTATTATCCCTGTCCCATTGAGTGGGATTTACTAATACTGGAACAGCCAGAATCTGCAGCAGCAATGCTTAGCAACCAATCAGTTTCTGCCTTTCATTTTTGAAAACTTAAGCTGGCATTTTCCTGTGGGGGGGGGGAGGGAGGGACAGGTGCACTATCAAGCCCTGCTGCTGGCAACCTATCAACCTGATAACTGCTGCAGCCTGATGGTGCCCTGAGTGGTAACAACTTTTACAACAGTATGCACCCAGGGATGAATGTTTGGCTTTTAGTCTTCTTGCATTCTGAATATTTGTCCCTGGGCGCATACTGCCCTCAATGTTAATACCGCTAGGTACCATGTCCAGCAGCAACAACTGTCAGCCCCACCGAGAATACGACAGGCTGCTGGCAGTGGGGCTGGATAGTGCACCTGTGTCCTCCACCGGCACCTATATTCTGAAGCCCTGTTTACCCGGGCTAAACGCCCATTGTGCATGGGGCCTAACCAAACAAGCTGAAGTTAAAAGATGATTGATTACCATACACAGCTGCTCCAGATTCTGTCTGCTCCGGTTTTAGTCAGTTCCACCCTTCTGTTTATTGTTTCAGGGTTTGTTTTATGACTTCTTTCACTATGTTCTTTGAACACAGCTAACTTTGTTTAAGGTAACCTAACTTAAAAAGAGGCCAAAAAAGGCCAACAAAGACATGCTACATTTTTTACATAAAAGTGACATAATTCAACCGAAGAACACTAAAGGCAGCCTGTTTTAAAGTCTCATTCCAGTCTTTTTTTAATTTTGAAAAGTCTTGGAAAGAGTACATTTTTTTCTTTTACTTTCTTTGACCCTGTTGGAGGGATTTTACCTCGCTTGCCGTCCCTCTGACATCATTTGATAGCAGGACAAGAAATAAGCAGTAAGACATTCAAGCCCTGATGAAGGGAGCATTTTCCTAACCTGAAATGTGTTGGATATTTTTTGAATTGTATCCCTGACTTTTGTATCTGGACCCCTTAGAAACCTGACAGGGGTTCTGTCCCTACCCCTCTGTCCAACAAAAAGGCTGTAGTCGGGTTTTGCCCACCTGTTACAGTTCTACACTGTGTGGACAAATTCATTACAGATTTGGTCACATGCATCCTATTTACTATATAAGATCTGGATATTTAGAGGCTTGAGTTTCTCTAGCCATGAGAATCCATATTTACTGTGTTCTGTGATTCAGAGACTTCACTGCTCAAAGGGAAAAATGAAGATAAATAGCTCAATGGTTGGGTAACATAAATAAATATAGAAAACCCAAAACGACAAGTCAGATTTGAAGTTCACTAAGTTGATCAAAGCATAGTGAACTTTCTTTATAGGTTCTGTAATTGCTCTCATCTTAGGGACCCCTAGGAAACCGAATAAAAACCCAGTCTTTTTTTTTTTTTTTTCATCGCAGTCAACTTTCTTTAGGCAGGCTATGTGGAGAGTAAAGTGATCGCTTTCAAATGTGCACGCTGCCTCGCCATGCTTAATTAACTCCTCAAGATTCAGGAATAATTCCCTGACATCATAATTAGCTCTCTCACTTTATCACTCAAAGCTAACCTTTGCATTAGTAACTCAACTTAAATTGCTAATAATTGCACCGCTCCTCGAGGTCTATTTATTTAAAGTGAACTTCAAGTCTTTTGGAGCTGGAAGCTTCATAACAAATTATGATATTTGGTAAGCTAACAGCACCTTGAAAGATGAAGGGAAGGAAAACAAATACAATTTCATCAAGGCAAAAAAATGTTGCTTTTTCCCCGCAAACGTTTCTCTATTATTTTTTTAGTAAGTAAATATTATAATGTAGTTTTTTTTTTTTTAAATATACATTTTGGCAGATCCTGAATGTTTCTTAATTCCTTACTTATATTATTATACTGATATTGGTAAATGAAGTTAGTTTAACAACTTCAGCTCTGGAAGGTTTTACCCCCTTAATGACCAGGACATTTTTTGCGATAGGGCACTGCCTTGCTTTAACTGACAATCGTGCGGTCGTGTGACACTGTCCCCATATAAAATTGATGTCTTTTTTTTCCCCCCACAAATAGAGTTTTCTTTTGGTGGTATTTGATCACCTCTGCGTTTTTTGTTTGCACTATAAACAAAAAAAGAACCACAATTTAAAAAAAAACAAAACAATATTTTTTACTTTGTGCTATAAAACATTTCCAATAAAATCGAATTTTTTCATCAATTTGGACCAATGTGTATTCTGCTACATATTTTTGGTGAAAAAAAATGCCAATAAATGTATATTGATTGGTTTGTGCAAAAGTTATCGCGTCTACAAACTAGGGGAAATATTTATGGACTTTTTTTTTTTTTTCATTGTTTTTCTAGTAATGGTGGTGATTTAACTGACAATTGCACAGTTGTGCAATGCTGTACCCAAATAAAATTGGTGTCCCTTTTTTCCCATAAATAGAGCTTTCTTTTGGGGGTATTTGATCACCTCTGCGATTTTTTTTTTTGTTTTGCGCTATAAACAAAAAAAGAGCGACACATCTGACACTATATGACACTTTTTGTGGACCAATGCCAAAAAAATACGCTGTTACTGTATAATTGACACTGGCAGGGAAGGGGTTAACACTAGGGGCAATCAATGGGTTAGTATGCACCTAGGGAGTGATTTCTAACTTGGGGGGGGAGCAGATGCACTAGAGGAAAAGAGAGATCTGTGTTTCAGCTTAGCTGAAGCACAAGATCTCTCTTTTCCTCCCTGGCAGAATAGTGGTTTACATAGGCAGAAGGCTGTTCTGTCATTCCGCCAAACGATAGGCGGGTCCTGGTGGCCATGTATGTGATTTTGTGCACGGGTTTTCGGGGGCGTGTGCGCCGCCGGAGTCACGCTCCTGCTGTGATTGGACACACAGCAGGAGCCAATCAGCGGGTCCTGCAGCACGCATGCCCCTGAAAACCCATGGACAAAGGCACGTACATGTACGTGATTTTGCGCAGCCAGGCCACCCTGCTGCAGTATATATGTGGTAGGTGGTCCAGAAGTGGTTAATTGAAGAAAAATTACTTTGTGGCAATAATGTTGGACCTATGGCTTCAGCACTGGTTCTGGAAAAATACATTTAGCAAATCTGAATGACTACTTATTTCACCTCAGTGACTCAAACATTTTAAAACTATTGGATCACCATAACAGATGAGCACCTAGCTTATTTAATAGGAGGGGTCAGCAATCATAACCTACAGTACAGGATACATTTCAATATTTATTCATGCAATACACAGTATTATGATGAAATTATGAACAGTGGGACAGATAGAGACATAATACTAATGATTCAGGTTAGTGAAATACTAATGATTCAGGTTAGTGATCGACCAATATCGTTTTTTTAATGCCGATACTGATATTTTGGTTATTGGCTGATATTTTCGGACATGTAAAAAATGTTTTTTTTTTTTCTAAAGGTACTCCTTGTGGAGGGATCTGGTGGTCTAAAAGACCCCAAACCCCTCCTCGGCACTGAAAAGCATTCAAAACTCCAGTCAAAACTGTCAGTTTTTTTAAATTCGGGGCTGAGTATTTTACACGGAGCCTGGCGTATTCACACTTGCGGCAGGGATACCGGCTTTCACGGGGACACATCTTCATGCTACACCTGGTCTTCTCTTCGGCGGCAGTGGTGGAGGTAAGATGTCCGGGTCTCCCAGGAGACCCGGGTGAGGCGAGGAAGGCGGCGGGAGGGGGGGCGTCCCCTCCCACTCCTTGTAATGACAGCCGAGCGGCGTCTCAGCTGCATCGGTTGTCATTACAAGTCAACCGACCGTCGGCTATGGACATCGGTACCAGGGTGATGCCTCTAGCTGCATGCATCACCCCAGGACATGCACTTTCCCTAAATATCGGCAATATTGGTAACCTCAGGGGCCGATTCCGATATATCGGGGAAAGTGCATATCGGCCCCCGATATATTGGTGTTGCCGATAATCGGTCGATCTCTAATTCAGGTACTGCTGTGCCAGAATCAATGAATTGTGTATAATCCAACTCCTGTTGATAACCTACAGTAAGCACTCACAGAGGACAAGGAAGGTGCTATAAATTCACCTCTGGTTAACTTGTCCTAGTCCTGGCCATCATTGAATGCAACAATAGTCAACAGACATACTCTATGCCCCTGGTAGTCAACCTGGAGTCTGAGACCGAGTAAGGCCCTTTGGTGCTTATGTTGTGGCCCTCAGGCTACAGCATCCCATAGTGGGAAAAAGGTTATTGATATGTAAAGGGGATATAATGACAATGATCTCTAGGAGTCTCATGTAATGTTATGTGTGACTCCTTTGGGATGTTAGAGGTCACAGCTGAGGCCCCCTATATCTAGAAAGTTGGTGAATGCAGCGCTAAGCAGTTAATGTGTATGTCAGGACAAAAACATCTTTTGGGGATGTTTTGATGACCATGCAGGCCCAAATAAAAATCCTTTGATGCAAGCTTTGCCCCGTAATACTTGGAAAATGCCAATCTTGAATTGAAGCCCAAAAAGCAAACCTTTTTTGTATTTATATAAAGGAGAAGTGAGGTAGAATTTTTTATTGTGATTACTTCTTGTCTCTGTGACTACACAGGATTTAAGAGCCATCTTTACAACAAGAGTAAACGGCAAGAAAAAAGCAGAGGCTCTAACCCCTCCCCTCCTTCCGCTATTTAAAAGCTTTTTCCCTGTGTCCTCATTGGAACAATTCCATTCACAGAGAATCTAGCCTTTCCATATGTTATCTAACTAAATATAAATTTGAATAGTAGGCTGCTTAACTTCAGACAGATATAACAACTTCTAGACTGGAAGGTTTTACCCCCTTAATGACCAGGCCATTTTTTGAGCTACGGCACTGCGTTTCTTTAACTGACAATTGCACAGTTGTGCGACTCTGTACCCAAATAAAATTGGTGTCCCTTTTTTCCCCTAAACAGAGCTTATCTTTTGGTGGTATTTGATTTTTTTTTTTTTTTGCGCTATAAACAAAAAAAGAGCCACAATTCTGAAAAAAAATATATCATTTTTATTACTTTCTGCTATAAAATACAGCCAAAAAAAAAAAAATGTAAAAATTTACAATTTTCATCATTTTAGGCCAATATGTATTTTTACTAATATTTTTGGTAAAAAAAAATCCCAATAAGTTTTAATATTCTATAGTTCTAATAGATTTATGGCATTTTTATTTATTTATTTATTTGCTAGTAATGGTGGCAATCAGCAATTTTTAGCGGGACTGCGACATTGCGGTGGACAGATTGGACACCTAACTGACACTTTTGAGGGAACTAGTGACATTACTACAGTAATCAGTGCTAACATTATGCACTGTTATTGTACTAATGACACTGGCAGGGAAGGGGTTAACACCAGGGGCAATCAAAGGGTAAGGTGTGCCCCTAGAGCAGTGATGGTGAACCTTGGCACCCCAGATGTTTTGGCAGAGTGCATGAGCATCATGGGAAATGTGGTTCCAAATCATCTGGGATGTCAAGGTTTGCCATCACTGCCCTATGGGATGCTTTCTAACTGTGTGGGGGATGGACTCACTAGAAGAACATAGAGATCAATGTTCCTGAATAGCAGGAACAAAGGATCCCTGTGTTCATCTGTGACAGAACGGCCGTTCTGTCTCTATGGGGAGCTATCGTGGGTGGCAGGCAGACAAAACGCCCACCGGACCCGCTTATTGGCTCCCCCTCTGGCTATTACACAAAACAACATAAAGGTACATTGTTTTGCATAATAGAGCCGACCTGTCGCAGTATATGTGTGGCGGCTGGTCAGCAAGTGGATAATTTAGTTCACTTTTAGTTCAGTTAAGCAGTTAAAGTGATATTAAATGTAAATAATTTTTTTTTGTTTTTAAATTACAAATTTGTTAATCACTAACATAAGCAAGGCTCTATCATATGTATAACATACAGCTAAAAAAGCCTTAATATTAGTCCACTTTCACTGCATGCATATATCATAATCTGGTTGTATTTAAACGTGTAAACACATACAAATTGTCTTTCAAATAAACAATTATTGAAAGACCACTACATGAGAGAAGTCCAAAAAATAATGCTATACTTACCTCCTCTGTGCAAAGGTTTTGCACAGAGCAGCCCGGATCCTCCTTTTCTATGGTTCCCCCCCCCCCCCAGCACCACGGACCATCCCTTCTGCAGAGTGCCCCCAGAGCAAGCAGCTTGCAATAGGGGCACCCAACCTCCTGAGCTGCTGCTTTGCATGTCCATTCAGACATGGAGTCGCGGCTTGGTCTTGCACCCTCTCTCTCCTCATTGGCTCACTGGCTGTAATTGACAGCAGAGAGAGCCAATGACTCCTGCTGCTCTTTCAGCCAGTAAGGAGGGAGAGTCTCTGGAGTGCTACAAGACTGTGGAATTCTCTACCACAAATGGTAGTTACTCCGGTGGGTAGTATGGCTACTTTTAAAAGACTCTTGGACATACATCTCAAGGATCAAAACATTCAGGGGTATGGGAACTGAATATGTCCACACACACCTACACAGGTTTAACTGGATGGACTATTGTCTTTATTCAACCTCAACTACTATGTAACATCTTTAGTTTGCTTCTGTTCCTTTAGTGTCCATTCACACTACCGCGACTTGTCAGGCGACTTGTCAGCCTGACAAGTTGCGGTCTGTCACGGTCCATGCAGTGCTACAGGACCCATTCTAATAGGAGCGACACAAGTCGCTCCGACTTAGAAAAAGGGTCCTGTACTACTTCGGGGCGACCTCGGAGCGACTTGCATAGACATTCATTATATGAAGTCCATGCAAGTCGCGGTGCACGTGACTTCATAGGTCGCCCCCTAAGTCGTGCCGCGTTAGTGTGAACCGGCACTTACTGCCTTCACCTTCTAGCCACAGTTTGGGGCAGGTCCTTGTTCAAGCTGTATTTCTTTAATTTCAGTATTCAAAAGTGAGGTCACACACCTATATATGCTGCCTGATAAGAGTAAGGTAATCTCAAAATTGGCTGAATAAAATTAGCAAAACCTTTTTCAAGTAGTACAGTTTAGGCATAAGTACTTCAAATTTAGCCGGTTGCCTATAGTTCTTCCAAAAGGTGTATGAAGACTATTAACTTTGAGTTCTACCCCTACATCATGTTTATATTTTAAATAAAAGCTTCATAGGATGAGTGGTATTACTCTTATGAAATGTTATAAATACATTATGTTTTCATTATGATATTCAGTTCTGTGATACAGATCTTCAATAAGCCAAGAGAGATTTTATTTTTATAAAGCTTTATTAAAATATATATAAAAAAGAGAGAGACATGATCCCAGAGAGATAATTCTGTACTTTTTTTTGCAGGATATTGGTCTGTCTAAAGTTACAGGTCTTAAAGGTGTAAAGCTCGCCTGCTAGTTGGCTTGAATGTCAATTGCACTCTATCAGATACCTTTACTAGGGCTATGATATTTAATAGATCCATGTCCATGTAATGTGTTTTAGAGTGGCCAAGAAAGGACTGAAATAGGGGGTGCAGGTACCAGAATGGACAGGAGTCCTGCTGTGGATAAGGTGTGTATGTTAAACACTAAGTGGGGGGATATGAAAATGCTGATAGCGTGACAATGATTACTGAAATAAAATGAACAGTTACAAACTGTAAAAGAAACTCAGTCTCAGCTACAATAAATTCATAGAAATGAAAAATAACCCAAAAGAATTTAGATCACAAACTTACAGAAGGTTTGTACTTTTACTTTGTCATATTTTCCATGCTTTTTTACCAATAAACCCGATAAACTAAAATGTTCTTGTGCCAGAGACATAAGATGTAATTTTTGATAACCACAATGGGGTTGATTTACTAAAGGCAATCAGACAGTACACTTTGCACGTGCAGTTGCACTCATTTTCTCCAGAGCTTAGTAAATGTGGTGAAGCTCTGCTGATTTCTATCATCCATAATTTTTTAAAATTTTCCTTGTACCTATGTACAGTACAAAGTGAAGCTTCACCACATTCACTAAAGTCCAAGGAAAATGAATAAAACTGCATTTGCAAAGTCGGTTTGCCTTTAGTAAATCAACCCCAATGTGTACATGCAAATTGTGCACTAGCAATTTTGCCTGCTCTAAGCAAATACACACTCAGTGGGTTTTGTGGCTGATTATAGTGTTTAGGGATGAAATTAAGAATGATTTCAAAAATTGACATCCAGACAGAGTTGGAGATTAGGAAAAGTTTCAGTGCTCCCAAACCTGGATCGTTGGTAAATTTCCCTTGTTTTTCAGCACTAATGTGCATTAAAATGTGTCTATATTCCTATTAATATAAATGAAACATCCTGAAATAATTTTTGGACACATATCTTTTTTGCACACAAGTTTTCAAATTAAAAACATTCTTACCTTCCTCAATTTTTTGCTGGCATCATTCTTTTGCATTCAAAATTGTATTATTTTTATAAAATTGTGATCAATTTGATAGGGAATGCAGGATATCCACTTACTATAGCTCCTGACAACTTGTCCAGCTGCATCAGGGAAGTTCAGCAATCTCCTCCAAGAACACTTTCCTTTCTTTTTTTTTTTGATGATGTATAAAGGCCAGTTTACATTGGAAAATATACCCCTCAAACTGTATTAGCAGACCCACCTTGGTACCATCTTGGTATATACACAAACTTTTGTGAATCAGGTGCAAAAGTGTGCAATTTCTTTTTTTTTTTTTTACATGGAGAAGTTTGCATTTCTGCTTCACTTAATTTGCTTCAATAAATGTTAAGCTACATTTGATTTCAAACCTTCTCAACCTATTTTGCCATAATTCTACTATCTGTATAAGCAAACCAGGCGGGATAATTGGCCCCTCTTATATAATGTCTAAAGGGATCTCTCAGTCTATGACATCCCACCTACCAGTGAATTTGGACTTATGAATGTTAAAGTGGAGTTCCACCCATTTTAGTCACTTTAGATGTATGTAATCCCCTTCTGCTTTAGTTATCCTCTTCTCACTTCCGGGTCCGGTCATCGATTACGTCATTCGGCGATTCACAGTGTGTGCTGGGATGTATCTCAGGGCATGACATCTCGCATTGTTACACAGGAGATGAGCTGTACTACGTGTTCTGCCCCGCCTCCGCCCCGCCTCCTCTCAGTGAGCTGTATGTATGTACTGTATTGAGGCCGTGCTCCGCCCCGCCTCTGCCCCGCCTCCTCTCAGTGAGCGAGGACTGAAAGCATTATATCCTCACTGAGCACACTGAGAGGAGGCGGGGCGGAGCACAGCCTCAATACACTACATACATACAGCTCACTGAGAGGAGGCGGGGCGGAGGCAGGGCAGAACACACCGTGCAGCTCATCTCCTGTGTAATAATGCGAGATTTCATGGCCTGAGATACATCCCAGCACACACTGCGAATCGCTAAATGACATAATCGTCGACCGGACCCGGAAGTGAGAAGAGGATAAATAAAGCAGAAAATAAGGTATTTACTAGCAACAAAAAAAAAAAAAAACTTTCCATTGGTAAAAGTCGTTTTAAAGGGGATTACATACATCTATGTAATCCAATTTATTAAAAATGGGTGGAACTCCACTTTAAGCTATATTTGATTTCAAACCTCCTCGACCAATTTTGCCATAATTCTACTGTCTATATCAGCAAACCAGGCTGGATAATTGGCCCTTCTTATATTATGTCTAAAGGGATCTCTCAGTCTATGACATCCCACCTACCAGTGAATTTGGACTGGTTTTAAGTAATATCTGATTTACAGGCCTGCCATTGTTGTATAAACATTCCATTGACTCTTTTTAAGTGTTCGGGAAGCAGTTACTCCATCATTTAAAGGCATTGTCATCACGCACATTTGAGCATGTCAGCACTGTGTTTAAGTGACATTTAGGGAACGGCCCCAAAGCCTTTGTTCAAGATGGTCCTAATTTTGCTATAAAAAGGGTTACAGGAATAACATCCATATGAAGTACTTTCATTGAAGTATGTGAAAATATTTAAGTCTTTCTTAAGTTACAAGGTGAGCCAACTTTATTATTTTGTTTACAGGCGACATACACAGCTGAGTACAATGTAAGGATGCATTGTTAATTTAACCTACAAATGTTTACATGTTTGGCATATGGGTTGTACTGGTATTATGTGGCCCACACACTAAGACGACATGTATTTACACTGGAGAATCCTGGTGCGTGACCTAACATAAAGTTTAACCTAACTACAGCGCTATACATAAACATAGAGAATTACATTTGTCCACATTACATCCCAGAGAGACAGAAGGAAAATACTGTGCTTTGATCCAGTGTTGTAAAGGTGTGTTGATTTTTTGGATTGGTAGTATATGGGTTTCACCTGCCAAAATAGAGGCTTTATTAATCATGATTCAGTTTTAGGTAAACAAACTTTTGAAGTGGTTGAGACTTAAAGCAGAACTAAAACCCCGCCTATCTTTTAAAAGCAAGGAAGCTGCCATGTTAGCGTCTGTTTGATCTGCAGTTGTCATGGTGCTGCACATGTGATCAGTTATGACCCCAGCCATTTGATGGCTTGACAGCACAGTTGAGTGCATAAGAAACTGTGACAATTTGCATTCACAGCATACCTTGAATGTAACTGTTATGGGAAACAGTTAAGTCAATGGGTTCAGTCCCTCTTTAAGGTATACAAAGTCCTTAGTGCTAGGGCCTTCCTTAAGTAGCATATTTGCCGGCATATAAGACAACTTTTTAACCTTAAAAACATCCCCCAAAAATAGTGGGGTCGTCTTATACGCGGAGTAAAAAATGTAAGGCCCAAAACAAAAGTCCCTAATAATCTCTCAACCCGCTGGATGTGCGGTAATAATGTATGTACCGTGACGGAGTAAAAAGTGTGAGGACTATGGTACTTTACATAACCCAAAACAAACATACCTATTAATCTCCAAGCAGGGTAAGTACACAGGGTGTAATTTCTCAACGCGCTGGATGTGCGGTAATACTGTAACGGTATGTACCGTAGCTTGGCTATACACAGTATACCGCACTGAGCCAATCACGGTGAGCGATGTATTCTATTAATAAATACAAAGCCAGCTCGGATTGGCTGAGTCAAAGAAAGTAACATCATCAGCCCGCCTCTCTGACTCCGCCAATCTGAGCAGGCTTTGTATTCAATAATAGAATATGTTCACCGTGATTGGCTCAGCGCAGTATACTGTATGTAGCCGAAGCTACGGTACATACTGGTACAGTATTACCGCACATCCAGTGTGTGGGGAGATTACACCCTGTGTACTTACCCTGCTTGGAGATTAATAGGTACGTTTGTTTTGGGCCATGTAGAGTACCGTAGTCCTCACATTTTTTACTCCACTACGGTACATACATTATTACCGCACATCCAGCGGTTTGAGAGATTATTGGGGACGTTCATGTTGTGCCATGTAAAGCAGTCCTCACATTTTATACTCCGCTATGGTACAGAAGGGGGGTAGTCTTATACGGCGAGTAAAGTCCAAAAATCGATGTTTTAGGGGGTCGTCTTATACCCCAGTTGTCTTATACACCGGCAAATAGAGTATACCCTGCAGGACTAAACAAACCAAATTCTTACAGTATATCTCTTTACACCTTATAAGGTTTCCCTCACTAGGAATAGCGGCAGCAGCACCCGAGAGCCGATTGAAAAATTGGCTGTGGGGTGCCGACATCGCGGGATCCCTGGACAAGTACGTTTCCTAATATTAAAAGTCAGCAGGTATAGTATTTGTAGCTGCTGACTTTACATTTTTGGTTGGGAGGCTGAAGCTCTGTTTTAATAATCTATTCTACCAAATACAGATGTGACCCATTGACAGACAATACAGCCTGTTCTATAGTGCAAGGGCTTCAGAGTAAGGTTGGGTGAACTGTTTGGCCTGAGCATGAGTTGGGGCCAAACATTGGCTGTTTACCCCGTCCAGGGAACACTCAAATTTGCAGGGTGTTCGGCAGGTGTTCATCCCAACGAACCCTGCAATGCACTGCATACAGCACAGTGCATTCTGAACCCTGATTGGGCAAAGCTTTGCCCAATCAGGGTGCAGTAAAAGCTGGTTGTTAAGAAGCAGGGACCAGAAGCCGGCCATGGCGTCCTTAACAACAGATGAGTCATCAGCTGTTAATGGGCTTCACCGCTGACAGTTGAATAAAAGAAAAAAGAAACATTTGCCGGTAAAAAAATTGTTAAAAAAACAAAACTTTTTTTAGTTTTTGATACTTTTTTGGTGAATGGGTGAATGGGTAGGCTACTCATTCACATGGGGGGGGGGGTGAATCTGGGGGCCCCTTTGTAAAGGTAGCTTCCAGATAAGCCCCCTGCCTGCAGAATCCCACAATCACAGCCCAGGGCTGTCGGGAAGAGACCCTTGTTCCCATCAGCATGGGAATAAGGTGCTTTGGGGTACCCCCCTGCCCAAAAGCACCCCCCATATTGAGGGCATGTGGCCTGGTATGTTTCATGAGGGGGGGCACTCACTCCCCCCCTTTGCTGACATGCCATCTGCGTGCTTGGATAAGGGTCTGGTATGGATTTTGGCATGGGGTTCCCCTAAAAACCATACCAGACCCTTTGGGTCTTTTGATATGAACTGAGGAGAGAGGGGGCATGCCTTTTTTTTTCTTTCTTTTTTTTTTTTTAATAGCTGGCTGTTGGCAATTGCAACCTCGAGTCAATTTAGATGTAATTTGACTAATTTTCTTTAGAAATTAAATTTTTGCTGCAGCATGTTCTATATACGCTACAGATGCACCATTTTACAGGCAGACTAAAGGGACCCCCCCCCCCAGGCACTACATTTAAAATGATTTTTTTTTTCATTTTTATTGTTGCACTTTAAGCATCATTAAAATCACTGCTCCTGAAAAAACAATTGTTTTTAAAAACTTTTTTGTTTTGATACATGTCCCCCACAGCAGTACCTGGATCCCCGTACCCCTTTTATGGCTAATCACTTGCATATAAGCCTTCAAAATGGGCACTTTTAATTTCTCATGTTCGGCTCCCATAGACTTCAATAGAGTTTTGCAGTACAGGGCAGAACTTTTCCCCTGTTCGGGAGTTCTGATGCAAACCAAACAGGGTGGTGCTCTTCCCATCTCTACTAAACCCCCTATTTGGGGCACTATCATAATGGATTTATACAATAAGGATATTTAAATAAAGGCAATAGCTTGTTTCACTTTCTGTGACAATACATTAAATGATGTAGTAATTGCTTTTCATGCCTGACAATGCACTCGCATACATTTTTATGATCAGATGAGCTCCTGTGGCCTTGTTAGACTCATGATGACACCCTAGTCAAATAAAATAGCAAAAATCTGTAACTGGTCTCAAAAAACTCAGTTGTCAGCAGTACCACTAAACAAATATTGCTCAATTATTTTGATTGTGTGATTTGAAGTAGATTTATGCCCAGGCTACAGATATACAAACTCTGTCCTTTTTCTGGGAGTGGGGAAGTGCTCAAGCATGCATAGCTATTGTCCCCCCCTTCCCCGTAACTCAATCTGGTAAAAGGGGCTCTTGAATAAATATTTTTTTTTTCTTTTTTGGGTATCTCACTAAAGCCATTTTTGTATTTGACCCTCATATGTATTACATTTTTGACCAATATCTTGAATATAGGTTAAAAAAAAAATGTTTCAGAAAACAGTTTGAGACTTCAGTACTGGTTCACTATTATCTTCATTTTCTTTAGCTGCAGCCAACATGCTTTATTATGTTGTGCTTGTTCTTTATCCCTTCAAACACTTTGTTATTAGATTGATGGGCCGTGTGTTTTTTCCCTTGCAAATTCAATGTTTTTCTTCTAAGTGAAGCATTCAATTACTGCTTGTCTACCTGTTCTTGTATTTTATTATTCCCAAGCCTTTCAGCCCCTGGATTTCCAAAGCTAAACATTTCACCCCGTAACAGAAGACATGAAATGAAATTACAACATATACAGTTTTATTGCAGCCTCTCTGCAGCCTGGAAGAGGCATTGTTGTCAGTGTTACTCTCTCGATTGTTTAGACAATCACTGAACCGTCTTCGAATATTTTAGCTGTCACTAAACAGTTGCTTGGCACTGTGTGGGTGGTACACTGCTGTGTTAAATGATGTTAATGTTGTTTGTAAGTGCGGTTTATAAATAGTGAAATTGCTTTTTTCCGTTTGAATTGGTTTGCTTGGGTTTCCAGAGAAGGTAGAAGGTAGAGCTCATAGCTGCAAGGTAGAAGCAATATGTTTTATTTTCATCTATTAAAACCTAAAGTGTATTTTAAGGCAAAACTTTTATTTTTAGTTTTGGATCGAGTGATGGGGGGGTTATAAACTCTGTCAGGTCTTTATTGTTGTCTCTGTCCCAGCTGGGGAGATCTGTTCCTAGTTACCCTTTCCTCTTACTTCCTGTTGTGTCTACAGGACAGTAATTCATCCCAGCTCATCCTGCTCCCCCTTCCCAACCGTGATTTGGCAGCCTGCCAACATTTTGCACGCTAATATAAACACAGAGCAGGTACACAGGAAAGGATGAATCTCTGGCCAAGTTTAAGGCTGAGGTGCTCCACAATAGTTATAACTAATAAACAAGCAAAAAATTGGGGGAGCAGACCCTGAACATGTATATCTAAAGCTGGTGCAGCTATGGACCAAGTGACATGTATATTAAAAAAGAATAGCGCAACCATGCAAAAGAAATGACTATCAAATATGGAGACCATCCATAAATAAAAATGGGGATTTAGTTCCACCATATGGCCATATCGTGCTCAAGCCCACCACTGCGTCAAAGTACCCCATTATCGGTGGGTCCTACACTATCCATAAAAAAGGGGTGAATCCAGCCTCTCTTACCCTTGAAGACAACGCTCCTTGCTGGGAAGGTGTGCTAATGCACTGCAGGGGACTCCTCCTATATCTACTTGATAGAGGACACCAATAGAGAACAGGTGTGTGTGGGGGATGGGATGCTCAACCTTATAAGTCTGGTCAGACCGAATACATAATAAACAAGCAAAAAATTGGGGGAGCAGACCCTGAACATGTATATCTAAAGCCGGTGCAGCTATGGACCAAGCAACATGTATATTAAAAAAGAATAGCGCAACCATGCAAAAGAAATGACTATCAAATATGGAGACCATCCATAAATAAAAATGGGGATTTAGTTCCACCATATGGCCATATCGTGCTCAAGCCCACCACTGCGTCAAAGTACCCCATTATCGGTGGGTCCTACACTATCCATAAAAAAGGGGTGAATCCAGCCTCTCTTACCCTTGGAGACAACGCTCCTTGCTGGGAAGGTGTGCTAATGCACTGCAGGGGACTCCTCCTATATCTACTTGATAGAGGACACCAATAGAGTACAGGTGTGTGTGGGGGATGGGATGCTCAACCTCATAAGTCTGGTCAGACCGAATACATAATAAACAAGCAAAAAATTGGGGGAGCAGACCCTGAACATGTATATCTAAAGCCGGTGCAGCTATGGACCAAGCAACATGTATATTAAAAAAGAATAGCGCAACCATGCAAAAGAAATGACTATCAAATATGGAGACCATCCATAAATAAAAATGGGGATTTAGTTCCACCATATGGCCATATCGTGCTCAAGCCCACCACTGCGTCAAAGTACCCCATTATCGGTGGGTCCTACACTATCCATAAAAAAGGGGTGAATCCAGCCTCTCTTACCCTTGGAGACAACGCTCCTTGCTGGGAAGGTGTGCTAATGCACTGCAGGGGACTCCTCCTATATCTACTTGATAGAGGACACCAATAGAGTACAGGTGTGTGTGGGGGATGGGATGCTCAACCTCATAAGTCTGGATAAGATTCATCTCTTTTTCATGGATAGTGTAGGACCCACTGATAATGGGGTACTTTGACGCAGTAGTGGGCTTGAGCACGATATGGCCATATGGTGGGACCAAACCCCCATTTTTATTTATGGATTGTCTTCAGATTTGGTAGTTATTTCTTTTGCATTTGCGCGCTATTCTTTTTTTAATATACATGTCTTTTGGTTCATAGCTGCAGCAGCTTTAGAAATACATGGGTATGCTCCCCCAAATGTTTTGCCTGTTTATTATGTATTCGGTCTGACCAGACTATCGAGGTTGAGCAACCCTCCCCACCCCCCCACACACACCTGTACTCAATCAGTGTCCACCATCAAGTGGATATAGGAGGAGTCCCCTGTAGTGCATTTGCACATCCTTCCCAGCAAGGAGTATTATCTCCAAGGGTTAGAAAGGCTGGATTCATCTCTTTTTCATGGATAGTGTAGGACCCACTGATAATGGGGTACTTTGACGCAGTAGTGGGCTTGAGCACAATATGGCCATATGGTGGGACCAAACCCCCATTTTTATTTATGGATTGTCTTCAGATTTGGTAGTTATTTCTTTTGCATTTGCGCGCTATTCTTTTTTTAATAGTTATAACTACTAAGGTCAGTGAGAGGTTGTTTTAAAAATTAATGAGGAGCTGCATCCTTATCATAAAAATTACAACAAATGCACTTTTAAAATGTTTAGTAACGACAATTTACATACAGATACTTATAAATAATTATGGGTTTTATATTCTTTGAAAAACCTATGTAGTGCTACCCCATAGGAGCTGCTGGATGATGCTTGTCCTTTGGTGCTGCAAGCTCCTCAACCCCTCTGACACTCTAGGTTCAGATATGATTAGATCAACAATGATAACCAAACTAGTTACCAATAATACCCAGCACATAGTAAAAAGGGGAATGGACAGAGTATTTCAGTAACCACATTTATATTGAATATCTCAATGATGGCTCAAGTAAACACATAGAGGATTACAACTATTTACAGCAATGTACACAGTTTGATGGATTAAGCAAAGGTGAATATCAATGCTTAAATAATGTCAGCAGACTATGCATCAATTGTGCCCATTGAGAGTGCAACACTGGTTGAGGGGGAGAGGCTTAAGGAAACTGCCAGCTGCCTTGTGACCACTGGTGCAATGCAAAGGGCCACGAGAATTACCTTTTTATGAATAATTGTATAAAGGAGGGGCCCCCTTTAAATAAGCAATGTGTAGTTGTGGATATGGAATAAAGTCAATCCAGAAGTTGGGAATAGTATCTTTTGCTAGCAAGTTGGGGCCCTTTAAGGGTGAAGAGTAAAGAAAAATAGCAAAATCAGATCTGCAGACAGAACTAGGGAAGTAGCAAAGCAAGGATTCCCTAATTTATTTAAATAAACTGGTATCTGCTAGCAGTGTCTTTATACAGCTAGGTAAACTGAAAGGTGGCCAGCTGCCCTCTCACCAATCCTGGTACAGATGTCACCTCTAGCAATTCAGCACAAGATGAGCTGTTCTAAATAACTTTGCAGGGGAAGAAGAAAGATATTCAGTGGAGAGTGGCTGTGAACACTCAGTTAGTTGATCTGTGGTGTGGCTACGCAGATGAATGAGCTGTGTGCTACCAGCACTGGCTGGGTTATCAAGTCAGATACAGCTAGATGCATAAGGAAGGCCACCAACTGTCCTCTTTAAAGTCACTGGGCCAAGAGAGTGAACCCACCAGAAGCAGTCAAAAACATCAGCTCTCCCATAATCCTTTGCTGGATCAGATTTCTTAAATTTGTAGTTCCGAAGAGGTTCTAAAACACAATGAGAGTTGACTGCAGGACTACAGGTCCCAAGATCATCTGCTCTGTCCAGGAAGAACAGCTCTCCTCCTCAGTAGTCGGGAAGTTATGTAATGGTCTGGGTCCTGGGCATTAGGAGGGAACGAGTTAGTCTTTGGCTCTGTTTGATGTCCTCTTGATTCCATCTTGTAGTAGCTACACCTAAACAGGGAGAAAACTCCCATACATTAATCTTACCTATAGGTAAGCCTAAAATAAGGTTTACCTATAGGTACTGTAATGATCTCCTAAATGTGCATGGTTTAGGAGATATTTACTGTACATGCAGCTGGTGACATCACCAGGGTGTGGGTTTTGAAGGAAGGAACAGTCTTCAGAGTCCTGTATCCTAAACGGCGGCTCCCACGCACATGCCTGGACCTAGAAGGAAGACAGGTGAAGATGAAAGCCCTGTCAGCGAGGAAGGGCTTCATTCTAAGGTAAGTTTTTTCATAATGTGCTAGTATGTAATGCATACTATCACATTATACCTTTGCCTTGCACGTTAAAAGAAAAGAAAAAAAATGCTTGCGGATTACTATTGTTTTAGGCTAAGATTTCATATTTGTATTGTAACTTTATTGTCTGCCCTTATGTTGTAAAGCACTGCGCAAACTGTTGGCATTATATAAATCCTGTAAATTAATAATAATAATAATACTAATATCAGCATGCAGAGCTGTACGCTCATGTAATGTTTAATGATAAGGGGGAAAGGTCCTTTTGACCATGACTCACTTTAATCTTATTAGTGCACAGGAGCCTTATACTGCTGGTGTCCACCACTATCACTCACTGAAATATTTTTTATAGGCATTACCTTCTGATACATTTGTTCTCAGCAATGGGACTCCTGGCACAAAGAACTAGTGTGCATAAACTAAATAGACAGCACATAAATATCTGTCTGCCTTGTGGCTTTCTTTGTCTAACAGACATTGGGATGAGCCTACTCCACTGACTCCACTGATGCACATCTGTACTTAAACTTCAGCTTGAGCTTTTGAGCTCTGTAATCAATAATCTTTGTTAAACATAGGAGCAGAGAATATACTGGACGTGAAAGGGACCCAAATGCTCTACTTGCTGGCAGGATATAAAAGCACATGATATTGATTTCCTCCAACATACTCACAAATAATACAAATTAGTTTACTATTCCATTGTTACTTGGGGGTCAATTTGAATTACAGTATCCTCTCTGTTGTGTTAAGTATAAAGAACATCACTGGGCACTGCAAGCTGCACACCATGGCCAACATTTTATGAATTGCCTATAAAATGCATTCCCTGGTGTGCATAATTATTTTGATGTTATTACAAATAAAGGCAGACTATTTACTTTGAATGGGCGCTAATGAGCCTTCAAGCACAAAAAACCCTACCTCCATTCATATGTGTTCAGTTATAGTGCTTTGAGGTCCCATATGGAAGAAAAATATATTTCCAATATATTTAGGGAAACATTTTTAGAAATATATTGAATATGGCCAAAATTGTAGCATTTCAAATATATTTCTAATATATTTACGGAAAAATGTTTAGAAATATATTGAATATGACCAAAATTGTAGCATTTCAAATATATTTCCAATATATTTGGGGAAAAAATTGCATTTTTAAAAAATATATTTTAAATATATTTTTCTTCCATGTGGAGTACCACCCAGGATAAATGGTTACCACATTGTACATATACCACATGTTGTTGTGTGTATGCATATGTTGATGTAGATAGAGCTTAAAGCCTCCATCTCAACCCATTAACCAAGCCTCATATGTGAACCCTTAACACCTTTTTTCCCTTAAAACACTAAACATACTATCATCTTTAACACTGACCTAACCCTTAAAACAAGCCTTAACACTAGTTCACCACTATTCTGTTCACTATTTCCTGAGTGGAAAATCTGTATGTTAATAGCGCACAGCCCTGTGACGAAAACACACAGCAGCTCTCTGGAGTCTCTGCCACCTCATTGGCTGAGACAAAAGCGAGAGCCTATGGCTCTTTTTACTGTCCATCACAACCAGTGAGCCAATGAAGAGAGAACAGGGGTGGGGCTTAGCCATGCTCTGTGTCTGAATGGACAGATAGGAGCTCAGAAGCAAGCCTGTTCAGGTGCCCCCATAGCAAGCTGCTTGCTATAGGGGCACTTGGCAGAAGGTAGGTGTCAGGAGTGCCGGTGGAGGACCTGAGAAAAAGAGGATCGGGGCTGCTGTGTGCAAAACCATTGCACAGAGCAGGTAAGTATAACATGTTTGTTATTTAAAAATAAAAAACAGCATTTGATATCAGTTGAAGAGACACAGTTGTGAATATCTGAGAGTGGATAGGTGAATATAGCTTGTTCAGGTAGTGGGCTATTTGTCCCTGAAATGGAAAAGTCAGTGACAGTATTATTTAAGCCTCACAGGAAAAATGTCTAAATAATAAAGTTTCTTTTGGTCCAAGAAAGTACATTGCGCTTATCAATGATCAAAGCCACGTCGCTTTGGGAATTCTTGTCCCATTATACTTTTGGAGTACTGTGACAAGCATAAACATGCGTCATTGTGCTATTTTCTGCGGTCCCACCATCAGCAGTAAAGTAACAGCAGAACAATAGGTAGCAAAGCATGTATTTACCGTACAAATAGGCATACCGTGAAATTTGAATCAGTGGACAACACAATAGAGGATGATGACAGTGAAGACTGTTACTACTGGATACATACGTTAGCACACTGAACACTGGCATTTAGGCTTGTACTCAGGAAAGAACTTTGTAAGGCATGCCACAAAACAAATATTTTTTTATTGTTCTAGGATTTACATTCACCTTAAACATAAAATAAAGTAGTGGCTGGCAAAATCAAAGGTTGAGTTTTGAGCGGGCCGGCCCTTTAATTCTCCAACAGTATTGGGCATTTCATATACCAAGGGATCATCTAGAGTTTCTATGTGAGCCTCTGTAGCCTAAGGCATAAAAATCAAAACACCGTTTTGTGTTATTATTATCTCAAAATTGTTAAAAATTGTATTGCTTTTTTTATTGTGTGATCTGTATGTAAACTTCATGTAATTTCTGATTGTATGTTGGCCCCTCAAAGGGTATCTTGAGGTTTTTGTAGGCCCTGGATATCCCAATACAACATGGGTCTTTATAGTAAAGATATAAACAAAACGTCTTTATAGTTTTTAAGGCCTTGTTCACACAGGGTATATCAATGTGTACACAGTATTTTCCAGCATGCAGATGCACAGGTGTTCCCTGTATCCCCGTGCTAGCAGTCTCATTGATATCTAATGAGACATCCATATATGTGCGGGTGTATGACCCTGAATGCAGACAGACACAATCTAGGACTACGGTCGGCAACTGTGTCCATGCAGCCGCTGCAACCAATAGACATGTATGAGACTGCCTGCTCTGGGATGCATAGAACACCTATGCATCCCTGTGCAGTGCTCGCATGGAATATGCATTGATAAGCTCTATGTGAATGAGGCCTTAACCTAAAAAGAAGCAGAAAATATGACAGCGCAAGCTGGAGTTAGGTGGTTAAAACAGACTGTTCATTTTCTCATGCGGATATTTCTCTTGTGTATCTTGGGTTAATTAGCAGTAACAGGTCACAAGTGCAGCAGTCTGTAAGGAGGGGCAAAGTCTAGTATCTAAAGAGGCTGAGACTTCAAAAAGCATCAGTCTTATTACAAGCTAGAATAATTTAATAAATTATATCCTAATAAATTAATCTCTTACTTTTAATTATCCCATAGTTTCCAATGGCAGTCATGTTCATATCACTAAATATGACAGTATTTATTTTGTTAAAGTTTCTGCAGCTCTAAGGACTAATCTGAATAAAGGAACACTTTGAAAACATATCAGATCTCAATGGGTAAAAATATAATTCTGTATATCTACACTGATGTGTTAGGAATGAATGGATGCCACATCGTTTGATGGAAATGAAAATGATCAACCTACAGAGGGCTGAATTCAAAGACACCCCCAAAATCAAAGTGAAAAAATGATGCAGCAGGCTAGTCCATTTTGCTGAAATTTCATTGCAGCAACTCAAATTTGTACTCACATGCTTGTATGCATGCCTGACAATGTCAGGAAATACTCCTAATGAGACGATGGATGGTTTCCTGGGGTATTTCCTTTTAGATCTGGACCAGGGCATCACTGAGCTCCTGAACCGACTGAGGTGCAACCTGGTGTCATTGGACGGACCAAACATAGTGTTCCAGAAGTGTTCTATTGGATTTAGGTCAGGCGAGCTCAGGGGCCATTAAATGGTATCAATTCCTTCATCCTCCAGGAACTGGGTGCATACTCTCGCCACATGAGGCCAGGCATTGTCGTGCACCAGGAGGAACCCAGAACCCACTGCACCAGTGTAGGGTCTAACAATGGGTCCAAAGATTTCACCTGATACCTAATGGCAGTCAGGGTGCCTTTATCTATCCTGGAGTGGTCTCTGCATCCCTCCATGGATATGCTTTCCCAGACCATCACTGACCCACCACCAAACTGGTCATGCTAAACAATGTTACAGGCAGTAAACGTTCTTCTCCAGCTAGAAGTCCAATGCGCTATCCATTGCGCCACAGAGCCACGTGTTCTCCACGGCTTCTCAAAGCCCTTTCACGTCTGTCACATGTGCTCAGGGTGAACCTGCTCTCATCTGTCAAAAGCACACGGCGCCAGTGGCAGACCTGCCAATTCTGGTGTTTAATGGCAAATGCCAATCAAGCTCTATGGTGCCGTGCAGTGAGGACGTCAGGCCCTCAGGCCACCCCCATGAAGTCTGTTTCTGATTGTTTAGTCAGAGACATTCACACCAGTGGCCTGCTGGAGGTCATTTTGTAGGGTTCTGGCAGTGCTCATCCTGTTCCTCCTTGCACAAAGGAGCAGATACTGGTCCTGCTGATGGGTTAAGGACCCTCTACCACTCTGTCCAGCTCTCCTAGAGCAACTGCTTTTCTCCTGGAATCTCCTCAGAGCTCTTAAGACTGTGCTGGGAGACACAGCACACCTTCTGGCAATGGTGCATATTGATGTGCCATCCTGGAGGAGTTGGTCTGCCTGTGCAACCTCTATAGGGTCCAGGTATTGCCTCATGTTACCAGTAGTGACACTGACTCTAGCCAAAGGCAAAACTAGTGAAACACCAAAGCAGCTGAAATGGACAAACAACCCCCTCTGCTACTTAACTGACCAGATCAATATCCCAAGAGTTTAATTGATTTGACTTGATTTATATATATGGAGTAAATACAGTTTGTGGGCGAAGCTTAAGGCGGTCTAGCGGGGACACTGCAGAACTGTACTCGCTAATGCCTAACCTGGGCAGGGAGCTGCAGTCATGTACAAATCAACATTAGGCAGGTCTCCCAACTTTAGAAGCAAACAGCAGCTTGCACTGTTACCTCTTTGTGACCTGTGACTGAACTTCTTTACACTGCAGACACAAAGCACTAAGGACACACTTGTGTTAGATAATGCCTCTCCCTCCAGGTGTGCAGCATTTTTGAGCCAGTACCGCAGAGCATGTACCGGTTTCCATTAACTCAACAATACTTTCACCTTGCTCCTAGTGATTGATTCCACTGTTGCTACTGGATGCAGGAAACACATTTTATCTACAACTCCATGCTTGTTCTCCTCCCAGTGCTAAGCTACTTCATCTCTCTTCACCTACTTCATGACACCCAGGCTAAGTTCCTAGACACTCTGTGCTGCATGGTTAGTCCCAGAAGTGGGGAACTGGCCACTAGTGAAGGGGCCTTGCCACCTCACCCATTTCCTGGCTGGTTGGTTGAATTAGCAAGTGACACAAACAGAGTAGTCATTAGTAAGCACCCTAGCTATTTATATGGTATGACCAGAGTGTGCCGAAGAGCTGACTGAGGGGGGCATTTGATTCCAAGTAATATGAAAAGCCGACACTCAAATGCTTCCTTTTGATGCAATTTATTCCAGCATGACAGCAGTGTACAACATGGTAAAATGCTAACGTGTCTCGGCCGTAGCCTTACTAATGGGGGGGTCCCTTGGAGATCTATCTGGGATCACAGGAGGGTGCTGCTGGAGGAATGAAAGGAGGCTGCCATTTGGTCCAGGGGCCTTGTGAGCACAGGCTTTAACCCCTTGCCGACCGGTCACTGAGCTGGTACTGCGGCAAAGTGGCTTGTTATCGTCCAGCGACGTAGACCTACATCGCTGGACAACGCCCCCTCTCGGTGGCTCGCTCCCGCTGTATTCAGACACAGCGGGAGTCGGGCCAGGGGAATAGAGGTGGCCTGGAAGTAAAGCAGGAAAATCCTCTGGTGGTAAAGTGGTTAAAGATCTTGAGGCCTGGTTCCCCCCTCTGTGCTAAGAGAGTCAGCTACTGGATTCAGCAGAAAGGGGATACTGTCCATTACTCCTACAAAGGACTTGCTGAAGTGTGTAGGGTGCATAATACAGTTATTCCACAGTTCAGTATTCTACTACATCCCTTCCCTATCCCAGTTCTTCAATAAAATAAAAAAACAAAAATCAACAAAACAAAACAAAAAAGATTGCACCTGGCTGTGGAAGTAAATACTGTGGGTCTGGCTGCAGAAGTTGGAAATAGGAACAATCTGGGTAACAGCTCCTAAGGGGGTAGTGCTACACTTATGTGCCTAAAAAAGATACAACAGTTGTAAAACATATTTATAAGTCCTGGCCATGATAAATAAAGAACATATACAGTATGCAAAACTACTATGCATTCACTTAACTCATTACCGATTCTACACTACCTGCGAGCTCCATGCTATTATATAGTTTTAAGAAATGAATGACAGCATAATTGGATTAGCTTTATTTAAGCATCCACGTCCATGCTTATCGTGTCTTCAAGATGTACTATTTTATTGTCTAATAAAGTCCTGCGTGCCAGACATATTGTATTATCTTAAAGCAACCAAGCAAAAATGTAATTCTAAAAAAAAAAGTAGCACAGATCACAACGCATTGTTTTAGAGGGTGAGTTTCTAAGCAAATACATTGAAGGCAGCCCTCCTAAGTAATTAGAGCCATGGGAATGTTGCGAAAAACACATTCTAACTTCTTCCTCTAGTTTGCATTTTCTTGCATACTAAGTACTCTTCACATTATTCTTCACCTTCTCCCAAGCTGTGCGATCGGCAAGGTGTTAATTTATGGTTATCAAACGCATGTGGCAGCCTAATCTCATCACTAGCAAAGCTGTCTGCTCTCTGACTATTTGTAATTACAATTTCAAACACTTAATGCAAAGGATCAAATCAATGTCATATTGTGGTTCTAGTACTGGAGTTTCATTTTTTTTTTTTTTACCTTAACAAAGCTTCTTGGGCTACTTCCAAATGAAGGGGAATATTAGGAAAAAACAGCATTAGGAGGGCATAAAAAAAGCATTATGTTCAACAAATAGCAGTGTAAATATATACATATGTAATGTTATATACACATGTATGTGATTCTTGTTCATTTCCACATACATCCAACTATATTAAACAACTTTAAAAAATGCTACTTAAAGCGGAGTTCCAGCCACAAAAAAAAAATTTCAACATACATTCCCCCGGGACAGTCAGGGCTAGTACATTCCACAATGGCTAGCCTCTGATCTGTCCCGGTTCGCACTTACCTTTTAGAAGAAATACTTACTTTTAAAATTTCTTCTCCAGCGCTGCCATCTCAGGTGTGGGCAGCTTGAAGCCAGCACGATCCTCTTCTGCGTCCTCTTCCGTCCTCTTCCATCCTCTTCGGTCCCACGATGCACTGCGCCGGCCCCGCTGTCACTTCCGGGTCTGCAGCGTCATCCCTGCACAGCTTCTGGGCATGCCCAGAAGCTGTTTAGCAAGGTATGACGCGCCTGCACCGGAACTGACATCAGGGCCCCCATCCAAATAGTATGTGGGCCCCCATCCAAATAGTTGAGTTCAGGGAATTCCAATTAAGAATACTACGGTTAATGCTATAGCATACAAATACTTTTTAGCCAATTGAGCTTTAAACCGTATGGTGAAAGTGTATATACTGTATTTTTTTTTTTTCAGTTTTTTTTTGGTAATCACTACAACCATAAGATGACATCCGCTTGGGTGCACTTCAGTCAAAAGCATCAATCTATCAATCCAACAGATTAACAACGGAAAGGTGAGGCACTCAAAGGTCTTTGATTAAAAAGAGCTGAGCCCCTTTGAAATACCTGATATGATAAACAGTTATTTTTAACACATTCTCCTCCTTTAAGACCTGTGAGTGCCTTAACTTTCACTTGTTGAGATATATACATCGATCAGCCATAACATTATGATCACCACCGACCATAACCCGTTGAGGCATGGACTCCACTAGACCTTTGAAGGTATACTGGCATAAAGCTGTCAATAGTAGATCCTTTAAATCCTGTACGTTGTGAGGTGGGCCTCCATGGATCAGACTCGTTTTTCCAGCACATACAACAGATGCTCAATTAAATTAAAATCTGGAGAATTTGGAGGTCAAGTCAACCCCTTGAACTCCTTATTGCATCTCTTAAACCATTCTTGATTTTACTAGACCAGGCCATTTTCTTCCATCACTCTGTGGTCCAGTTCTGATGCCCATTGTAGGCGCTTTTGGTTGTAGACACGGGGCAGCATGGGCACCCTGATCATTCTGCTGTCATGCAGCTCAATACACAACACATTGTGGTGCACTGTGGGTTCTGACATCTTTCTATTGGAACTAGCAATTTGAGCAGAAGTAGCTCTTCTATTGGATTAGACTACACAGGCCACCCTTCACTGTCCATGTGCATCAATGAGCTTTGGCTGCCCATAATCCTGTCGCTGGTCAGAAGGTTTTCCTTCCTTGGACCACTGTACAGTGGGAACTCCCACAAGAGCTGCAGTTTTGGATTTGCTCTGATGGTCGTTTAGATATCACAATTTGCCCATTGTCAGAGTAACTCCAATCATTACACTTGCCCATTTTTTTCTGCTTTCAACTCATCAACTTCAGAGACAATATGTGCACTTGCTGCCTAATATATCCCACCCACTTTCCAATGCTATTATAACAAGATAATCAACGTTTTCACTTTACCTGTCAGTGGGCACTCTGCTGTGCAGGCCAGCGAGGGAACTATGGCCATTGCTGGTTAAATCATCCCTGTGATTTTTTTGCTGCCAAAACTGGAATTACTTGTGCAGTGCACTGTTAATTGTTAGAGTCTACTTTAAATTTGTTTGGCAATCTAAAAACAGATCTGTAGTATGGAATATTTTTTCCGCCAGTCCTCAGGAGGGATGTGTTGGAGCTGGAGAGAGTCCAGAGAAGGGCAACTAAACTGATTAGGGGATTGGAGGACCTTAATTATGAAGAGCATCTGCAATCGCTCGATTTATTCTCCCTGGAGAAGAGACGCCTGAGGGGGGACATGATAGCAATTTATAAATATCTCAATGGTGATCTCAGCTTAGAAAGAAAGCTATTCAGTCGAAGGGATTGCATGAGGACTCGAGGGCATACAATGCGATTAGAGGAGAAGCGTTTTAACCTCAGGCAACGTAGGGGGTTCTTTACTGTTAGGGCTACAAGATTGTGGAATTATCTACCACAAGAGGTGGTTTCTGCGGGAAGTATGGTGGCTTTCAAAAGACTCTTAGACATACATCTCAAGGATCAGAACATTCAGGGCTATGTGAGATGATTACAGCCACACACACCTACACAGGTTGAACTGGATGGACTATTGTCTTTATTCAACCTCACCTATTATGTAAAAAAAGTAAGGTAGCAGATTGGCTTATGTATGATACATATTTGGAGGTTGTAGCAATGCGAAGAGAAGGATATTGTTTATATTGCAATGATTTGTTGCTGAGGGATTTCCCACTCAGAATAGAAATTGCCACTGAACTCCTAGGATTCTGTCCTGGCAATGTGTTCCTTTTATTTCGATTACAGTTGTCTTTCTGGTGAGAAACTGATATTCATGGGGTTGTTTTTTTTTTAAATAAATCAATGACAACTAGCTGTTTCTAGCATTGTCTTATTGTTGTTATTATTTGATATCATTTTCATTTTGAAATACTGGTGAAAAAAGAACAGGAAGGGTGAGGACATGTGATAAACTGATTTTTTACTGGATAGTGACAAAAAAAATGTGTTAATAAGAAATATATGTTCTTTCAGAGGCCCTTTTTGGAAACCCAGTTGTATGTCACTTCTCTTGTTGCTTTACTGCTATCAATTAAAGCAGTGTAAATACTTGAATTTGACTTGGTATCAGCCTCTTGCAGTCTACTGTATGGCAGGGCTCAGATTGTGGAAAGGAGAAGCAGCACACGGAACCCAGTCAGGTGTGCTGCACTGCAAAGAGCATGCTAACAGGTTGGGACAGAGACAAGACCTGCAATTAAAAGTGCAAATGCAGCACTGAAATATCAAGCCCTCCTCCCTGCCAGATAGGGCTGCGCTGTGTGGCAGAGCTGTGTAAATTTCAGGAGTGTATAGGCAGGAATGCAAATCCTTTGTCAGGAAAAATGGCTCCCATATATGTATTTACCTGTGTATTTAGATGTTAGCCTAGAGTTCAACTTGAAAGGATGTGTACCATTCCCAAACAGGCTTTTGCTTCAATTGATTGGTTCTGTACTGACATGTTTTGCATATAAAAATTTCTCTTTTTTTTTTTTTTTTTTAATATGGGTCCTTGTGGACTGGTGGAAGCATGATACATATATAGGGGGCAATTTAGTAAATATACTTCTGCATAATTTGTACAGTCAACTGGATATCCTCACTAGAGAGGAGCTCAACCAGATACATGGATGCAAGGGGTTGTTACATTGACCTGAGAGTTCTGGATGCACATGAGGACTTCCAACCCTTTCACCCCATTCTCTTGTCATTGCCACAATTTTATTAATCAATAAACAAAGTAGATCAGCGCTGCTATCTGTGTAATAATATCCCTAATAAATACTCAGTTGTGCAAAGTGATGAATGTGCAAAGAGCAAAACTATATTAGTGCAAAATTAAACAAAAATGTGCAAACTAGCAATCTTAATTGCAATATTTCATAACAATCCATAAACCAATGAAGTCCTTTGTGCTGGAGTGAATAAATTACTAAATGAATAAATAAATATAAATATACAGTCTTTCAGTGCAAATAAATCTGAAAGTGCTGCTGTGCTCCTATTGCTTGATTGCAATATTGCTGCTCCCCCTTGTGGCTCCCTACTTATCACATGTCAAGCGGTATGAGGTTGTTTTTGTGGTGTGTATTCACAGATCCTTCTGAATGCAGCCTTTACCATATATGCAGCTGGGAGTAATCCTTGAGCTGGATGTCCATAGATCTCGGGGTAACCTCATAGAGATAAAGAGCCATCCATGGTCAAGTACGTTTAAAAATTTAATTTATTAATAAAGAAACCTACTTACAAACATCTGACAAGACAGGCTATACACGGCACGGTGGTTCACTGCTCTCGCAGCGTGCGCTCCACCGGCCGGAAATAACGTCCTACGTGACAATTTTATTGCCTGACTTTACATTGCCAGCAACCAAATTATAGAGCTTTTGGCACCGATTAAAATAGAGGTGAAAGTAAATCCTTCCGTCCCAGAGCATGGGGTGCAGGCTCATCCTGATACCAATCCAGAGGGCTAGAAAGTATTAGGAAGAAAAGATTGCTGCTACTCCTGACCAACCCAGATGGACAAACAATAAGGAGCAGCCTCAGTCTACATATCTCCACCATACCACACACCCTGATGCATTTCATACTACCCACCGAGGCTTAGTCATTGGGTGACTATGGCTCAGCCCTGGTGGGTAATACGAAATGCATCAGATTGTGTGGTATGGTGGAGACATGAAGGCTTTGGCCACTCTTTACGTTGGTTCACCTGGGTTGGTCAGAAGTAGCGGAGATCCTTTCTTCTTTATACGTATTTGCCAGCAACCAAATGGTATTTGAATAATGCCCTTAGTGGGCTGTTTAGTTGAATGGTGTGTTCTGTGGATAGTCGAACCTATGGTGAGGACAGCCCTCTATGTTACATTAGGCTAATTGGGGGCTCACAGTTATTTGTTGTTTGCCATGTAGGCTATGCAAATGTATTAATAAAGTGTTGGCCTAGCTCTTCCAATCAAAACATATTCAGTGTTTTATTGAATGGAGAAGGTGCAAGCTTCCTTCATTTGACTTAAGTTTAGCCTTTTTCTGGCACTTGTTGCCTAAAAGTTAAAATCAGTATTTTTTTGCTAAAAAATTACTTAGAACCTCCAAACATTATAAACATTTTGTAGCAGAGACCCTAGAGAATAAAATGGTGGTCATTGCAATATTTTATGTCACACTGTATTTGTGCAGTGGTCTTTCAAACACAATTTCTTTGGAAAAATACACTTTCATGAATTAAAAAAAAAAAATAGTAAAGTTAGCCCATTTTTTTTGTATAATGTTACAATGATGTTATGTCTAGTAAATAGATACCTAACATGTCATGCTTTAAAATTGTGCTTACTCGTGGAATGGTGACAAACTCCGGTACTTAAAAATCTCCATAGGCAAAACTTAAAAAATGTTTATCAGTTACCAGTTTAGAGTAACCAAGAAGGTCTAGTGCTTGAATTATTGCTCTCACTATAACAATCACAGCAATACCTCATATGTGTGGTTTGAATACTGTCTACATTTACGAGTGCGACTTACGTATAAGCATGGAGAGATGGGGCGATTTATATATCTTTTTCTTATTTTTTTAATTTTCTTATTTTTAATTACACTTTCCCTTTAATTTTTTTTACCACTTTTATTGCTGTCATAAGGAATGTAAACATTCCCTTGTGACAGCAATAGTCACGTTTCAGGTATTTTTTTGGAGGGATGAGGGGTCTATAAGACCCCATATCCCTCCTTAGCACTTAAAAGCATTCAAAATGCCAAGTTTTTTTAAAAATCTGGCGCTTCAAGGTTACTAGATCCAAGAACCGAACAAAACTGATTGTGGCTTTTTTCAGGTCTAAGGCCAGCCAGTGGACATGCACGCTGGTCGCTTGGGCCTCCCAGTGGAATGGAAGGGACCAGGTAAACCGCAGAAGGTAGCAGGAGGGGAGGGGGGCGTCCCCTCCCTCTGCTTGTAATAACAGCCGAGCGGCTGATTAGCTGCATCAGTTGTTAGTACAGGAAAGCTGACTGTCAGCTCTAAAAAATGGTACCCGGTGATGCCAGCAGCTTCAGGCATCACCCCGGTACAACCACTTGAAGCAGAATGCAGCATTTTTGCGTTATGTCGGTGTGAAAGACTTAATATATGTTGTTTTGCCTATGCTTCTCAACAGTCAAGTCATGATTTGAATTGCATAGCTTGTAAATGGATGATGTTGTTGGATCCTCTGTTGTTGTCATGTTGTCAATAGTGGAGAGCAGCTGCATACTCTAAGATGTGAAGATGGAGTAGACTGTAAAGCTGAATTTTAATGAATAATATGCAGCCTGGCACATAACTTTGCACTTCTAAACCTGTCACAACCCTGGGGTCACAACACTGACACATGAGAAAAAAAATTGCACAAGTAGAGCACTTTCATTAAACACTGCATGTACAAACAGTTGGTAGAACCAAAATGATAGAAGTCGGAAGTTATGGTAAAGTCTTGACTTCTTTAAAGTCCAGTCTTGGTCCTCATCCCCTCCAACCTATATATTGGTCCTTAATGGCATCCCTGACCATTGGAGAGGAATACAATGCGGGAGAAGTTCAGATGAGAAGGTTTCGGATATAACTTTAGCTGCCTGTATCTTGGGAAATACTGATTATTTTGACATGCAGTATTCACTATAGATAATCTCTGCTTGTGCCTGTTTTCTCATCATATGTTTAGTCTGACTTCCTCAAGTTTTTGACAGGCTAACCTTAATTTGAACCTTCAAATATTCACATATCTATCATCATATGAAGAAATGGGTAGTCTATATAAAATGTGGACTTCCACAAACATAGCAAGGGATAGCAAGGGATAAGTCGTTATTCAGAAAAATGCTTTCGTATCCATTAGGAATTTGTGATCATCATGTACGGATTTAGATTTCAGTCACTAAAAATCTAGGGAATTGGTGCCATAAGAAAAAAATGTTAGTTATTGCTATAGATTACTGCACTTTGCACTCCATGCTGTTTTATTGAATACAGCAGTGACAACAAAAATGGTCTTTGTTGGCTTTGTTGGTTCATATCAAACGAACAGGATACATTTAAATGATTGTGCTAAATCTATATATAAAGACACTTATTACAGAAGGGCTGTACCATAGTACACATGTGCTGAATGCCCTATGTGACAAATCTAAAACCGTTGAACAAGTTCCTGAAAAAAATTAATATGATAAATACCATTTACCATACACTCACCGGCCACTTTATTAAACCATGCTAGTATCAGGTTGGACCTGCTATTGCCTTTAAAACTTCCTTAATTCTTTGTGGCATAGGTACAAAAAAGTGTTGGAAACATTTCTCAGAGATTTTGGTCCATATTGACATGATAGCATCATGCAGTTGTTGCAGATTTGTCGGCTGCACATCCATGATGCGAATCTCCTATTCCACCACATCCCAAAGGTGCTGCATTGGATTGAAATCTGGTGACTGTGGAGGCCATTGGAATACAGTGATCTCATTGTCATGTTCAAGAAACCAGTGGTGAGATAATTTGAGCTTTGTGACATGATGCATTATTCTGCTGGAAGGAGTCATCAGAAGATGGGTACACTGTAGTCATAAAGGGATGGACATGGTCAGCAACAATACTCAGGTAGGCTGTGGCGTTTAATCACATAACGACCGCCCACCGCAGATATACTGCGGCAGGCAGCCGCTGCTGGGCAAAGTGACATAGGGGTACGTCACAAGCTCAGCCGCCTGTGAGAGGCAAGTGTGCACCGGCGTCGGCGCGCTCCCACCCCCGTTTGTTCCCTAGGGAGCTAGTGTGAGTGACCGGCGGCTCTGATGTCCACCAGTCACTCACGATCTCCCGCTGCAGAGGGAGAAAGACAGACGGCTGATGTAAACACAGCCGTCTGTCATTCTCCCTGATGAAGGCGCAGAGGCTATGCGATCCTGCTATGTAGGATCGTATTTCTCTATGATTACATCACAAACCACAGCCCCCCACAGTTAGAATCACACCCCTAGGGACACATAAAACCCCTGCATCACCAAAAAAGTTAACCCCTTCCCTGTCAGTGTCATTTTGACAGTAACAGTGCATATTTTTAGCACTGATTAATGGAGTAATGTCACTGGTACTCCCAAAAATGTCAAAAATGTCAGTCAGGGGTCCAATCTGTCCGCCGCAATGTCGCAGTCCCACAAAAAAATCTCTGATCGCCGCCATTACTAGTAAAAAAAAATAATAAAAATGACATAAATCTTTCCCGTAGTTAGTAAACACAATAACTTTTGTGCAAACCAATCAAAATATGCTTTTTGCGATTTTTTTTTACCAAAAATATGCAGCAGAATACAAATTGGGCTAAAATGTTAAAAAATTTTGATTTTTACATTTTTTTTCGAGAATTTCATATAAAATAATTTGAAAAATATTGTCTTCACCACATCTAAATGTCTAAATGCAGTTACTGCCATGTGATTGGCTGATTAGCAACTTGTGTTACAAACCATTGAACAAATGTACCTAATAAAGTGGCCGGTGAGTGTATATCTGTATGCATCATATATGTACAGTGAAAGATCGAGTGTATCCGGTGAGAAATGTTTTAAATTTTTCTCATTACCATAGCGTAAAGGTACACTGTTGTGTACAGAATTTTACAGCTGTGTACATTTGTGAATGTTTAGACACTGCATTGACTGTGAATATTGGAGAAATGTGGACTTTTTAGGCACACATATATAAAAAAATGAAGGTTGCCAAGGATCGCCACATGGCAGCCCTGCACATATGAGTCATAGGTGGTATCAGACACCACCTGGCATGTGGCGATCCTTGGTGACCTTGATCCTCACACTTTCGGAAAGCTTTTTGGGATTATAGCACTCTACGATCTTTCCACTGTTGATGCATCGAGTGATACTTCTCTAGCTGGACACTGGTTTATCTTATCTGTTTTAAAGTCACATAACTCAATCAACACTTTAATCTTGGCAACCCCTGATATGATTATATCATTTGAGATGGTATAATATTTTTGTTATGTAAGTTGACTTAAATGAGCCACATGCGTTGTTGCCATTGTGAGGAAGGGCTACCCATACTCCTACTTCTTACCAGTGGAGACTTTTAGGAATAATCAAATGAGCTCCCAAAGAAGCGAAATATTGCGAAACACGTTGAGCTTCAATCATTGATGCTGACCAATTCCAAGTGTGTTGGCTCTCACCATAGGGCCCTGGGATACCAGCTGACCCTAGTTCAGTGTTAGCATTTGGTTTGGCCAGATATTCAATTACACCGCTCCGATTTTATATGGTTTTAGTATATGATGTGAGTTTTGTCTTATTTTTAATAAACCTTTTTGTTTTTATATATGTGTGCCTAAAAAGTCCATGTTTCTCCAATATTCACATATTCTAGTCAATAGGATGTGGCACTTATTACCATTTTTGCACCCACGGTACCACTCTGTGTTGGTGTAATCTCTTTTTAATACAGCATTAAATGTGTCCACATTCCTTATAGCAGAAAGCACAATTTGGACATTCCCCAAGAATCTGGTATGGACATTAGAGATTAAATTATGATTTCCAATAGCCACAGCAGGTATAAATTCATTTTGCTGCTCCAAAAGCTGCTCCAAACCCAGATTTTACCTGGTAAAGTTAGTGCTACACATAGGCTATATAGAGGGCAGAGAGGTAGATAGGACATAGCAGGCCCTCCTGATACAGGATGCCCACAGGAAAAGAAAGGGGCATTTAAAAGACCAGTCACCCTGCCCAAAGGGGAAAGAGAAGTAGGGACCAGTCTTTATTACAGATAGAGGCAAAGCAAAGGAGTTTCATGCTGGATTCCTGCATAGATCTGGAAGAAAAACACAAGGAATTCATCATCAAGATTTAATCAAGAACACACATGCTTCTTGTATTTAGATGATATTTGTTTAGCTTAAATATCAGTGTTCACCTAAATTTTGAACTTTTTCTAAAAAGTATAGGTCATTATATAAACACATCTTTTAGTTTATTATCAATGACATACTATCTTGTAATTACATACAAAAATACTAAAATCTTTTTAAAAAGCAGAAAATTCCTGAAATAATGCTTATATTAAAGTTTTACCAAACCCAGGAACCTGCATTTACTATATCTGGTCTCCCACAATGCGCAGAACATGGAAACGGCAGTTACATTCATACATATAAACTGCTAAATACCTTTTCTCATTAGCAGTATATAGCAGTCTTATGACTTCTATTCGTGTCCGGCCGACAAAGCTTAAAGCTTGTAGGAGGAGTTTTCATTCTCCTCTGACTGTCCTATGAGGCTTCAAGACCCCATACTCTCTGTCTGGACAGTGCTGATTGGCCCTGTGCTGATCACATGTACCCCTCCCCTGCAAGAAAAAAAAAACTCTCCAGCAATACACACCAAACTGAGCATGTGCAGAGTGCCCCCAAGGCTCTATTCTTTTAGCAGATAGATTGATTGGGGACTGTGGAAGAAAGGGAGGGTCAGTGAAGTCAGGATCAAACAGCCTTCTTACACAATGCACAGGATTTAGCACTTAGGTTCCACACTGGGTATAACAAGCATGCTTTACTGTATATATAGACTGATTTTACTGTTATTGGTTTAGTAACACTTTAAGCTGCCACATGGCAGTTGAAAGGTGAAATCAGCCTTGTCCTGGTGTGCCTGCTGTTTTGTAAGCTTATACTTAGAAAGTAGAGAATATGCTAGAAGGCCACAGGTAGCAGGTGCTCTTTAACCCTTTTAACTGCCCCATGCAGATTTACTGCGGCAGGGTGGCTCGGCAGCACAAAATCATGTAGATCTACGTGATTATTTGCATGTGGTCTCAGCGGCGCGTGCGGGCTGCCGGAGCCACGCTCCTGCTGTGATTAGACACAGCGGGAGTCAGACTGCGGGAGGAGCGGGCGCAATACCTGCCGGCCTCCCGTGACCTTCAGGGAAACTGACAGGAGAGCCGCCTGCCTATGTAAACAAAGTGGGCGGCTCTCCTGTCACACAGGCACAATGAGATCCTGTGTCTCAGCTAAGCTGAAACACTGATCTCTCTGTGCCTGTCACAGAGCCCTCCCCCATCCCCACAGTCAGTAAGCACAATTTAGGAGCACACTTAACCCCCTTATAACCCCCAGTATTAACTCCTTCCCTGCCAGTGTCATTTATACAGTAACAGTGCATATTATTTAGCACTGATCACTGTATTAATGTCACTGGTCCCCAAAAAGTGTTCCTTAGTGTCAGATTTGTCCGCCGCAATGTCGCAGTCCCGCTAAAAATCGCTGATCGCCGCCATTACTAATAAAAACAAAAGAAAAGTCCACAAATCTATTGCATAGTTTATAAATGCTATACCTTTTGCACAAACCAATTAATATACGATTTTTGTGATTTTTTTTAACCAAAAATGTGTAGCAGAATACAAATTGGCCTAAGCTGATAAAAAAAATTTAGATTTTTTTTTTTAAATGTTGGGAATGTTTTATAGCAGAAAGTAAAAAATATTTTATTTTTTATTTTTTTTTTTCAAAATTGTCGCTCTTTTTTTTTTTTTTAGCGCAAAATCTAAAAACCACAGAGGTGATCAACAACCACCAAAAGGAACCTCTTTTTTTGGGACAAAAGTACATTATTGTATTTGGGTACAGCGTCGCACGACCAAGCAATTTTTAGTTAAAACAATGCAGTGCCGAATCGCAAAAAATGGCCTGGTCATTAAGGGGGTAAAACCTTCTGGGGCTGAAGTGGTTAAACAATAAATGCTTCTTATACCACAGTACTTTCTGTATCTTTCTGTATCTTTGTACTCTTGTGCAATTTTTTAATAAAAAAGAAAAAAAGAAAAAACAGTATACAGTATAGTTCCATTGGGTCTAATAGCAAGTAGAACAATGGTGTGCCTTATTTTGTTTATTCCATATTTATACAATATAATCATTATTGCTTAAAAAATTCATACAAAGCCAAAATGAACATTTGCAACAATCCATAAATAATACGCTCAGTTCCAAGTATTACGTAGTGAAAATGAATATGGCTTCTAATGAATCTGGTGTACAACTCTTTCCAATAGTATAATGGTTCTGTAATGGTTTAATAATCCATAAATTGCACCAATCAGTGGGTTTAGGAATCATGTGTTCCAAATCTGATGTACCTACAGCAGTCTCTGTAAAGAAAACAGAAATATCAATTAACACTTTCATCACCAATTCTATGCTGTAAAAACATACTTTGCACCAACTGTTAAGCTTAGACAAGCACCATAATCAGGTATATTTATAACCTGCACATTGTGCAAGAAGAGAGTCATATGGAAGTGTGACGAATGAAACAGATGCATTTATATACACCAGAAATGTGAGAATTATCTGGAGAGAAGTGTTCACACTTTTCTGTATATCTTGTGGATCTTGGCAGGTGCCCCTAGCTATGAAAAATGTAAAAGTTATGTCATTTTCTTACACGTTCCATATGCTGTAATTATCAGTGCATACTATTGGGCAATGTTTGCATGAACTGTGCCTTTTCAGCAATACGAAGAATATGCTGTTGTCTGAGTCATTTATAAGATAATCACAGTAAATTTATTTGGAGAGGAACTATAGTCACATAAGAAAACACTCTCAACCCACTCCCTAGTCAACCCCAGTGCATCATCAATGCATTACCCATCTGCACATCAGCATTCTACAAAGAGACATTGAAGCAGTGAGGATGTACAAATGAGGGGCAGGCTTTCTAGTATTAGTTCTTGCTCTAGTGTGGTGATACAGTATGGATGACATCATAGTGTGATTGATCAGGAAGAACTGTGCCGATACTGGGAAACACTCTACAGCTATCATCCGGCAAGTGGGGACGAAAAGCCTGGTGCATGTTGGCAATAATATGGAAACTTTGTTTCTTTATTCTATCCTTGCATTCCACTGTTCATTCTATCAGGTGGAACCACTGTTCCCCCCCGGCCCCCTCCCCCTAATACAATGCTGATCCCCCTCCCCCTAATACACTGCTGATCCCCCTCCCCCTAATACACTGCTGATCCCCCCCAATACAATGCTGATCCCCCCTCTCCCTAATACAATGCTGTTCCCCCCGGCCCCCTCCCCCTAATACAATGCTGGGCCCCCTGGCAGCTCACTCAGTCAGTGTCCAGTCCAGTCCAGTGATGCCTGCTGCGATGCTGGCTGGTGTCTGTGTGACAGGGAACAGGAAGGGAAGGATCGGATGCCACCTTCATGCTGTCAAGGACCAGGGTGAACTCAGGAGATCCGCCGCCGCGCGCCGCGCAGCCGCCGCCCGCCGGCCGGATATGATGTCATGCAGCTCACAGCGGCTGGTCGCATATCAAAGAATCGAGTGCAGTGGGCCGGCCACATAGTGGCCCAAGGGCAGGCAGCCAACCGGGAGATTTCTCGGTATCCCGGTAGGCCAGTCTGGCCCTGGAACTACAACATGTATCTGCCAATAGTCAAAAATTGTGCCACATCCTGCCCTATTAGATTTATGGATCTGGACACAGCACCACAAAGGATTTTCTTAAAGAAAGGAGCTCAACTTGGACACAAGCCCACTGCATTCCAGAAACGACTCTTACATGGTCTTTGCCGAAGGGGAGGATCACCAAGTTTTAACACTAACCTTACCCTTTAGCAAGGGTCATGTGATCAAAACCTAGGCAGTTGGCACTATGGTAACTTCATGGTCATTTGTTTCTGCAGACATAGTTAGTATTGCATGTCTTTTATTCACATTTTTACTCAAATGCGGGGTTTCTCATTCAGGTTTCCGTGGAATCCTAGGGTTCCAAGAGAGGTTCCCAGCTCCCATGTAAATTGTCCTGCTCCTATCTATAGTGCCCTGGTGTGTGCCTGGTAATGTGCCCTGATCCCATGTCCTGCAACCTAAACCAATGTAGGTTGCGCTGCTGTGTTCCCCCATAATGTTCCCTAAACCCACGTAAGGTGCCCTGCTCTCATGTAATGTGTCCTGCTCCCATTTAATGCACTCTGCCCCCATGTAATGTGCCCTGCACCCATATAAAATGCCTAGATCCCATGTAGAGTACCCTGCTCTCATGCAATGTGCCCTGCTTCCGTGTGATGTGCCCTGCTCCCATGTAATATGCCCTTCTCCTATGTAATGTGCCATGCTCCCATGTAATCTGTTCTGCTCCCATCTAAAGTACTCTGCTGTTTGTCTCATAATATACCCTGATCCAATGTCCTGCGCCTTGATTCCATGTAAGGTGCTTTGCTGTGTGCTCCATAATGTGGATGATCCCATGTTATATGCCCAGCCCCCATATAATGCATTCTGCTCCCATGTAAAGTGCCTTGCTCTCATGTTAAGTGCCCTGCTGTCATTTAATATGCCCTGCTCCCATGTATTGTGCCCTGCTCCCATGTAATGTACCCTGCTCCCATGTAATGTGCCCTGCTTCCATGTAAATTGCCCTGCTGTGTGACCCATAATATGCCCTTCTCCTATGTTATTTGCCATGTTCCCATGTAATGTGCCCTGCTGCCATGTAAAGTGTCCTGCTCTCATTTATTGTGCCCTACTTCCATGTTAAGTGCCCTGCTGTCATTTAATATGCCCTGCTCCCATGTATTGTGCCCTGCTCCCATGTAATGTACCCTGCTCCCATGTAATGTGCCCTGCTTCCATGTAAATTGCCCTGCTGTGTGACCCATAATATGCCCTTCTCCTATGTAATTTGCCATGTTCCCATGTAATCTGCCCTGCTGCCATGTAAAGTGTCCTGCTCTCATTTATTGTGCCCTACTTCCATGTAAAGTGCCCTGCTGTGTGATCCATAATGTGCCCTGCTCCCATGTAATGTGCTCTTCTCCCATATAAAGTGACCTGCTCCCATGCAATGTGCCCCGCTATTATGTAATGTGCCCTGCTCTCATATTAGGTGCCCTACTCTCATGTATTGCACCCTGCACCCATGTAATATGCCCTGCTTCAATTTAAAGTGTCTTTCTTCCATGTAATATTTCCTTCTCCCATGTAACGTGCCATGCTCCCATGTAATATACAGTGCTCTCATGTAATGCACCCTGCCCCCATGTAATATGCTCTGCTCCAATATTAGTGCCTTCCTTCCATATAATATGCTCTTCTCCAATGTAACGCGCCCTGTTTCCATGTAATGTACCATGCTCGCATATAATGTGCCCTGCTTCCGTGTAAAGGGCCCTGATCCCATGTAATGTGCCCTGCTTCTTTGTAAAGTGCCCTGCTGTGTGACCCATATTATGCCCTTCTCCCATGTAATGTGCCTTGCTCCCATGTAATGTGCCCTGCTTCCGTGTAAAGTGCCTTGCTCCTATGTAATGTTCCCTACTTCTGTGTAAAGTGCCCTGCTGTGTGACACATTTTATGCCCTTCTCCCATGTAATGTTCCTTGCTCCCATGTAATGTGTTCTGCTCCCTTAGAAAGTGCCCTGCTCCCATGTAATGTGCTCTTCTCCCATATAAAGTGCCCTGCTCCCATGCAATGTGCCCCGCTATTATGTAATGTGCCCTGCTCCCATTTAAAGTGCCCTGCTCTCATGTAATGTGCCCTACTTCTATGTAATTTGCCCTGCTCCCATGTAAAGTGCCCTGCTCCCATGTAAAGTGCCCTGCTCTCATGTAATGTGCCCTGCTCTCGTGTAATGTGTCCGACTTCCATGTAACGTGCCCTGCTCCCATGCAATGTGCCCTGCTCTCATGTAATGTGCCCTACTTCCATGTAAAGTGCCCTGCTGTGTGACCCATAATGTGCCCGGCTCACAGATAGTGTTGGAACTTTCCTTGTCATATTTAGTCAAGGTTTGGTCATGTAATGAGGGTTTGTAAAGCTAATTTGAGGTGCCTGCACTTTCTACCTGTAGCAGATTTTTAAGATGACAGATTTCTTTAAAAGAGCTTGACTACAAAAAGGAATAAACAAAAACAAGCATCGCAAACACTGGCCAAATGAGCACAGAGACATAGAAAAAAGGTAAGGAGGGTTATTGTTCTACGTCGGTCTTTAGTATTTTTGGATTTCACATTTCTTCTACCTACTATGCTGTAAACCATTAACTTAAAAAGCCCCATAGTATTACATTTTTCATACATTAATATAAACAGATTATTGCTTTTTTTTTATGATTTTTTCAAGAGCACATTTAACTGCTACAAATAAAAATCGTATTTAGATGATCTGCTGTGAAGAGGCAAACTAATGTGCCTCTGTTTATTCTTCTGAATTATATTTATTAGGTATGAATATTAAACAGCTGGCAAGATACCATTGTATACAAATAAGACATTTGGGACTTGGAAAATTGCCATACAGAACAAAGGCAGCTGCTGGTGTTTCCAGCTTTATTCAGATCGTCGGCATTGCTAAGTTTTAAATACTTTCCAGAACTGTAAATATAGCACAATTATCTGAAAGCCACAGACATTATTCAGCTTGTGTCTTTTCCCTACTGAGAAGGGTCTGCTAAAACAATGAAGGAGACCATTTCTAGAGGGGTTGTTTCTGCCCTGCATAGTTACCCTGTGTTTGTTTCCTAAACCCAAGCATGTTCAGGAAAATAGAAAAATAGAAAATATTCCCTTAAGGATAAAAAAAGAAAACACCAGTACAGCAGAGCTCAGAAGGGGAAATGGTTAGACTGGGATATATATATATATATATATATATATATATATATATATATATATATATATATATATATATATATATATATATATATATATATATAGATGTTTGCTTGATGCATAGTTCTAAGATGAACGAATGTTCATGTTATCATCTTCTACATATTTTTAAACACTGCTATAACATTGAAGCTAATTGATTAATACTGCCATAGGCGTGCACATAGGGTGTGCTAGGTGTGCCTGGGCACACCATAATCATCCCTTGCGGTGTAGATTCCATCTGCTTCCAGGCCCTGCCCCTCCTCCACAGAGCTGCTTGCTTCCCTCCTCTCCTTTCCTGCCGGCTGCTGCTGTAGGCACGTATGGAGATGTTTCCGGATAGGGAGCAGGGGTAGGGGCCAGTAAATATGTCAGCCATTGGGTTCTGGATAGCTGCATTTTGATTCCTATAAAAAAGGTTTCCTGATAGGCCAGGCCTGCACTATATTGATCACAGGATTTAGGCTGACAATAGATTACTTGGATTGCAAGCACAATTTGTTCAGGAAACATGCTTGTAATCCAAAGCACCCTTTTTATCAAAGCAAATTTCCCCATAAGCAATAATGTAAACAGATGATTCGTTCCACAACCATTTATTCATAAGTCCTTCAGTTTATAGTCCATATAAAAATATTTTAGCAATGTGATAGGCTGTGTAATTATAAAATGTCCATCCACAAATGGCGCCTCCACAAGGGGATTAGAAGCAAAATCCAGCAGTAGCTACAGAGTATAAAAGAGAAGAGAGGAGCCTCTATGTGTAGCAATATGGTTACATTTAATGAAGGTTCAACAATAAGCAACTCACATGGTTTGTAAAAGAGGCACATCTAAGAATGCAGACATCCGGGGTAAAGCTGTCCACATCGACCATCCTCTGCACTGGCGGCTTTCACCGCCGTCAGTCTGTAGCAGAGTTGTATAAAGTACTCGAAACCCATACTTGAGTAAAAGTACAAGTGCTTGATCAAAAAGTGACTTGAGTAGAAGTACTAAAGTATTCAACATTTTTTGTACTTAAGTATTGCAAGTAGTTTTTTTAAACATTTTGCTACTCAAGTACTAAAAGTAAAAGTACAAGTACTATGTTATGTAGTAATTAAAGAAAGAAGTCAAAAGTTTGAACATCATATTGTTTTTTATTATCTCAAATGCAGCTTTTATTTATACATACAGTAGAATTTATTTTCGTATGCGCTGATAATACACATGTTTTGAACTTCATGAAACCTGCCATCTACTGTTCTGGCAGTGGTAATTTTTATAATAGTAACGAGTAACTATGCAGCACAAAAAAAAAATATCGGAGTAGAAGTATTGAAATCATCGAAAAAATGTAGTGAAGTAAAAGTGGAAGTAGGAGAAAAAAATTCTACTCTAGGAAAGTACAGATACCGCCTTTCGGTACTTAAGTACAGTAGTGATGTAGTTCTACTTAGTTACTATACATCTCTGGTCTGTAGTCATGACCGGAAAGACTACCCTGCAGTAGAGCGATCTGAAAACAAGGCTTGAAGCGCTCATGGAGCGCAGTGTGAAAGGGATGATGTAGATGGCGGTGCGGAGGACAGTCTATGTGAACAACTTTACCCCGGATGCCTGCATACTTAGATGTGCCTGTTTTAATCATCAGCCATGTGAGTTGCTAAATGTTGTACCTTCATTAAATATAACCATATTACTACCCTTAGAGGCGCCTCTCTTCTCTTTTATATTTGGTTGTGACATGATGCTACTTGTATATCAAGACATCGCTTGTTTATCAAGCCAAGTTTTGTTTTTTTTGTTTTTCCATAATGAAGCCAAGTTTTATAAGAACATTGTTGCTTGTCTTGCAAAACGCTCTCAAACCAAGGTTTAACTGTAATCTTTTTCGTTCAGCCAGTGGTTTGAATGAAAAAAGCTGAAAGGATTTCACCATCTACACAAACAAGTTGGATGGAAGAATACTCCCTTCTGGGGCATTGTATTCTGGATCCAACAACTGACTTCTGTTGAACAGGAATGGCCACACGTGGATCAAAATTTGGCTGGTCCCTGCTGAACTGGATACATTTTGATGCATCTATGGCTAGCTGTAGCTGCCATGCTAGCTGGCTCCATCTACTGAGATGGTATAGGGCTGTGTCCTGAGACTGGGAACTCTATGTAAATATAAATTTGATATTGCCCTTGAAATTCACTGGGCAGAACAGTGGCTAAGTTGTTAGCACTTCCACCTGGTGGGACTAGGATTGTTGATATGAATCCCAACCACGACACTACCTCCCTGGAGTTTGCATGTTCTCCCTGTGCCTGCGTGGGTTTCCTCCAGGTTCTCTGGTTTCCTCTCACACTCCAAAGACATGCTGGTAGGTTAAATTGGCTCCCATCTAAATTGTCCTTAGTATGTATGAATTAGGGACCCTCAATTGTATGCTCCTTGAGGTCAGGGACTTATGCAAATGTTTAATACATATATAAAGTTCTATGCAAATTGTAAGTGCTATAAAAATACTGGTAATAAAATAAATTTCAACAAATAAGTTTTGTATTGGTATATTGAAAGTACAGATATAAAACTAACCTGACACTATGAAAAAAAAAAAAACAAGTTTAAAGTAAGTTGTAGAGTTTCATTACCTGAAGAATTGTTGTTGCAAAAAAATTCTACTGTAATAAAACACATGCTAGTTAGTGAAGGCACTCCCTTACTGTATATGGAAAATGACATAGTAATCCAATCATCTTTGCATTTAATTGTGGGAATTCCACAGTAAATCCATCTACTTTTGCCATGAAGTTATACTTAACATTGGTTGTGTATATGAAATTCTATAGTCTGCATGTGCTCCATGTAAAAATCACAATACAACGGTAGTTAATAAGGAGAAATAATGCATACTTACAGCTAAAATTACAAGAAAAACTTCAGCCATGCCACCAATTTTTTTGGCCGTGCCATGTATATCAGTTTCAGGGCTAAATAAAGTAAACTAGTTCACATGGGCTTTCAGGCTGAAAACCACATACACTTCCCATCAACATTAGTCAGTGAGCTCACTGGGGCCTGGTGCCATGGTCTCAGAAGCCATATTGTATTCTTTTGACAAGGTCAAACGAAATGATTAATCATGGCAACCAAAAAGAATTGTTGGTCTCAGTGGGACTTTGTATTCTGATAATGTAAAATTGAACGCATTCCATCACAGGAAAAATATAGCTGAAAGGTATTTGAAATTATGTTTTGTCTGTTTTCTACTGCATTTGGTACCGAAATTGCAGACCCTATAGGAGTTATTCGATATGTACAGCCTCCCTGTATGCTGATGGTGTGTAATAGGAGCACAACATGACTTTGTTTTGTTGCTGAAACATTCTCTTCTGTCTCATTTGCATAAAGTGGCGGTGTCACACTTGATGGATGGGATAGATAACAAGTCAGATATATGAGCTGTGGTTCATGGCAAAGCATATTTATCATGTATTTTGTTGCTGTTTCTGTTATCATGGATTACAATAAAAAGACTGGAAGAAATAGATTACATACTGCGCTTTCAAATTTCATCCAGTGGGCCATAGCGTGATTGTTCTCATACTCTTATTGGCCATAGCAATTTAAGTCACTTATTGTTCTTCCTAAACGTTTCTGAGATACTTTGACAAATTGCTGGAGAAATCCAGAACTCTGTGCAATGTACTAAAGCTGAACTATGGCTTTAGGCTCTCTTCAATTTTATATTTAAACCCACAATCAGTCCATATTTTGTAGCTTGGTACCTGATATCAAAACATGTTAAAGTATGTCTTTATATACAGTGGGGATCGAAAGTTTGGGCACCCCAGGTAAAAATTTGTATTAATGTGCATAAAGAAGCCAAGGAAAGATGGAATAATCTCCAAAAGGCATCAAATTACAGATTAGACATTCTTATAATATGTCAACAAAAGTTAGATTTTATTTCCATCATTTACACTTTCAAATCACAGAAAACAAAAAAATGGTGTCTGCAAAAGTTTGGGCACCCTGCAGAGTTAATATCTTGTACTGCCCCCTTTGGCAAGTATCACAGCTTGTAAACCTTTTTGTAGCCAGCCAAGAGTCTTTCAATTCTTGTTTGAGGTATCTTTGCCCATTCTTCCTTACAAAAGTCTTCCAGTTCTTTGAGATGTCACGCACTGCTCTTTTAATGTCTGTCCATAGATTTTCAATTATGTTGAGGTCAGGAGATTGTGAAGGCCATGGCAAAACCTTCAGTTTACGCCTCTTGATGTAATCTCCTGTGGATTTCGAGGTGTGTTTAGGATCATTATCCATTTGTAGAAGCCATCCTCTCTTTAACTTCAGCTTTTTCACAGATGGCATCAAGTTACCGTCCAAAATTTGCTGAAATTTTATTGAATGCATTTTTCCTTCTACTCGTAAAATGTTCCCTGTGCCACTGGCTGCAGTACAACCCCAAAGCATGATTGATCCACCCCCAATTCTGTGCCCCTTCTTCTCTAAACGTACTTTTGCTCTTTCCGGCCAAAAAGTTAAATTTTAACCTCATCGGTCCACAGAACTTGTTTCCAAAATGCATCAGGCTTGTCTATAAGTTAATTTGCAAAGTTCAAACGCTGATTTTTGTGGTGAGGACATAGAAGAGGTTTTTCTTCTAATGACTCTTCCATGAAGACCATATTTGTACAAGTATCTCTTTATATTGGAATAGTGTACCACAACTCCAGTGTCTGCCAGATCTTTCTGGAGGGATCGTGCAGTCAAACGTGGGTTTTGAATTGTTTTTCTCACAATCCTGCGAGCTGTTCTGTCTGATATTTTTCTTGGTCTTTCAAATCTTGCTTTAACTTCCACTGTTCCTGATGACTGCCATTTCTTAATTACATTCCGAACAGAGGATATTGACATCTGAAAATGCTTTGCTTATCTTCTTATAGCCTTGTCCAGCTTTGTGAGCGTCAACTATTTTCAGTTTCAGTTTTCTAGACAACTGCTTAGAAGATCCCATGGTGCTGATTGTTGGGGCAAGGTCAGATGAGTCTGGGCATTTAAAACCTTTGAGATTGACATCACCTGGTCTTCCCAGAAAATGGTTGAGAACAATCCATGACACTGGCAGGTCTCAGCCTTGCAAAGGGGGAAGTGCATGCTATAAATTCTGCAGGGTGCCCAAACTTTTGCAGACGCCATTTTTTTGTTTTCTGTCATTTTGAAAGTGTCAATAATGGAAATACAATCTAACTTTTGTTGACATATTATAAGAATGTCTAATCTGTAATTTGATGCCTTTTGGAGATTTTTTCATCTTTCCTTGGCTTCTTTATGCACATTAATACAATTTTTTACCTGGGGTGCCCAAACTTTCGATCCCCAGTGTAAAAAGCTATTTAATACAATGTGTTTACCTCAAAGACTTTAATCAAACACTATTATGCCTATAAACCCTATGTATGCCAGTGTTTTGTAAGAACCAGGTAACTTACATTTTCATTTTCCATACATTCATATGTTCTCTTTGTTTTTACTTAACAGTGGGAAGAAATTAGTGGAGTGGATGAGCACTACACTCCCATAAGAACCTACCAAGTCTGCAATGTTATGGACCATAATCAAAATAACTGGCTTAGGACAAATTGGATTCCCCGCAATGCAGCTCAGAAAATCTATGTTGAGCTAAAATTCACCTTACGAGACTGCAACAGCATCCCACTTGTACTGGGAACATGTAAAGAAACATTTAACCTTTACTACTTTGAGTCAGATGAGGACCATGGAGTCAAGTTTAGGGAGCATCAGTTTACAAAGATTGACACAATCGCAGCTGATGAGAGCTTCACCCAGATGGACCTGGGAGATCGAATTCTGAAATTAAACACTGAGGTTCGGGAAGTGGGACCTATCAGTAAAAAAGGACTGTATTTGGCTTTTCAGGATGTTGGTGCCTGTGTTGCCTTAGTATCCGTGCGGGTATATTACAAAAAGTGTCCTTTCACTGTGAAGAACTTAGCCATGTTCCCAGACACTGTACCTATGGACTCACATTCGCTGGTGGAGGTGAGAGGTTCCTGTGTCAACCATTCCAAAGAAGAGGATCCACCCAAAATGTACTGCAGCACCGAGGGTGAATGGTTGGTCCCCATTGGGAAGTGTCTGTGCAATCCTGGTTTTGAAGAGCGAGGGTTCACTTGTCAAGGTAATAATCAGTCATTTTGTAGTTATAAGGCAACAAATGAAAGTTGATCTTTTCTTCAGCCTAAATTATTTAGTTTAAAATGACTGTAAATAGTCTTTGCATGAACTCTTTTTTATATTAATGATTGCATTTTCATAATAGAAATATAATGTAATGTATGTTTAGCCAGTGAAAAAGTTGAAGCCAAGGTTTCTAATGCTGTTGCTAATCTCAGAGAGGCAGATGGCGTCCTTTAACACTTTACTGCACCAAATACACAGCAAGCAAAAACTAAAGCATGCATTACATAGCTTTTATGTGCTAAAAAATACTATCCCCTTATATGTTCTTAATGCATGTACAGCACTTGCACATTGATGGGAGGAGGACTGAACAAGGTCCTCCAAACCAGCAAGTTTGTCAGTGACCAAGCAGATTACATGTATAATAATGTGAAGTGGTTTAATGTTTTGCAGAACAGTTTGCCCAAAAATATTCACTTTAGTTTTGTGTAAAGGGATTTGTTAATGCACCCAATGTATGAAGTAGCACTGAACAGGCATAGTGCACTCTAAAGGTCAACTAGCATGAAGTTCCTACATTAATTGAATCTCCTTATCGCTCACTCTGCAAAAGCAGTGTGACTGGAAGAGATTGAACTTCACAGGGCGTATATTACAGGACAGTAACACTCTGGCTATCCCTGTTGACTATTCACCCAAATCTAAATAAGAGTGATCCTAAGTATAAAAAGTATCCTCTAGCTACAGGTCTTTATTGCCTTAAGTATATCTGAAATACTGTATAGTGCAAAATGAAATGATTGAGGGTCAGTTTAGGATTATGCTGTTGATGCATGTACAGTATTTGTTAGTGTCCTTTTATTTTTTAAATTTTTAATTTTTTAAAGAAAACTGTTCTTGATGATCTTTATAAATTCTGGATTCTCATACTTTTTATTCTTCTCTTTTAGTATAATCTGTTTCTTCACATCTCTTTACATCCTCATTGTAACTCTATAGTGTTAAATGGTTATAATGTAACATCAGTTTATGTATTTTTGCAAGATCCTTGGAAAACTGATCAACTATTGTTTGTACTTCTTCAGCTATATATTGTATACTTTTGTATTTATAATAATAATGTTTGTACTTTGAAGCACATTCTAGATACATGGGAAATCAGTTGTGGATGAGATGAGCCATGTTGGCAATGTGTGTTATGAATGCTTTATTTAAGGGGCATCTATACCCAAGACATATTTCAACTTATCAGTGCTTAAATATGGTGGTTGCTTTTCTGTTTCTATGTTTTGTTTTTTTTTTGCTTTATTTTTACATAGTAATCATGCCAAAAACATTTCCCCAGCTACACAATACAACTTCTATGAATGAGCAACTTTTTCACCCTAGTATAGGAAATATGTTAGGACCACAGAACAACCTCACCCTTCCCATCTCCATGTCAAAGGGGGGGTATGTTGTGTAGTTCACAGAGGTTAATTTGGAATACCACAAAGGAGTGTACAAGGAATAGGGCATACAACAACACTCGTTTTCTAGTAGAATTTACAGGTAATCTTGTTCTTATCAAACAGACATAACAAAAAGCTTGCCATGGTATATTTGAAGACCAAAATGGAACACATAAGAGTTTACCATTAGAGTTTATATACACTTTAATGGCTATATTTATAAAACAAAAAAACATTTGCATAGCTATTCGCCCAGTGAAAGTACATGTACATTCATTCGGTGCAAATGGTGAAATAATTTTTTGGTTTTCACTCCCTAAATTGGAAATTGCCTATAATTCTTGGTATCATTTTGGACATAATGCAGTATTCTCCTTTTTAGCGCAATGAAGGACAGTCGTCCATAGCAGGAAATTGCCTATTAACACTTTTGCCTCATTTGCACAAAATAAATAACTTTTATTGTGTGAATTGCTATGTAAACTCTTTAATAAATACACTCCCTACCTAACTGCCCAGGAAGAGCCCTGTTTGTGAAAGGTTGTATTTTATTAGTGGATCTGTCTTTAAATCCCATTTGGTAGCTTTAGCTGGTGCTTTGCCAGGTTCACATATGTTATGTTTTATTTGTAAATTTTACAATATTGGGTGCTGTGCCTGTTAAAACTCAACTTAACCATCTTCATATACCTGTGCTGTCTAAATACAAACAGGTAAATTCATAATATGTCCAGTCAGTCTTGATTCATAAAATTAGTTTAAATTAAATACTTGAAAAATAAATAAATAAATATTCATCTACCTCCTGGGTCAGTTTTACAAGCTTCCAGTGTCACCTTTCTGTCTAGTGGCCAAAAGGGACTATGTAGATTCCTTACCTAGTGGACAGGTTGGAAATGAAGATGTGATGCTGGTAGATGCAACTGAGAAAATAGGGATGTTGCCTACCTGTGAATTGTGGTAAGAATCTGTGAATCACAAGAGGGGCTGAACAGGTTTAAAAATCCTACATCAGACAAAACTGCTCACATATATGTATTTGAAAATTATATATACCATTTGCCTGGAATTAAACCTTAATATTCTGCCTCAGTATTAACAAGCTAGACTTATGCTGGCTTTGGCAATTCCTATTAACAAAGAATTGTTGAAACTTATAAACTAAGCTTACAGGTACATTTTTTTTTTATGCAGATTACCTTGCTTTATAAATTGCAGCAGATAACATCTAAAACAATTATTTCAGGGCAAAAGTTGTTATTGTACTTGTCCCATTGTAGCTCCATGCAAGGTTTACGGTCCAACACTCCAAGATGTTTTGTAATAGGATTCTGTCACAGGCTTGCTATTGCTTCATTTACTAGTGTTTTTGTGGCAGTCAGTATTATATTGAGTGGACTTATTAAGTGAATTTATTAATGCATGTATAATATTGGCCTAATTCAACTTTTTCCCTTTTGTACCATTAATTTGGTGGCACTGTTATGGTGGCTACATACAATAGAATCCAATAAGATTGGGCAATGACTCGGATGTCTGCAGTTTTTAAGACTCTGCAGTTATCCTATGCCAACAGATCTCATTTAGAAAGCATGCTAGAAGGCTGATGAATCCTTGGAGAACCCACACAGTTATATAATTGCCTGTGGAGGCAAGAGCTGAACTTAGGTTGGGGATAACATAACAGCTTTGCAAATTTACCCTATCCCCCCCCCCCCCCACCGGTCATAAAGTGTAAAAGAGTTGGTAACACAAACAACAGCATCACTTCTAAATTCGACCTCCTCTGGCTATGAGATTGTTTTGTGCTAATTGTCCCATAATCTATCATAAATTAGGTACTGACATATTGAGCACTTGGAGAAGATCTGATTGACAGAGATGAAGGAAAAACTATAAGACTCATCACAATTCACCTACTCTGTTTCTGAGCCTCCAAGTAGAATTATACAATTAAATATGATTTTTAGTTAAAAAAGCAGATTGAGGAGTAGTTAAACTGGACCTTTAACCTCAGTGGAAAGGTCAGTTTATGAAATATACCCCACCTCCTTAAAACACTGGAAGAAAAGTTAGATAGTATACTTACCTTTCCTTGACTTTTGCAGTGTGGGGGAGTATGTCATCCTCCTGACAGGAAAATTGCATTAGTGCTATCTGCAGGAAGGTATAGAGAACTCATATTAAGCACACATAGTATTAGTATCTCACTGATTGGTTGTTTTCAGCAGAAATTGCTGATTAAGCAATGCCATTGTTGTGACACCATGAAGTTGGGCAAGAAAATGCGAGGAATGTTTGGGCTTTATCCAATGTGCCCAATAGGTAGTTCAGTTGGGACAACTCAAACAAAATGGACAGTAGCCTTTCATGTCTATGATAATTGTAACAGTTAGTCTGGATTATTTTGCATGACACATTAATGTTCTTACGAGTTAAAAGTTAAGAAACAATTTGCATTCAAACTTTTAATGCTTGTAGTTAGCTTTTATATAGAGGTGCATATGGAAGTCAACTTGACATAGAGGGCCTCAAGTGTGGCCCCTGATATCACCAAATATCTGCACATAATGCTGCAGAAAGCTGTTGGAGACAGCAACAAGACAACGAGAGTTGGTCAGAGACTATGGGCATGATACAGGAGACAGTTTACAGATTTGAAGATGCTATAGGAGTTGTGGGCTGGGGACATTCTTCAAGAGACATGGACTGGAAACATGTTACATGAGACTGATGAGATCACATCTATTAAAGCCCTTCTACAAATAAATGCTTTCACATTTGTGTACCCTACAGCCCTCTTAAAAATATTTTCTGCAACATTTGACACTTTCCATAGCAAGCTCCTTTACAAAAAGAGAAAAAAAACTACAAAAAGAGAAAAGGGATGGTGAGCACAGAAAAAGGTGCTGGAGAAAGCTGCCAGAGACAGCAATAAGACAATGAGAGTTGGTCAGAGACTAAAGTGGGGTACACACTAGTAGAAAATCTGCCGAAAATTCCCGTCCGAGGTAAAATCGTATGTTTTTCGGCTAGTGTGTACACAACTTTTAGCAGCCAATGCCGACATTTTCAACGAAAAAAAAACGGAGGGACAAACAGACCCTCCCCAGACGACCAATTTTCGTTTAATGTGTATGCAGTACGTCTGTGAAAAATCTGATACGAAAGACTGCACATGATCTGAAGTTGCTGACAACCCGGAAGTCTGGGAACAAATGTCCCAAAAAAAAAATCGGACGAGAAATTTTGGGAACATTTATGCACTGTCAACTAAAAACGGTAATGAACGCTGAGCAAGAGATAGAAAAATCAGAGGATATTTCGTCCGATTTCCGTCAAGTGTGTAAGGGCCTTAAAACAGATCTCTCAGCATCAATAGACCCTCCAGCGGTCAGTATCAGTAGACCTCTCCCTCAAGGGGAATGCTACAGGAGATAGTTTAGAGATTTGAAAATGCTATAGGTGTTTTGGGCTGGGGACATGCTTCAAGAGACATGGACTGGAAACATGTTACATGAGACTGATGAGATCATATCTATTAAAGCCCTTCTACAAATAATGCTTTCACATTTGTGTACCCTATAGCCCTCTTAAAAAATATTTTCTGCAACATTTGACACTTCCCATAGTAAGCTCCTTTATTCAAAGAGAAAAAAACTATAAAAAGAGAAAAGGGATGGGGAGCACAGAAAAAAGTGCTGAAGAAAGCTGCCAGAGAAAGCAATAAGACAATGAGCGTTGGTCAGAGACTAAGGGGAAAGCTACAGGAGATAGTTTAGAGATTTGAAAATGCTATAGGAGTTGTTGGCTGGGGACATGCTTCAAGAGACATGGACTGAAAACATGTTACATGAGACTGATGAGATCACATCTATTAAAGCCCTTCTACAAATAATGCTTTCACATTTGTGTACCCTACAGCCGCCTTAAAAATTATTTCTGCAACATTTGACTTTTCCTCCAGCAAGCTCCTTTATATAAAGATAAAAAAAAACATAAAAGAGAAAAGGGATTGGGAGCACAGAAAAAGTAAGATGGCGTGAAAGAAATAAACCAAACCAGCAAGTCTAAAGAATATACTTTACTAGATTTTGTAGGCAGCAAAGCACCAACCATGAGTTTCGAAGGGCCACCCATTGGGCACCAAAGCACTAGGGGGTTTATTTTAAATCCAAAGAGTGCACAGTACAGAAAGCAAAATCAGCCAATCAGAATCTTTTTTCACTGACCTGAATACAGTGCTGAAATCTGGTTCCCGTAGGTCATAGTAGCCTATGCATTACCACATCTTTATTAAATATGTCTGAAGTCCTTTGAATTAGTTCCTGTTTTGCAGACAACAAGCAGCAAGAGGGAATAATATGGGCTTGTCACGAACATATACGATGCCCTTGATAACAAAAAGGTTAAAGATCTACCACTCCTTTCATCTAGCCTTTGTTCTATTATCACTACATCTGATTAATCACCAAGAATGTAATCATTTTCCCATTTTTGTAACATTTACTACATTACCAAATATGACTTCATTTTCTCGAACAAAAGTGTTCTTTATACTTAGCATATTTGCTCAATCCGGTGATGTTAATGCAGCGTGTAAAAATAATACAGTTGTGTGTTTTGCATTCATCAAGTCCACTACAAGAGCACGGCAGGGGTTTCATGTCTTTTTGAGGAGGCTGAGCTGACATTGTACTCCTGCTTATGCATAGAACAACATTGGGGCTTAGTGCGTGCTAGAACTTGCCTTGCATTTAATTTGAGGTGCTCTCAGTTTTCTCTCCTTGCAATTTGCTTTGCACATTGCACAGAACGGAATTAGTTTATTTGATTAGATTCATCATTTTTTTTTTTGTCTCCTGTGTTTCTGGGACTGAATCTGGTCACAATATTTAGCACCTTCAAAAATGTGCTATTGATTAGACTTGTCTGTAGCAGCCAAAATAATATATTTTTAAGTTGTTTTTTAATTCTCTAATAAATTAAATATTCTAAAGCTGAACTCTTGGCAGGTATACCATATATCTATTATTATAGGTACATATAAAGTGCTGTAAATTTACATATATATTGTACAGTCCCTGCCCTCAAAAAGCTTACAGTCTAAGGTCCCAACTCACATTCATACTCATACATTACATAGGGCTAATGTAGACAGGATCCAATTAACCTACCAGCATGTCTTTGGAGTGTGGCAGGAAACCAGAGTAACCTGGAGGAAACCCACACAGGTACAGGGAGAACATGCAAACTCCAGGCAGGTGCTGTTATGGTTAGGATCTGAACCAGTGGCCCTAGGGCTGCTAGATGGAAGTGCTAACCACTTAGCCACTGCGTCCATCTTTAGCTGAGAGCAGAGGGTATGTGATCACTTATAAAAAAGGAAAAAAGAAAAAAGGAAAAAAAAGTGTATATGTTTTTTTTATGTGTACACAAATGTTTTGCCTTTCATTTCTATTTTAAACTGAATGGGTCCTTTCACACGAACGATCCAATCAGATCCGCCTGTCAGTTTTTTAGGCGGACCTGATCGGATGCTCCATGCATCCCTATGGGGCAGCGGATGTCAGCGGAGACATCTCTCCGTGAAATCCGGACAGATGGAAACTCTATTTTCCATCCGTCCAGTGGATCAGATCGGATGGGATAGGATGAGAATGGACAGGCGGGCCGTTCTCATCCGATTCCCCCATCGAGAACAGCGGGGATCTGACAGCTCCATCTCCCCACACAGAGCCGAGACGGAGCTGTCATCCGCCTGCTCTGCGGGGATCGGCGGATAAATCCCCGCTGAGCAGAATGGAGTCCGCCGATGGATGTGGACAGTGGGAAAGGACCCAATGAGTTATTTTATAAGGTGATTGTTTACAATCATTCAACAGATGAACTGACTTGCAATTGACAACAAAAACCCATGCCAGCCAAAGGTGGGCTCTGAGCATCCAAATATTACATTGCTTAGAGGCCTGTTATTAAACAGAAATTCAAGACAGACATCTATCCGACCAAATAATGCTGAGAGCATCAATCAGTCATTAATCAAAGATACTATTTTTCACTAGCATGGTAAACCCCTGCTAACAAAGCTGTGACAATAACAATATAGGGAGGGAGGGTGGAGGATCTTTAAAAGATTGCAAGACACAGGATGTAGCTTCAGGTGAGGCAACCTAATCATGAGCCTGCAGTTCGCTACCCACCTTCAGGCCCACCCTTACTGTAAGAGCTAATTACTAACATTTCACTTGCCTAGAAAAATTTTGGAAACCTGTGCCAAAGGAACTTCTTACTTTTTGCCATGTTCCACTCAGGAGCCCTTTTCATTGTGGTTCAAGGGTTCATTCATTTATCCACTTGCCGACCGTCCGCTGCAGATATACTGCGGCAGGCTGGCTTGGCTGTGTGAATCGCTGTACTTGTACGGCGATCCGCGGGAGTGCGCCTGGGGGCAAGCGCACACTGCCGGGGGCACGCTCCTGCCCCCACTAGGCAGCGGGGATGCCGATCCATGGGACCGGTGGCACCGATTGCCAATGGCCCCCCCCCAATCGCTCCCCACTGAGAGAGAACACCGGTCAGCTGTTGTAAACACAGCGGACTGTTGTTCTCTCTGAAATGATCACAGAGCGCCTGTGATCTTCCTATTTAGGATCACAGGTCTCTATGGTCATTTCACAAGTCCCTCCCCCCACAGTTCGAAAACACTCCCTAGGCTCTCAATCACCCTTTGATCACCCCTAGGTTAACCCCTTCCTGTCATTATTACAGTAACAGTGCATATTTTTAGCACTGATTACTGTAGTAATGTCACTGGTCCCCCCAAAATTGCCAAAAATGTCAGTTAGGGATCCGATCTGTCCGCTGCAATGTTGCAGTCTCGCTAAAAATTGCAGATCGTCGCCATTACTACTAAAAAATAAATAAATAAATAGAAATGACAAAAATCTTTCCCCTAGTTTGTAGACAAGATAACTTTTGTGCAAACCAATCAAAATATGCTTATTTACCAAAAATATGTAGTAGAATACAAATTGGCCTAAAAGGATGAAAAATTTTTTTTTTGGAATGTTATATAGCAGAAAGTGAAATATATATATATATATATTTTTGAATTGTCGCACTTTTTTGTTCATAGCGCAAAAAATAAAAATCGCACAGGTGATCAAATACCACCAAAAGAAAGCTCTATTTGTGAGGGGAAAAAAAGGACATCAATCATTATTTAGGTACAGCTTTGCACGACTGCGCAATTTTCTGTTAAAGTAACACAGTGCCGAATCACAAAAATGGCCGGGTCATTAAGGGGATAAAACCTTTCCGGTCCAGAACTGGTTAATTTACTATTTCCAACTCAGACTGGAAGAAGAAATATAAGGCAATCAGGGCCCCATTGCTCTGCAAAGTGCTGTCCATTCTAGACTACAGTATACTTGTGTGCTAATAATGAGGATCTTCATATAAATCCTAAATATTATCCTTTGTTATTTTAGAACTATATGTTATTCCTTTCATATATATAAAATATATACTGTATATACTATATATATGATTTGGAGGCCTGGAATCTGTGAAACCTCCTTTTGGCAATGTCTTCTGTTTTTTTTCCGGACAGAGAAGTTAAATGAAACCTGTTGGTTTGCGTTGAGTAAGCAAAGCACAGGTTTGCTTGAAGGCTTGTTTGGACCAGTGAAGCAAGAAAATGCCCAGTCTAAAAGAAATTATTGTAATGGGAATCTGAACAAAGCATTTGTTTCAGGGATGCAAAATCGGAGTGTCAGCGGTGTCATCCGCTGACATCCGCAATCCCCATAGACATACATTATGTCCGTATATCATCCGCAAACGGATGGGATGATATGCGGACATACGGACTGGATGACACTTGTGTCCATAAAAAAAAAAGTGCCGGAGCTGATAGCAATACGGTCCGCTCCGTGTGAAAGAGGCCTTAAGAGTGTTTTAACTTTTAGACTAATCTAGGCCAATTTTAAGTTATTTTCTTCTCTCTTGGCATACCCTGATAATGACATCACTCCTTGTTATGCTTAGTACTCTAAAAAGTAATTTCTTTATATCTCTAAATTGGTATAAAAATTCCCCAGAAATATGGATTTTTCACACCAACTCAGTGAACCCGTGTCCCTGTATTTTTTACTTATTTCATACTATCTACTTTGACTTGGAAACAGTTTTCCATTAATAAGAGAAGGTATATTTAGCAGAGTGAATATGCCTGAGGGTAGAAAATAAAGTAACTATCATGCTTTTCCACACACTCAAAGTAGAATTAATTTGTTCAAAGTGGGCCAGTTATTAAAATTCACACTTCACGTAATTCAACAGGACACGTCAGCATTCCAAAACTACATTATTATCTGAAAAAAACTGTTATTCCTTAGCTCACTAATGATGTCTGGAGATTTGGCAAAGATCACAGATGGCCTTACTCGGTACAAAGAGTGCCATCTAAATGATAAATACTGTGGTGTAGGATGTCACTGGACAGTGGTGATGTATGGTGTTGGTAGGTAGAAAACCCATAGTTGGGGGGTTTACAGTAAATGATCACAGCATATAGGGGAACGTATAGGGGGGATAGTTCTTCATAAAAACAAATCAGTGTGTGGTGGATGTGAAGTACCTTTTATAAAGAAGCATATTCGTTGATAGTTTGGATCCAATTTTATTTGTTAGTCATAAATAAATTACATCTTTTGGGACTGAAAAAAAAACTCTTGGGTATGGTGGATGCTGAATCTTTATATTTGTGTTGTACTGAAGTTGTAATAGATTTCCATAGTGTGTGCAAGTGATAAGACCAATTTAAGTAAATATGCTAAAGTCCCCCCCCCCCCCCCTCAACCCCCATGGAACCCTATAACTTGGTGGTGACACAGCCATGCTTTCTGCTGCATGACCTGACCACAGCTGCTATAGCCTGTTCTCAATAGTAACCAAATCAAAGAACTTGGTGCATGCATTGAAGTGATAAGAGGGACTACTGTGAAAAATAGTGGCAACCATGATATGCTGCATTATATAATAAATATTAAAACAGAATGGAATACGGGATACCCTGGCTATGTGCAGGATATTCATTAGAACGCAGCACGATTTAGTGATATTTAGTTCTATATTCCCATATGGGGCCGGATGTAAAAGTTGTATTGTAGGGAAGAACAGAGAATAGGTTTAATGCAGTATCGCCATACCTAATAATTTATAGTTATTTAGGTAAGTATGTTGAAAAAAGATGTATGTCCATCAAGTTCAACCTAAAAACTTTGTAAATATAAGGCATTTGTGTGTCCACAAAACACAAGATTGTTCTTTATTTCAGGACTGTGAGCATAAATTTAAAAATAATTTCCTTATGTTCTGTGGCCAACTAGGTTAGTTGGCAATCATCAGTGCGAGGTATGAAAAACCTGTGTTAAGTGATGTGAAAACAGGTAATTCTGATTTCCCCATAAGACAGTCTGTTAAATTTAATATCATCAGATATGCACAATTAGTCAATTAATGAAGCTCATGACAGTGACAACTTTTTCAGCATTTTATGACACTTATTTTAACTATTTTAACAAAACTATTTTAATGTAAAATCCATCTCATGGCCATTACCTCAATGTATTATGGTTAACACCTTATATTAATAGAAACAGTTATCTCATTGTCTCATGATCTTAAATAACCTGCCTACAACAATATTAGAAGTTGCAATCAAGAAATGTCTGCTTGATAAGAGGACATGTTTCTAGTCTTAAAAGGAGTTGTAAAGGCAGAAGGTTTTTTATCTTAATGCATTCTATGCATTAAGATAAGAGCCTTCTGTGTGAAACAGCCTCCCCAGCACCCCTTAATACTTACCCGAGCACCATCTCTGTCTACGAGTGCCTCGGCTGTCCGGGACTCTCCCTCATGATTGGCTAAGACACAGCTGCCTCTCTTTTGACTTCCGCAGCTATCAATCAAAGTCAGCCAATCAGGAGAGAGAGGGGGCGGTTTCGAACTGCAGCTCTGTGTCTGAATGGACACACAGAGCTGTGGCTCAGCTCGGGTGCCCTTGTAGCAAGCTGCTTTCTGTGGGGGCACTCAACAGGAGGGAGGGGCTAGGAGCAGCGAAGAGGGACCCTAGAAGAGCAGGATCTGGGCTGCCCTGTGCAAAACCACTACATAGAGGAGGTAAGTATCACATGTTTGTTATTTAAAAAAAAAAAACAGACTTTACAATCATTTGAATGTATTTGGTTTCCTATTTACTTATAACAAAATAATACCTTTATACTCCTTATGGTTAAGAATTATTTTTTCATTTCCCTTCCCTCCCCTTTTATTCAGTAGTAACTTTGTCATTATTTATATAGATTATAAACTTTGTTTTTGGGGTGGTAAGCTATGCTTTTTTGTAGTAATGTGTTTCATAAATAATTTTTTTCCTATGTAATTTGAAAAAATGTTTTACTTCCAAGTTTTTTTTACAAATAAAAAAGACTTTCTTTTGCTCAACACTGACAAAAATAACAAACAAAAAAAATGAAAATAGTAATTATTAAATTATTATTGGTGAAAGACATTTAAAAAAATCTGCATAACAATAATAGCTGTGGGAAGAACAGGAGGAAGAAGTTAATTAGGGCTAATTAGATTGAGCTAAGGGTTGACAAGGGTTAATTAGTAAAACTATTTATTTATTTATTTTGATTGTAAGGTATTTTAAATTGATGTTCTATGCAGATCACCAGTGGGGATGTCATATGCAGATCAACAGTAAAAGCTTTGGGTTTGGGCTGAGCATGAGTTGGACCCCAACAGTAGGGATGTGCTTTGGGTTCAGGTTGAACATGAGTTTGACCTGAACCCAAATAGAATCCAGCTGGTTCTTTACAGAATCTGTTGTTTAGCAGCAGTTGTTTGCTTAGATGCAGAAGCCAGCCAGGGATCTGTCATTTAGGGCCAGTAGTCCTATTGCTGATAAAGAACAGATGCCAAGCAACTTTGTAAACAAAATATGTCACTTTTTACAACTTTTTTCACATGCAACTTTGAAGTGGTTCTAAAGCTTTGTTTTGTTTTCTCTAACATAATAAACCCATCCTAATCACCTGCTCTGTGCAATGGTTTTGCACAGAGCAGCCCTTATCCTACTCTTCTCAGGTCCCCCGCTGGCAGTTCTAGTCCCTCCCCCTTGCTGAGTGCCCCTAGAGCCACCAGCTCTGGGGCTGCCTCTGCGTGTTTATGGGTCACACAGAGCATGGCTCAGTCCTGACCCCCACTCCCTCCTCACTGGTTGTGGTTGATTATTGACTTCTCTGTCTCATCCAATCAGAGTCCTGGGAGAGCCTCAGCTCTTGTGCACATCACTGATTCAGGCTCAGGTAAGTATTGGGGGGGAGCTACGGGGGAGCTGCACTCTCAAGATTTTTAAGTCCATGCATAGAATGCATGAAGGTAAAAAACCTTCAGCTTTTGCAACCACTTTAAGGCATTTGAAATAGTAAATACAATGTTACATTGCAATAATAAATGACACTTGCGGACTGTTTTACAAATGAGCATCTGCATTTTCCCATCCTTCCCTCCTATGTTATCCATAGTGATTCCCCACTTTCACTTTGACGGCTGGGAATTGCGGAGGCAGGGGGACAGGACCTGAACATAAGAGATAAGTCATTGAAACTTTGTTGAAGTTTAAAACAACACAAAAAGTCAAACAACTCAAAAGATGAAAACAAGCAAAATCATCATAACTCTCATAACATGCAAAAAATGTTCTTTTCATAATCTGCTGGATCCAAAGTAGATGGAGCATAAATGAAAGGCTTCTTTGGGTGGCATTTAGAAACTTTGCTGGTGTCACAAAATAGTGTGAGCAAAGCAGATCTCTAATAGAATGAGATGGCTAAAAAATAATAAATATATAACAAGGAACCCGGATGACTGCCCTAGCTGAATAAACACTGGCATGGTGACATTAATTTCTGACACGTCTGTTGGTAATTGTTCTATAAAAACATCTAATGGCATGCATATTAAAAACTCTTGAGGGATCCTGCTGACATTTCTTTAACCTCGTACATTTTAATGTTTTTCCATCTTTCTCAGTCCTCATCCTCCAGGGACTCCTGCTTTAAAAAAGTGTTTCATTCTTGGACACAGCCACCACATTGTTAAGGGCAGTGCGCTGTACGATTTGTAATTCTGTCATTCTCTTGTTCCCACTTGCCTGAGTGTTTATAGTTATTGGAAAGTCTCTAGTTAGTCTCACCGGCAAACTTTTTCTTAGGCTAATAAGGGCTTGTATTTCAACGGTGACAGCTGGTACCAAACATTCATAGCGAGCAATTGTACAGGGAAGTGTAAGTTTTGATAACATTTGATGAAAAATACCCTTAAATCAAGAGCCATCTTGAAAGATGGTGTGAGTAAAAACAATTCACATATGTGCTCCTATTACTTGTCCTGAAGGATGTTATCAAAACAAGCTGATGGCAGACAGCTAAATAATGAGGAAACAGATATCAAATGTATTGAGCGAAAGTGAGTTTGCTGGAACATTTGCAAAGTGTCCTATCATTTTACACTGCAGCTCAGTAATCCATCTTCCCGGACTTTCCTGTCCCAGTTCCCTTCTCCTATCTTATTTTTCTTGTTGACCTATCACACACAATATTTCAGACAATAGGCAATATTAAGGAGTTCCTGTAGTAGGTCTGCTATGTAGATACAAATGGATAGATAGAAAAGAAAACTGGATATTTGAAGTAGATCTAAATTCTTCTAAAGCACTGTCATAAAAAGTTTTTGGCTTTTCCAGGTACTTTTAGCCACTTTGCCTCTATGCACCTGCATCAGCATTGGCAGTAAATCATTGTTCTGGCCTTAAGGATCCGTTCACATGTAGGCGTTATTTGGGCGTTTTTGGGGAGTTTTTTTGCGCTAGGATCAGCTCCTGAAACGCCCAACAAGACAAATCCTATTAATTTCAATGGCCCCTGTTCACATCTGAGCGTTTTGACGCTGTGAGCAAAAAGCCCAACGCTCAAAAAAGTACATGAGCTTCTTTTTGGGCAGATTACAGGCGTTATCCATTGGTCTCTATTCAATCTAAAAACGCCTGCACGAAAAACGCCTGTAAATCGCGGTAAAAATCGTGGTAAAAATTGCGGTAAAATCGCGCGAAAACGCTACGCTCAGCTGTGAATGTAGCCTTATAGTGACAGTGGTAGGGAGCATGTGACAGTGTGACAATGCAAGACAACAACTGGAGACAGTTGCCATCCCTTAACAGGAAATGGCTGAACTTTTTATAATAACTGGTGATATTGCCTTGAAGAACCTTCAAGGCAATATCACCAGTTATTATGAAAAGTGTTTGGCAACCATAAACCTTTTTTTTTTTTGGATGGAGTGGGTAAGGATTAGAACATTGTTAGCTTTGTTTGGGTTTTCTCTTACTTTCTGTCCCATTGACCATATCTTTACCAGATGGTAAGTGAGGCAAAATCAACCTAATGAAGTTAGCAGTAAGAATCTGACAAAGGTTCTAACTCTTCCCTATGTTACAGCTTATATGATATCTTAGGAATCAGGTAGAACTAATTTATTTTATTTAATTTTTTTTTTTTATTCAATATTTTTTTATTGTTTTGAAAAAGCAGAGAAGTACACACATATAAGGAAAATATAGATCTGAATAAGGCACCATACAACATGAGTCACATGTATAAAAATGTCATACTTTATTTTTTTTAGAAACGGTTCATTTGAAGTACTTAGGCATACAAGGCATACATAACAATACAGATAAATGTGAGGTAGTACAGTGGACAAGATTTACAAAGGATTTGCAAACAATTAGGCTCCATGTACACGGGACGCTGGAAATGGCCGTTTAGGAGCAGTTGGGCGTTTTTTTCAGAAGCCCCTGAACCCATCTACATTTTATCTTATCTGTCCATGTACACCAGGTCGTTTACAGTCATTTGCAGGCAGTTGCGTTCAGGGACTTTTTTTAGAACGCAATTATTTGCGTTCGAACGTGTGTTTCCCGGCGTTTCAAATGCACAAACGCGTCCGAACGCGTCCGAACGCGTCCGAACGCGATGACCCGCGTTTAGCGTTCGCGTTTTTCCATTTTAAAGGGGAATAATTTTTTTGACCTCTAGGAACGGTTCTAAACGCAAACGCCCCTAAACGCCCCTAAACGCCCCTAAACGCCCGCTAAACGCGGGTACAAACGCGACTGAACGGACGTTTCAAACGTCCTAAAAATTCCAGCATTCAAAGGGACTTTTAACAACGTCCCGTGTACATGGAGCCTTACTGTTAGAACTACTTTAATATTGAAACTTACGCAATTCTCTAGGCTCAGGTGCCAAGTAGTACCTTTGGGTACATTAGGGCCCATCTCCAGCCAAATCATTCAAATGAGGACAAATGGGGACAGAAAGTAATTTTCTCAATATTTCTATTTGGGGGGGAAACAGTTAGGTTTTATAGACATCAGTGTCCCCACTGGGGACATTTTCTCTCCCTTCCATTTGGATGATGGGTCCCAGACAGAAAATTTTGAAAGGATTTCATAAAGTGACCATGTCATGAATAAAATATGGGAGTTGCTATTTAAAAAATAGTAGATAGAATAAGACACCAAGAATGAAACCAAGTGGATTCTTCAGGAAGGTTGGTACTTATTGATCATTAAAATAGGTTAAAAACACCATCAACATGTCCATACACTGGTTCCATTTTGGGGCCATACCATATCTTCTATTGTTAGCTGGATCTGATCGCAACCAAGGGCGATGCAAGAATTTCCAGAAAACCCCAAGGAGCAACGAGTGAGACTGCCCACACTCTGCGTGGAGACAGTCATATTTTCCACATGTGCTAAAAATAGATTAAAAACATGGATAGTTTGCCGCTAGTGCATGAAAGTCCATAGTATCAGCTAAAAACGAATACTCTAATTGTCCAGGTAAAATCAAAGTTCATGTAGCTTGGTTCACAAATAGGGAAGCAAACAGATGAACAATTCCACTATTCAGGGCCGGCCTTTAAGCAGGGGGGGGGGGGGTAAGAGAAACTCCCCAAACACATGGAAGAAAAAAAAAGGAAGAAAAAAAGGTGCCTCGGGGTGTAGACTGTAAGTCATTTATTTTAGGGTGAAATAATCAAACTCACATAGGTGTGTCTATGGCAAGCTTTTAAGGTGAAGAAGTCACCCTCAAGACGTTTCGAGGTGTAGAAGGCTGAAGAGGCCTTTTTTTCTCCCTTTTTTTTCCCTTCTAAAAATAGATTGCTTGACCCTTGTATCCAGCAACCTTATGACTGTGAGTATATGCTTACTAAACTCTTTTGCCCTACTTTTCCTATACGATCAACTAAATAATATCCTTAGAAGGATCTCTCTTGTGCCTTTTTATTCTCTTTTTTTTTCCTCCTTGTCTCTGCTCATTTGGAGCACCACTGCTTTATCCATTTAAAAAATGGATGGATGTTGCCAGCCCATGTCTGATGTCAATATGTTTTGAGTCACAGAAGCGGAACAAACATGCTGTAATGAGCTTTATAAAAGTGTCAGTTCTTTATTGCTATAATGGTTCCAGGTCAGTGTCTCAAAGTATTGAAGTCAATACATCAGTATGACACCCAGACAACTAGCATTTTCAGAAGGAATGGTTAGCAATGACAGTCGATATGCTATGAGCAGGTTTCCTTTAAAAGAGACACATATAGGATTTTCAAACTGACAGAGGTTCTAACCCTTTTCCATTCTATCCAATGATAAAAAAAAAAGCTTAAAAAAGTTTGGGCTGCAATTGGGTCCTAAATAGATATCAGATAGGTCAAACCTTAATAGGTTACACTCTAAATTACTTTTCAGCTCATCAGTTGACAGACAACAATTAATAAAGGACCTAGATTTTTTGCTCTCACTTCAGCATGTGCAGCAATACCCAATGTATTATGCAATGGTTTACATATATATGTGCTCACATGTGTGCCTGTTTGCGTTTGTATGTATGTGCACAGGGCAATGGTGGTGCTTTAAATTAAAAAATTATATAAGAATTATTTTTCACATTTTTAACACTTTTATTTTTTTTATTTTTTATTTTTATTTATTGCTATCACAAGGAGGGTAATACGTCTCCTATGTAATAGCATTGGGCAGGTGACATGCACTCATTTTGGAAGCATGAGGGGTAGTAAAGGACTGAGCTTGATCTGCTGTTTTCTCAGCTTTTCAGAGCTGAACATTTTCAAGTTCACCCTCTGCAGAGAAGTTTGGGCAACAGAAATTCCCTGATGTCCTCCTGTTCACTGTCCTGACAGTGGTTATTGTGGCCCTGAGCTCCCAGAAAAAGTGTGGGAGCCCAAAAAAACACAGAGGGGGGTTCTGGCATGGGGGATGTCACCTGGTGAAAAGTATAAAAGTGACCAGATAGCTTCTTAGCTGCCCTTTTTTAAAAAGCTCTGAGCCTGTTACACAACTGCAGCCACAAGCTTGTTTAACTTCTTTAAGCTCCAGATATACTAGACACATCCAAAAAATTAAAGAGGTTAAAGCTAACTTATACAGAGGAGCTGAATTACATACCTTTCCTAGAGAAAATTCTGCTCTATAGACTCTATCTAATGCAGATCACATGGCCAAGAGCCTGCACCTTTTTTTTTTTAACATGACATTATCTTCAGTAGAAATAATGTGATCAATTGCCTAAGCTTTTAATTGTGTGGGCAGTGCTGTAATAAACCTCGATCAGTAAATGAGTCAGTAAATGTGTCAGTGACCTGACGTGTATATATATATATGGCATGCCAACATCTGATACATGTTTACATTTTACATGTCACTGACTTGCCAAATTCTGAAAAATGATTTGGATGGCAGCAATGGCACATTTTTATCCAGACATATATCAGAATCTGAACACTGTTGGATCTTATTAATGAACTGCTTTATTTCCAAAGAATCTTTCCTTTCCTCTTCAATTGAAAGTATAAATAAAGGCAAAACTTTTTTTAGTTTTGGATAGGGTCGAAATGAATTAGACTGACATGAATGTACAGTGTCTATGTAAAGCGCTGCGTAAATTGACAGCGCTATATAAGTACCTGAAATAAATAAAATAAAATAAATAAATACCTATCAGGGTGCCCCAGTCAGGGAGATTCACCCTTTCTACTTGTCCTGTTTACCATTATCATCGAAAGTGAAAGTAAAAGAAAATCCCACATTTTGGATCGTCCCCAGAAAAGTAATAGAGTGGAAATCTTACGAGGACACTAGTTCTAGTGACCTTGGGGGCCCCAAGGGATTCCGTTAATTTGCACGGATTTCCTCTCAGTTCCTGTTTTGGCTATGGGACAGGAAGTGAAGGTAAATTTCCCCAATGTGACAGAGATGGAAAACAATCAGACAGAGGATTTAACCCTCCCTTACTCTATCCAAAGCAAAACAAAAAAAAAGTTTGCCTACAGTTCTACTTTAAACTGTATCGGCAATTAAAAAAAAAAGTATTAACATATATAGATAGATAGATAGATAGATAGATAGATAGATGGATAGATCCATATATCTATATCTATCTATTTATATATAAATATATGTATATATGTATGTATATATATATATATATATATATATATATATATATATATATATATATATATATATATAATACTTTTTATGATGCTAGATTTTTTTTTTTTTCATTACATCCTCTCTGTTTCATCATTTGTTTTAACATCTTCCTAAATTCTCACCCTGAGCTAAACAGACAAAACATAAATTATTTTTACATTTGCAAACAAATTATCACTTTTCTGTAGTCAGGCTGCAGATGAAAACAAGTTAAAATCAGCACTTCCCATGCATATATCAAGTTCCTGTGAAATCCCCTTTATAGGGGAAATTTGTCAGATGATTAATGTTTGGTGAAGAAGCAATGTGATTAGGTGTTCTGAACATCAACAGAAATGCATGACTACAGCAGGTGGTTTAAATATAAAGACTGTCTTTATTAAGTCTTGAATTTCTAGGTACATCTGTAAATATGTAGATATATAGGTGTGTTGGAAAAGTGATAGTCTTGTTGATCTGCATAATTTATATGGTTTGGGGTAATGCAAAAATGATTGGCTTTGTCGAGATAAATTGTTAACTGTCTCTCTGAGGTTTTATCTTACCTTACAGTAGGGCAACAGTTCCTGTGAACAGGTTAATGAAAGCCTACAACTCCAACAATGTGACTACAGGCAGTCCCTGGGTTACAAGATACAAGTTCCTGTAGGTGTGTTCTTAAGATGAATTGTATATAAGGTAACATTTAACAGGTACATTTTTTAGGTGTAACTCAATCAAAGAAAAATTACCTTTATGTGTTTTTGGATAGGATAGGATAGGGAAGAGTTAACACTTCCCGAATGTTTGTTTTGCTGTCTGTGCCCCTCACTTTCTGTTTGGTGATAAAGCTTCAGTGGAGACACTTTTTTTCCTAAATAACTGTTACAAGAGTGAATTTCCCTTCCTAGGGGTAGATTTCCTCTCACTTCCTGTTGTCTCCGTCCTTTTGTAAGTAGGAGTCGTTTGTACGCCAGAGATTTGAAATTCGGGTACTGCCTGTATTTGTTGAAAAATTGTTATTCTCACTTTCCATTGGTGCTATATGTAAGCCTCCTTTATATAAAATCAACATCATCCCTACTACAGCACTATGTGATATAGTGTGAAAAGAGCTATTTATTACTGGTAACAGTGCCAACTGCCTCCAAAGACAATAGCCAAGGTTACTGATGGATGTCATCATTGGGAGCAGTGCATTTTCCAAATCCCAGAATTATTAGCAGAAGCCAATAAAGGTAGCAGCTTACATAAAATGGCAATGCATGTATTTGATATGAGAACCAACCACATGTAGAATGTATTTCTTAAAACCTTATTGCACAAAGTGTGTAGTGTTTTTTTTTATTATTATTATTATTATTATTATTATTATTATTATATGATTTGTAATTAGCTAAAGACATTCACGATTTAGCTGAATTTACCAAACAGGTTATTTTATCAATTCTTAAGGTATTTTGACTGAAAAGACACATTCACACCTGTGCACTTTGTTGCCATACTTTAAAATGCCTGTAAAAGATAATGATGAGTAATGATATACCATTCTCATCTTCAGATTTTAGTGCGATACATTTTGGAGAAATTTTGCTTACAGCATTGGAAGTTATTTATCAAACTGTGTTGCACTGAAATGAATGGTAATGCATGTGAAATGCCTGTAAAACACTGTTACTAAAAAACAATGTGGGAAGAAACTTTATAAAAGGTGTTATTAACTTTTATAAAGTAATTTCAATAATAACCATTTTTTTTGTTTTCAGATTACATATATTAACCCCAAATAATAGGTATTATTTCCATTAAAATCACAGAGAATGTGACATAAAATGCATTAAAATTTCATCAAAAACACATTACAAGTGTATTGCAGCATAATGAAAATGCATGCAAAATGCACACACAAATGGGTTGTGAGTTTCAAGGAGGTTCCTATTATGAAAATCCGGAGCTCTTTTAGGTGCTAATAAAATAACTCTTTTGTAAAATAAAATGAATATTCATGATAAAATGAGTTTTTTAACAGTTAAAGGTTTAATATGTGAAAAAAATAGCTCTACACCTGCAAGAAATTTTACATCAAAATGTATTTAATAGAAAATTAATATAAATTATCATGAAAATAACATATTCATCTTACAGAACTGATTTTATAACAGATAGAAAGCAAACTACTGCACTGAATACGCCTACACTAGCAGGTAATAAAGATTACAGTGCAATATTCCTGGAACACTGATGTCTGGAAGGTGCAATTAGACAAGGGTATCTATTCCTCCTTTATTGTCTTTTTCAGTTTCTGAACTATCTTGAATTCTCTGAAGTTTTGCCAGGAAATAAAATCCAGCAGTTGGAGATTTAACTGTAATCTGATCCTAATAATGAGATGACAGGTACCAGCAATTATTCTAGGGTGCTGTTTTTCAAACATGTCTGAAGAATTCTCAAGTTCTATTCCCCATAGAGTTTATTATAAAGGAAAACCTCTTTTCCACTTACAGAATCGATAGATCACATTTGGTTATGGAAAGATAGTGTGAAAGGTGTATCCACCATTAAAGGGTGTCTATGCTTCAGAAACACTGTTGATGTTGATTTACTAAAACTGGAGAGTGCAAAATCTGGTGCAACTCTGCATAAAAACCAATTAGCTTCCAGGTTTTGTTGCCAAAGCTTAATTGAACAAGCTGAAGTTAGAAGCTGATTGGTTTCTATGCACAGCTGCATCCGATTTTGCACTCTCTAGTTTTAGTAAATCAACCCCAATGCATTTTTTGCTTTATGTTTTGTAATCTATATTTAAGGCATGTTTTAATGAAACATAGTACTTTTGTACACACACACACACACACACATATATATATATATTCATGTAACTTTATACATATTCTGCTATTTGGTGAGGGTTGGAATATCAATTGGCTTTACACATATTTTTAATCTGTATTTTTGGGCTTATTATCAGCACCCCCTATATTTATTTTATTTATATATATATATATATATATATATATATATATATATATATATATATATATATATATTTTATTATTATTATTTATTTTATTATTTATTTCAGGTACTTATATAGTAGTGCTGTCAATTTACGCAGTGCTTTACATATACATTGTACATTCATATCAGTCCCTGCCCTCAAGGAGCTTACAATCTAAAGTACCTAACTCACATACATACACAGTAGGGCCAATTTTTTTATATATATATATATATATATATATATATATATATATATATAAAATATAGGGGGTGCTGATAATAAGCCCAAAAAAATACAGATTAAAAATATGTGTAAAGCCAATTGATATTCCAACCCTTACCAAATAGCTGAATATGTATAAAGTTATATGAATCCCGGTGAATAAATAAATACAAAATAGTGACAATTCATATACTGTATCATGTGGTTTACATGAATAAACATGTGCCAAAAAATAAAACATCTAATGACAAAAATGAATGGTCAAAAAATATTTATGATTAAACATGCAATTACCAATGCAACAAATATAAGCAATTAGATGTGTATGTAGTGACACTACACCAATTAGTAATAACAATGTTGTGCAAAATAAAGTCCATAACCACCTAAAAGTCCATAAGCCACTTTCAGTTTGAAGATTCACTCCACACCAAATAATGACACCCAGTAAGCTATGAAGATGCTAAACACTCACCAGGCCACCAGTCACTGGTTTAGTTTAGTTTTTTGGCACATGTTTATTAATTTATACCACATGATATATGAATTGTCACTATTTTGTATTTATTTATTTGCCATTATTTATTTAATGTTATACACATTCAGCTATTTGGTTAATGATTGGAATATCAATTGGCTTTACACATATTTTTAACCCATATTGGTTGTAATATTTGGGGTTTGTTTTTTCAGCCCCCCCCCCCAATATTCCATTTTTATTAATTTAGTGTCATACACTAGTTGAGTGGCAGCTTATTATTATTTATTTCACTAGTTTTTTGTTTGATATTTATTTACTCAGATATTGTGGCACACAGGTTTACCTATATTATATATAAATATATACAGTATCTCACAAAAGTGAGTGCACCGCTCACATTTTTGTAAATATTTTAGTATATCTTTTCATGTGACAACACTGAATAAATTAGACTTTGCTACAATGTAAAGTAGTGATTGTACAGCTTGTATAACAGTGTAAATTTGCTGCCCCCCTCTAAATAACTCAACACACAGCTAACATTGTCTAAACCGCTGGCAAAAAAAAAGTGAGTACACCCCTAAGTGATTTTTTTCAGCACTGCCCTAACCCTCTTGGGCATGGAGTTAACCAGAGCTTCACAGGCTGCCACCAGAGTCCTCTTCCACTCCTTCATGATGACATCACGGTGCTGGTGGATGTTAGAAACCTTGTGCTCCTCCACCTTCCATTTGAGGATGCCCCACAAATGCTCAATAGGGTTTAGGTCTGGAGACATGCTTGGCCAGTCCATCACCTTTACCTTCAGCTTCTTTAGCAAGGCAGTGGTTGTCTTGGAGGTGTGTTTGGGGTCGTTATCATGTTGGAATACTGCCCAGTCTCCTAAGCCAGGGGATCATGCTCTGCTTCAGTATGTCACAGTACATGTTGGCATTCATGGTTGCCTCAATGAACTGTAGCTCCCCAGTGCTGGCAGCACTCATGTAGCCCCAGACCATAACACTCCCACCAACATGCTTGACTGTAGGCAAGACATATGTGTCTTTGTACTCCTCACCCACTACACACGCTTGACACCATCTGAACCAAATAAGTATATCTTGGTCTCATCAGACCACAGGACATGGTTCCAGTAATCCATGTCCTTAGTCTGCTTGTCTTCAGCAAACTGTTTTTCTTGTGCATCATCTTTAGAAGAGGCTTCCTTCTGGGACAACAGCCATGCAGACCAATTTGATGCAGTGTGTGGCGCATGGTCTGAGCACTGACAGGCTGACCCCCCCCACCCCTTCAAACTCTGCAGAAGTGCTGGCAGCACTCATATGTCTATTTCCCAAAGACAACCTCTGGATATGACGCTAATCACGTGCACTCAACCATGTTAAGGCCTGTTCTGAGTGGAACCTGTCCTGTTAAACTGCTGTATGGTCTTGGCCACCATGCTGCAGCTCAGTTTCGGGGTCTTGGTAATCTTCTTATAGCCTAGGCCATCTTTATGTAGAGCAACAATTCTTTTTTTCAGATCCTCAGAGAGTTCTTTGCCATGAGGTGCCATGTTGAACTTCCAGTGAGTAGTATGAAAGAGTGAGAGTGATAACACCAAATTTAATACACCTGCAAACTTGTAACACTAATGAGTCATATGACACCGGGGAGGGAAAATGGCTAATTGGTCCCAATTTGGACATTTTCACTTTGGGGTGTACACACTTTTGTTGCCAGCGGATTAGACATTAATGGCTGTGTGTTGAGTTTTTTTGAAGGGACAGCAAATTTACACTTTTATACAAGCTTTACACTCACTACTTTACATTGTAGCAAAGTGTTATTTTTTCGGGGTTGTCACATGAAAAGATATAATAAAATTATTATAAAAATGTAAAAATGTGAGGGGTGTACTCACTTTTGTGAGATACTGTGTATATATATATATATATATATATATATATATATATATATATATATATATATAGATATAGATATATATATATATATATATATATATATATATATATATATATATATATATATATATATATATATATATATATATATATATATATATATATACTGTATATATACCTTTAAAAGTCATGGAATAATACTAAGATGTTGAAAGGGATGAGTGAGAAGCACTAAAGGTTTAATTTTGGAAGTAGGTCCAGGCTTTGCAGTGTGGCATCCAACTCTTGCTAGAAATGCTGTTATTTCTGGCTAAATTGTGGGTTTGGGTTTAAAATGTTTTTTTTTGTGGTCTAGTTAGGCCCAGAGATAGGAATTTCAGTTGATGAATACTGATGAGATGCAATAGGTGGTATTCTATCATTACTAAATACATTTTTCTTTATTGTGTTATTCACATATTAGTTACATTTAGTTCATATGTTTATTTTATGAGTCAGTAATGTAGATGTTTTATCATCTTCCTCTGGATACAACACATATGTTATAAAACAAAGATTTGGCAGCAAATGAGAATAGTGTGCTTTCAACACTGTAGTGCATGTGGTGCATATCTCACCTCTCTTCTTCTGTATTCTGGATATATCAATCCAAGCAGTAAGTAGATAGAATCCAGGTTTCTTTTTCCATCATAGCTTGCTTTCTTGACTCAAAAAAGCAATGACATTGAAAAAAGATAAAAAAATGTTGCTTATGGAATATATATATAGTATTAAAGTCCATATAATATCCTTAGCTAAAACCTTGGCTCTAACAGTCTGATACCTGCAAGTTCCCTCTCTGGTGCCAGCCTTTTTCCCCACAGCTTCTCCAGTCTTTGGCCATCTTGATTGGCCAGCATGGGATGATGTAACTCCCACACATACACAAGAGTTCAGTCATCCTGGCACAGAGGTACAGTGCTGGAATGTATACTGAGCTGTGTATATGCAGTTCAGTGTTCATTCTAAGAAACACTGCGAATAGGCAAATAGGTTTATTTTATTGCCTTGCTTGTCTCTTCTGAAATAAACAGTCTGCCTGCTCGCAATTAAAAAAAAAAAGACTTTAGTTCCATTTAAAAGGTAGATTGACAGCCAGATATTGAAACTTAGCTACAATTCCTTAATTATACAGAGCTGTAAATTTCTTTGGGGTGGGGCGGGTTAGCCCACCCATCTCCCTAATGTTGAGGGCATGTGGCCTGGTATGGTTAAGGGGGGGGGGCACTCGTTTCCCCCCTGTCCGGACCTGCCAAACTGCACGTTTACATAAGGGGTCTGGTATGGATCTTGAGGGGGGGCCCACGCTGTTTTTCTTTCCCCCTGACCCCCACGCTGTTTTTTTTTTTTAAACAATAATTTTTATTAAGTTTTTTCAAAAAATAGTACAAACACTCGATGAGAATAAACAATAGTGACAAGTCTTTGTAAGGCTAAAGGTGAAGGGCAATGAGGGGGGGGGAAGAAGGAGAAGGGGGGGAGGGGGGAGAGGACATTGCTCCATACTAGACAAAGTCAAATTCAACATCAACGTCAAAGTTTAGGTCAAAAAACTAAATCAAAATCTGCCAGCAGAACAGTGGACATCAGAACATACAGAGTCATAAACTTATGCAACCAAGATTTCTTGGGAAAAAAAAAACGAAAGAGAAAAAACAAATAGACTAGTACTCTAAAAATGTACTCCAAGACCCAACTGAACTGTTGAAGGGGCCTAGGAGAGAATTAGAAGAGGAGTAAATCTACAAGGCCGGGAGGGCATGGAGAAGGATGACAGCCCCTCCCACGACATCCCAGTGGGAACATAATCGCCAGGGGAGAGGCTGAGCCCCGCCACGCCGCCAAGCCCCGAAGTCAATGTTGGTGATACTTCCAATATTGCCAGGTCTCGGCGAAATTGTGCAGCGAAATATCATTGGTTGCCAGAGCTTTTTCCAAACGATAGTTATCGTTCACTAACATGACCATCTCAGAGAAACCTGGGATCTCCAGTGATTTCCACCTATGTAGGATGAGTGTTCTAGCCGCTAATAGGCCTAATAGGACATGTAAGACCATCTGACGGAATTGCACCGGATACTCGTCAATACCCAGATTCAACAGTGCCAGTTCTTTTTTTGGAGGGCTAAGAATCCCCGTACAATCCGCTATACAACTGAATTTTTTTTTCCAGTAACTCGTGAGAGAGGGACACTCCCAGAGAATATGTACCAATGTTCCTATTCCTCCGCACTCACGCCAACAGTGGGCTGGGGTGGAGGGGAAAAACTTTGAGAGCCAAAAGGGCGTATAGTACCACTGATTCGTAATTTTGAGCATAAGTTCCCAGTGGGAAGTGCAATGTGAGTATCGATAGGTGGACGTCAAAGCTCTTGACCATTGGGTCATGGTAAAGGTATGCACTAAATCTTTCTCCCACCTAAGCATTGGCATAGATTTAGGGCAATCTGCAAGTTGGAGAAGGTTGTCATAAAAAAGGGAGATGCCCTTGGTCGGGCATGAATTTGAGTAGTAGAACGCCCAGGGTTTCGCAGGAACGCGAACAGTCGTTGGAGGGTGTTTAACTAGGAAACTGTGTATGCGGTGAACCGTGAAGGTCAGTGCAGGAGGGACACTATACTCCTGCATCAATGTAGCCGGAGAGCGCAAAACACCGTGGCCATAGAAGTGTGAGAGTGAAGTCAGTCCCAGCTTAGCCAGTTGGGTCAACTGCAGGGAAGGGAGGTGGGCAGCCAGGATGGAAATAGGGAGCGACAAGGATTTTTGGGAGTGTCCATCTGCCTGACTCCCGCCGGCGAGAGCCAGTCTGTGCCACGCCAACACCGAAGACTGAGTCGTGGGAGGCAGTTGGGATAGCAACCAGGGGATCCATAAATCACAGAGGAGAAACAGTCTCCAGTGGAAGTGAGGTGGCGTTCAAGTTGCACCCAAGGAAGGGTGTTGGAGGTAGAGAACCACGTTTGAATCTGGACCAGTCTAGTGGACCATAGGTACAGGGTAAGGTCAGGGAGTTTAGCACCGCCCATACACTTGGGTAGGGATAAGGTGGAGGTAGCCACTCGGGCTCTCGCACCTCCCCAGATGAAATCACGCATGTTCCTAGAAAAAGCATCCAGAAATTTTTTAGGAAAGGTGAGAGGGAGCGCTCGAAAAAGGTATAAAATTTGGGGCAATATCGACATTTTGTAGGCGGCCATCCGGCCACCCCAGGAGAGTTCTACTTTGGACATGGCTACCATTTCTTTAGCAGTTTTTTTCAACAAGGCGTCTACATTAATATGGAGGAGGCGTTTGGTAGTGGGAGTTATGTGTACACCTAAGTAAGGGATGGAGTCCTCGGTCCAGGGGTAAGGAAAGTCTTTCTGAAGACGGTCAGCATCCCGTTTGCTAATTCCCAAGTTCAATACCAATGACTTGGGTGCGTTTACTTTGTGGTAGGAAACCAAGCTGAATTCAGAGAGAATGCTATGGACAGCTGGGAGGGACCGTGTGGGGTTGGTGAGGGCGATCACGATGTCGTCCGCGAACAGATTGCCCGTATGAGATGTGGAACCCACCCGGAACCCCATTACCTCATTGTCCGATCTAATGGCCTCCGCCAGGGGTTCGATCATCAAGTTGAAGATCGTGGGTGAAAGGGGGCACCCCTGACGGGTGCCATTAGTGATTTTAAACGGATTCGAGGTTGTACCAGCTGTGAGGACCTGTGCTGAGGGACAGGAGTATAGGGCAAGAATCGCAGAGAGTATATCTCCCGAAAAGCCAAATTTTTCTAGTGTGAGGCGCATGAAAAGCCAGTTCACCCTATCGAATGCCTTCTCTGCATCCAGAGTGAGGAGCAGAGAAGGCGTTCTAGACACCTCCGCTAGGTGGACTAAGTTTATGATCCGCCGAGTGGCATCCGACGTTTGCCTGCCTGGCATAAAACCCATCTGGTCATTCCTAACAAGCATAGGGAGAACCCCACGCTGTTTTTTGACAAATACCACATGTCATACCGCCAGCTAAACCCTGGTGGTAAATATTGCACGTTTGTTTTTACTCTCTGGTCCATTTGTGCATTGGACTTAAGAGTTTTTTTAATGATATTTACTGGCACATTTTTCATAATAATTTTTTTTAATGAATTTAACCTAATTTACCGCATGCAATCATTTATGCAAATGAGTCACATGACCACGTTATTGCATGCGGTAAACGTCAGTGAATTGACCCCAAAGCTCCAAAAAGCTCAACAACAAAAAGCCCATGCTTGTGAATTGTGCCTGTTCACATATTAGTGCTTAGGTGCCTGTAACTTGATACCAGAAATTCAAAAAGTTACCTGAGCTTCTTTTGAAGCCCAGTGGCATGTTTGTGGCTCCATAGGCTTAATGCCTTAAAACACATTAAAATAAGCCTATACAACTCTCTTCCCCTGGCAGCTTATTTCCCCTTGATTCTCAAGCCTGAATACACCTGAAAAAATGCACAGGAAAAAAAAATCCAATATCTCCTGTAGATGCTCACACTTACTTCCTAGGGTGGCATCTTCCAGCAATGCAAAATCCATACCCCTTCCGCTTGTCAATCCAGCGATACTGTTGACATCAATTCCAGGTCTTTTTCTGGTCTGTATTTTTCTGTCTTCTTTATTGGCTGACTATGGATTACATACAGGAGTTATTTTATTATAGCATTTAGCTCTCAGAAATTGTACACTGAAATGTACATGCATGGCAGGCTGTGTTGAAATAGGAAAAATGTTAGAAGATGAGGAAAGAGGTTTTATGGCAAAAGAGACATTATGGGGTTGATTTACTAAAACTCTAGAGTGCAAAATCTGGTGCAGCTCTGCATAAAAACAATCAACCTCCAGTTTTTTTGTCAAAGCTTAACTGAACAAGCTGAAGTTAGAAGCCAAGTGGCTGCCATGCACAGCTGCACCAGATTTTGCACTCTCCAGTTTTAGTAAATCAATACCTGTGTCTTCTGCCATGACACTATACCTGCTAACAATTTTTTTAGTTCTGCTGGAAAATATAAAACCAATAAATGATATCTAGTTTTTAAAAAGGAATAGTTTGAATCCCTTTTAAGTGCTTTTTGTCTTTTTTGTCCTGAGTAGAAATCAAAACTTCTACAGCTGCTATTGCAACAGAAGGTGTGAGGAAGGTGAGGGAAGGTGAACGTTTCTACTTATTTCCTCTGTTGTGTCTGAAACAGGAAGTGAGGGAAAATCCCCCTAATGGGAGACAGAAAAAAATTATCCGACTAGTTTTTACTATTCTCTGCTTCAAGGCTAAAACAAGAATCCTGACGACCCTAAAATCTTGCAAAATAAACATGGGCTTATGATGCATTTTCACATAATAAAGTAGTGATAAAACAAAACATTGTCTTACTCCCCTCTGTCTCTAAATACTTACCTGGCTCCAAACCACTGCTCCAGCACTGTCTCTGGCTCCAGCGCTGCTTCCATAACTTCCTGTTTTCATAGGAGAAACTTAGGGGGACAGTGGAGCCACAGGCTTCTGGTGCCCCATATCAATCTCCTGTGGGGAGGGAGCAGGGGGATTGCGTACTGTTACTGTGTGCGTCCAAACCCAGTGGGAGCACGCACAAACTCATGGGTGCCTCCTTAGCACCAGGCCTGCTGCAGAAAGCACCCAAGGGAGGCAGCATTAGCAGGGACTGGCAGAAGAGAAAATAAGCAAGCTTTGCACAGAGCAGGTATGAATAACCTCTTTTATAGAAAGAAAATGCTTTTAGTATCACTTAAAGGCCCTAAACAGAAGTGGCAGTGCTGGGAGCTGGGAGTCATCACATACATAAAAAAAAATTATACAAATAAAGGTGGACCAAAAAAAAGGAAAATAATCTTTCTAGCACTCCCCGGGTTCTATCTGTACTCTTTTTACATCTTTGAATGGTCGATCCGCTTTTACTTCACTTTTCGATGTGCCTCAGTGGGAGCAAGATTTGGGTACTGAGATCGACCCAGCCGATTGGAGCAAGGTCTGGTCTTTATTTGTGAAAAGTTAATTTAACACTGACACCTTAGAGGCAGTGTATAAAGTGTTGTTTCAGTGGTGTTGGGTTCTGCTGTTTGGTCTGCTGTATTCCCTGTTCCATTTAAATATCTGAAAGGAGGCTAAATTTCATTTGCTGCATTCGGGGCTTATTTGTTCATCAACACGCATGGGCATCTTATTTGTTCGTGGCAGCCAAAAGGACTATTGCCCAAGCCTGGAAGAAACCTACATTCTCTTTCCAGGGAGTGACGGCCATGATGGTTAATGAACAAATGTCTAGTATTCTTCAAGCACACACGCCAAGTTCCTTAAGGTCTGGCAACCGTGGTTGACGTATGCCTTTCTTGATCTTCCCCTGACAAGCGTATGTCAACTGAAATTGGTGTCCCGGGTGATCACGGGTCCCTACCCTTCTTCTCTCTCCCTCAATTTACTTTTACCTTTTTCTTTTGTCTTTCTGCTCTCTCACTTTTATTTTTTTTATGGGTTTTTCAGCCCTCTTTAGCTGTCTTTTGCTGTCCAGAACTACTTACTAAGGGGTCGTTGACATACTTGCCCTGGCTACTTTGGCAATTATGGAGTTTTCCCCAAAATACATATATGTCTTGTTTAGGTTAGATGTGCCTGTTTGAGATGAAGACCTTCCCTCCTTCTTTTATGCTGTGTATGTACATTTATGTTCTCTATGTCACCAATCGTAGCTTTTGATATACATGCAATAAAAATTATTGAACATGAAAAATAATAATCTTTCTAAGAAAATATATCCAACAATAACAGTTCATAGCTTAAAAAGATAAAGCAAGGAAATGTAAGCAGTGCAGTTTTCAACATAACAGCATTACTTATATATATATCACAGTAATCTTAAGATAGATTATGACCTCAGTGACTTCTTCATGTTTTCTCTTAGTGTAAAATAACAGTACATTAATCTACTGGGACATAAGCTGCATGGTCATCAGATGAGGTAACACCAAAGCGGAACTGTAAGTGACGTATAAATAAATGATCATGTGACATTAAAATCATTGTTGACATCACTACTCTCTATAACTTTTGACAACCGCGATTGTTCTTGTCTCATGATCTTCTCATTTTTCCGGTTATCTTTTCAGAAATAATGACCAGTGACCACAAATGAGCCATACCACAAACAGATGTGAACAATCCCAAAACTTTGTTCAGTTTTACAGTCAGACCTTTAATCTCATAAGACGTTTCTGAATTTTAATGAAAAGCATACCTCTGTGTTTCGCCGTCTCACATCTGACACTGTTTGCACTGAATGTCTGAATGTGACGACGGCACTTACACCGCACTCCCGCTTTATATGCGTTGACATTCAAATACAATCACAGCCGAAGAGCACATATTTTGTTTAATGGTGCTTAGAGCTAATCCACGTGAAGTTTTTGTCTTTTTTTTTTTTCTAAAAACAGCCATTACATCTTGGAAAGGGCACTTTCAATAACATGTCTAGGAACTTTATAGCACAGGGCAGATTTATTAGAATAAAATTTGGGCCAGTTCAGCTCTTGGCAAGTGGACAGCAGCTCTCAGAAAAACATCTGCTTAAATTTGTACATTTTGGCAAGTTAGGTTGAGCATGATATCCAGAAAGAAGGCGTATAGGGCAGTACAGGAGATGTGGAACGAAGATAATAGAAGCCGTCACAGATATGAACTTTTGCTTTTTTTTCAACCCGCTAACTTTACACTACAAGATAACTAAATGTGCAAGATTACTTTGACAGTTCTGTAACATAATTTACGTTTTATTAGGTTGAGCGTAGGTCAGAGAGTTAAGGGTTTTCAAGTACTGTCAAGCAAGATCATCAATGTAATCTCCCGTGTTGAATTACTCAGTGGATTCCCATGTTCAATTTCATTGTTACTCTTCCAAAATGACTTAAACTAAATCTGCACTTGGATTTCACCAAGTGTAACATCCGTGTAATGCTCTTACATCAGCCCTGAAGATTATGATGAAAAAGTAATGTATCTGTAAGATTATCGATTCCATCTGAGACTTGAGATTTTTTTTTTTACTTTATTATAAATATTTCACCCAAGACGAGAAGCATCTCTTGCTATTGTTTCTAGCCATCCACTTGTATAAAAGGTAACATAAACATATATCCCTCAGTCCCCTACCACACACACAGCTGAATATCTTTCTTTAACCCTGTTGTGGGGAGGCTGTCTTGTTTTATATGCTCTGGAAAAAATAGGTGAAGCTTAGATGAAAATCACATGTGCTATTTTAGGTGTGATTCTCCTACACATAATACTTGGGTTAGGTTGAAGTCCTTTGGCATCCCTCTACTTTACTGCTATTGAATACTGATCTTTATTAGTTGGGGGATGTAAAGTAGAAAAATGTGAGTCCTGTGATATTGGTCGCTGGTTCGAATCCCAACCACGACACTACCTGCCTGGAGTTTGCATGTTCTCCCTGTGCCTGCGTGGATTTCTTCCGGGTACTCCGGTTTCCTCCCACACTCCAAAGACATGCTGGTAGGTTAATTGAATCCTGTATAAAAAAATTGGCCCTACTGTGTATGTATGTGAGTTAGGGACCTTAGATTGTAAGCTCCTTGAGGGCAGGGACTGATGCGAATGTACAATGTGTATGTAAAGCGCTGCGTAAATTGACAGCGCTATATAAGTACCTGAAATAAATAAATAAAACAAATAAATATTTGGTAATTTGACAGGTTGTACTGTTTCATCTAGCAAATGACTGAAAACCCTAACAGATTTCAAGGGGAGGCAGGTGCTCAATAGGTGAAAAGTAAAAATAAAAATATGTAAAGGAAACCTATAAATGATATGTTAACTGGTAGTACTCCACTATTAGATCCTTAACTGGAAGCACAGAGTATCAGGTGGTTGTTGTCTGCTTGCTTTGTACACTGATGATCTGCTGGGTAGGTCCCTGTGTGCAAATATTGTAAATCCCCAATGAGGCAATATCAATGTACAGCTGACCAAGTATTAGCCCACACCAGGGCACTAAGTTCACAAATTGTAAAACTGTATTGGTTGCAGTTGAATCTGTTCAAATAGATCAAAGATTAAATTAGGCAAACAATCAGCAGAGTACATTGTAAGGAGTCTGTTGATCTCTGGCAGGGAGGGACACCACAGCCTCCCCCTGAAAAATAACTGCAACCAGTAAAATGAGTAGACAGTGATGTGAACCAGAGACGTCAAACTCTAAAGTGTGAATGATATCAACACTTATTACTGTTTTGTTACACAATTATGGAGGTTTGTATTAAAACAGGTGGGAAACCACAAGGGCATTTACTGACTCTACTAAAATAAACAACAACTTGAGTGTTCTTTTGTTGAAAATTTATTTTTTCATGCCATATCTTAGTTCTCATAGTTCAGGTTTTTAACTGGTTTGGGTTTAGCAGAGCTGCCCAAGTGTTCCATTTGTAAAGGCTTTATTTTGATATTTATGGGTATAATTGTATCATGAACACAGTCAATTTTGTATTGTTAGTAACACAAAATTAGTTTTTTTATAGCTAGTTCCCTAAAAAGAAAAAAAAATTGTACTAGTTGAAGGGTATGAGATATTTAATAAAGCTTGAATAGTGTTTTTTGTCAAAATAATAAAGGTTGTAATATATTTATGGGTAACATGAGTGAGGGCACATATCCCCTTCTTCTGGTTTTGTCTTTCTAACATGTTATGGTTTCATGAGCAGCTTCCCATTAAAATGTATCCAAATACATTTTTTTTAGTTTTGGATAGAGTAGGAAGGGGTTAACATTTTCAGTTTTTTTTTTTTTTTGTTTTGCCTGTGTCTTGTTGAGGAGATTTTTGTTTATTTCCTGTAGGACCTAGAAAGAGTAAGAAAAATTCTCTCCAAAGTGAGGGAAATTCTTCTTAGAGAATTGGACCCAGAACTAGTGTTCCCATTGGGGGATCTCTCCTCTATTTCTGTTGTAGTGAAGTACAAAATGTTATATTTCTCATAGCTTTCAATCCTAGTGACAATGGTCACTGGAATAGATAGAGGATGACTCATAGCAGAGACACAGAAAGCAATTAAAATCCGAGAGAGGTTCTAAACCCTATCCACTCAATCCAAAAGTCGTTTTTGGCTTTAGATATATTTAAGAGCAAACCTGATATCAGTTACATCTTTCTGACTGAGTATGCAAAAAATAAAAGTTAGAGGAAAGTGAGAAGTCTTTATTTGCGTACTAGCTCTAGGTTACTTAAAGCGGTAGTATACCTCTTTTTTCCACTTTTAACTACAGGTAAGCCTATAATAAGGTTTAGGAGATATTTGAAATGCATGCAGCCACTCACGCGAGCTGTTCATTTGCTCTGAAGGTCCGGCGGACCTTCAGCTTTCCTTGCCGGGAGCTTGCCGGAAAATGAATCCCGCGCACATGCGCGGGAGTGACGTCATCGCGGCTCCAGCCACTCACAGCGCCGGAGCCGCCAAACCCGGAAGAGATGCCGAGGGATCATGTCAGCTCCCACAGCGGTGTCCGGGGGTCCATGTCTGGACTTCGTTCTAAGGTAAGTAATTCATAATGAGCTAGTATGAGATGCATACTAGCTCATTATACCTTTGTCTTGCAGTGTTTTTTTTTTTTTGTTTTTTTTTTTACAACCGCTTTTTGTTTACAACCGCTTTAAGCAAAAGGATCAGCATGGTAGTCAAGCAACTAACATTTTTAGAGGAAAATTTCATAAATGGCAGCCTCCATGTTTTCTTAAGCCCCAGTTCACACATATGCGATGCGGAAACCCTGCAAATCCACTGTGGGTTCCCGCATCGCACTCGACTCGCAGGCAGTTCACACTGCCATATGCAAATCGCTGGGGGTGTCAATACAAAGTTAACGACATCCCTAGATCAGTTCGCATATCGCAGTGTGAACTGTCAGTTCGGATATGAATCGGATCGCAAAGGTGTGAACACTCACTCGATCTGATTCTGGGGCGGACCCAAAAAATGGTCCTGTGCAAGTTTGGTCCAAATGCGTTTCGAATTCAGCTATACAATCTGTATGGCTGAATTTGCATCGCACAGACATCGCATGTGATTTGCAGAGCAGTGCCTTTTCCAGGAACACTGGAATGTATTACTAAGCAAAAATTAAATCATTGGAAAGCTAAAAAACAAGAATATTGCATACAGATTGGTGATGCCAATACCTCTTGGCTGACTTTCAAGTGTAAAGGTTTATCACTATATTTGACAATCTAAATGTAATAATGTGGCCTTTGTTGCACAATTAGCTGAGGACTTTGCCACTTACAAACAAAGGAAACTTGAATTTGTAAACCTTGTCATGGTCACTTATGAAGAGTTGCTGTTACTAATTATGTGTGTCCCTGTCTTTGTATACTACCAAAACAGCATCTACTGTAAAATGGTTATGGTTGTAAATGCATTTTATGTGGTTTTTACGATGTGTGTATGTAGGGATTTATGTTTATCTATGCCTATGGGAATGTTTGACCATTCTCCCAGAAGAGCATTTGTGAGGTCAAGCGCTGATGTTGATGAGAATGCCTGGCTCGCAGTCTCCGCTCTTATTTATCCTAAAGGTGTTCTATCGGGTTGAGGTCGGGACTCTGTGCAGGCCAATCAAGTTCCTCCACGCCAAACTTGCTCATCCATGTTTTTATGGACCTTCCTTTGTGCACTGGTCCAAATCATTTGGTGGAGGGGGGATTATGGTGTATGGTTGTTTTTCGGGGGTTAGGCTTTGCCCCTTAGTTCCAGTAAAGGGAACTCTTAAGGCATCAGCATACCAAGATATTTTGGACAATTTCAGTCTCCCAATTTTGTGGGAACAGTTTGGGGATGGCCCCTTCCTGTTCCAATGTGACTGCGCATTAGTGCACAAGCAAGGTCCATAAAGACATTGATGAGTGAGTTTGGGGTGAAGGAACTTGACTGGACTGCACAAAGTCCTGACCTCAACCCAATAGAACACCTTTAGGATGAATTTGAGAAGAGACTGTGAGCCAGATCCTCTCGTCCACATCAGTGCCTGACCTCACACATGTGCCTCTGGAAGAATGGTCAAACATTCCTAAAGGTACACTCCTTAACTTGTGGACAGCCTTCCCAGAAGAGTTGAAACTGTTATAGCTGCAAAGGGTGGGCCAACTCAATGCTGAGCCCTACAGACAAAGACTGGGATGCCATTAAAATTCATGTGCGTGTAAAGGCAGGCATCCCAATGCTTTTGGTAATATAGTGTAAGTAAAAAAAAAATATTTTATGACTTTTGAGAAACACATATCTTAGGATAGCAAGGAACGAGTTCATTGTAAACCTTGCCATCTAAGGTCTAAGCCACTGTGGACTTTCCAACCAGACCATGTCCCTTGGTAGGCTACTTTTAGTATGGATTTTTAATGACATCAGATAGTTCAGTAACACATTGTAATGCTGGATTCATGCACATGGAAAAAATATTCAGACTAATAGTTAACTGAGCTATCCAGGCTGGTCGGGTGGTGATGTAGTGATGTGGAGCAGTCTGAATGCTTTGTGAGAAAAGTGTGGCTGCTTATATGTTGCCTTGTTCTACACCCCCCCCCCCCCAATGGGCAGCTGAATGTTGCCAAGACAACCGGGGCACTGTTTTTTTTTGCACCCAGTGTCTCTGTGAATTCAGCCTAAAGCACAGTTGTTTGTGGTAACCCTTAGCAAATTATAATAAAACAACAATACCCTTAACAAATCTATCAGGCACTAAGCTAATGGAAGCTGATCTTTGGTATAGGTGCTGAATATAGATTTATTTATGCTGTTATTAAATGGATCTAATAATTTTTAAATACACTTATTGAACAATGTTTAACAGAATTAATGTTTTTACTAAAGACAGTGACGTCTGGGATCAGATTCTTAGTGCTAATGATAACCGTCATACACACTTTGTATATATAAGCAGTCCCTTTGCTGGCCTAAGAATGCCAGTCAGCACTGAAGTTTACCTTTAGGTCTTGCCTAGAAGAAATAGAACTGATTGGCAGGTCCACTTCCCTCTAGATTTGGACTAACCGCTGACATTACTGTGGCAGGTTGACATGCAATCTGCAAGGGTGGCATTCCTTGTAACAATAACAGGCCAGTCCAGTTTGTTTTTTAAAAGGTTTTTTTTTTTGTAAGATAAACTTAATTCAGTCAGTTTAATGACTTTTTGAAACACCTTAAAGTGTCATTTAAAGACCTAGTACAAAATGTGTTTTTATTAAAAAAAAAAAAGCTGTTACATGACTGTAATGTAATTTGTTGATTTATGGCATTTAATCTACCCAACAGGAAATGTAGATCATAAACAATTGACTGTTACTTCCTAACATATTGTTGATGGTCTCATTTTTATTAAAGTTTAAAAGCTTTAAATTTTGACTTAATTTCCTCTTGCACTTCCTTCCTTTCAAGTTTCTAGTTACACTTTTTTTTTCACTCTGTGACAAAGCCTTAATTTACTCCATGTCCTTCTATAATGTGCAGATAAGGCAACCTTCAGTGTAATTCTAGAAGTGTAAAATACCCTTCATTAAAAAAAAAAAAAAAGTCTGTAAAGATAAAGCATTAGCAATTAAGGACAAGAAAATACATAGAAGTAATTAATAACAGAAATAATGTTTTATTTTATTTACATGCAGAGTATAGATAAAATAAGACAAGGACTTTATATCTTCTTTGAGCAGTTGCAGATTCATATATAAGCCTGTACATGCCATTATATATATATATATATATATATATATATATATATATATATATATATATATATATATATATATATATATATATATATATATATATTTTGTTTTATATGTATATAAAATATAATATGGTATAGTAAAAGTAATATATTATTAAATATACATACATATTTAATATGATAAGAACTAATACTATAATATGCTATTATAATACTATACTATTATAATATAATATACAAATACTAATACTATTAGTTTAGTTATTATACCAATGTGAAAAAGAACAAAAGGATAAGATGGTTAAAGAATAAATTACTAAAAGAGTATATATTTACCCTTAACTCTGTAAAGATGCATTTATTTAGTTATATCTTCAATCACCATTTTTTTTCTATTTCCCAACATATGATTTGGTGTGCAGAGTAAACAAGGGATCATAGTATACTTCCTTTATAAACAACACCCAAAATAATAATAATAAAAAGTTATTAAAATATATATTATTTATTTTATATCCCTTTATGTATTTTTAAATAGGTTAACTAACATGCAGAAAAAAACCCTTTACTTTGCATCAAGCCCCATTTCAGACCTGTTAGCTTAAAGAGATTTTTTAAAGGTGTCTGTAATTAATTAAAAATTAAAATAAATTAAGAAAAATTAGCAAAATGGATTGAAGAAAAAATGGTTTTAAAGAATTGGTCAGAACTGATCAAATACTAAGTAAAATAAATCACATTTTTAGGCAAACACCATTTAGCGCACACTTTTATTCTATTCAATTATTCATCTTTCTCTGAACAGTAATATAACAGTTTGTCCCCACTGCTTACAGACAATGAGTGTCAATATACTGTAAAGGTTCAAACTTTTATTTAAATAATGAAAACAGAATACTTATCCTTGGTCAATATAAAAAATATCAGTTATATAAATATATATTTTTTTTCTTCTATGTTAGACTTTACTCCTATTCTTTGTTTACCAGCATTAACTGTTGGTTTGTGAGATCCTTTGTTAGATCTCATCAGCGTATTTATGACATGGAAGTGTTTTGTTTGCTGGCTTCTGGTGCTGACATGATGTTTCACTTTACTGCTTCCTGCTGTGACAAGTTTAAGACTCGTATTGAGACAGGTCTTTTTTTTAACACATCCACTTCACTATGTGAGGGAAAAGGGAGACTCTGGAAGTAGTTTTTGGAATTGCAGCTTCAGTAATCTGCTTGAGCGAGGATTGATGCTGACTGCCAGCTCCCAGTATGAGACAGCCAAACACATGACTATGATGGATGACTTCACGTTGGAAATTGTCAGCTGGGAATGGCAGACTAAAAAGGAATGGCTAGCACATCCGCTGAGCATTCACTGAGATTCCCCAATGGGGAACGCACTTAAAAATAATACTGGCTAGTATGAAGATGGGAGCAAACAAATATGTTCCTTACAATAATGTTTTTATATTTGAAAAGTTGGACATGTAGAAATGTTCTCTTGCAACTAGAACATACCACAGGGAAGTATGTCTTCTTATTATTAAATAGAACAGACTGTGGTTTGTTTTTATGTTTTCTTTTATTTTATAGCGCAGTAGTCAGCCAGTTGGCATCCATCATTTTTGTATGGACTTAACCTGCAAGAGCACAGACAAAAAAATCATCCGCCGAGTGAAAATGTTTTTCATACAGCGAGAACTATACGTTTAAGCACAATATTTTATCTCAACCAATGCGTAGTGAATACAATGCTGTCTGAATTATGTTTTCTTTATGTTTTGAATCCTTTGAGGTATATAAAGATGTTGTCAGGGTCTTCCCTTGTCATATTCTTAGTAAAATATACATTATTGTATCTTCACTATAATTGGCAACAATACAGTTATAAAGGAAACCTTTTTTTTTTTTGGAAGGGTTTTTTTTTTTTGTTAGTTTTTGTTTAAAGCTTATTTGAAGTCTCACATTTTTATGTCTTTATAGTTCCTGATTTTTGTTTGTACTAACATACAATTTTTCAGGACACGCTTTCGGGGTATGTCCCCTTCTTCAAGATCCAAGCAGTACTGATTCACAAAATGTTTAGCAGAATGGTAAAAAAACACAAAATCTCTAAGCCAAAGGAAAAAAAAGATTAATTCAAAAGTTTTCTTTTCCTGGATAGTTCTGAAATTCCCTTTAAGAACTAAAACATTGAGGTCTTGTAAATACTTTTAAATACCTTTATTTCTCTGTAAAAAAGCTGCCTTCTGACATTCTCTCCTGCTGTCTATTGGGCTATACGGCCATATTTTGACATAAAATTGTTGTAACGGGAAAGCAGTAAATATTAGACCTGTTAGTACAATATGCAAATACATTTCAGTAACGTCAATTGGCTTTAAGGTTTCCATTCCTAATGTATTATTTATTTATTTCAGGTACTTATATAGCAATGTCAATTTACACAGCACTTTATATATATATTGTACATTGCCATCAGTCCTTGCCCTCAAGGAGCTTACAATCTAAGGTCCCTAACTCACATTCATACATACACATAGTAGGGTCAGTTTAGACAGGATCCTCCTGTATTACGGTAGAGTGCCTCCAGTCTGGTTGAAGGAGCACAGGGGCACCTTTGGACAGCAGCACTGTTAATTTGGAGTTAGATCCACTATCAGGTTTATATACACTAACAAATTAAAGCTAAACTCCAGCTTTTTAAGCAGTTAAAGCAAACTGTTTTCTTTCTTTTAGGATAAAGGTTTTACATAAATAAAATCTGATCATTGTAAAGCACCACTGTCAGTGGTAAATGGTTTTGCCCCAACCTTCTTAACTGCTACATCTGCAAGACAGCTTGTTCTGTTGAAAACAACAGACTAATGCCTCGTACACACGCAACGATTATCGGCCGACAGATCGGCCGACTTTTGTCCAGTGTTGTTGTGTTGGTTGAAATGTGCTCTAGACTGCACACTAATTTTCTCGGCCAACAAAAACCAACTTCAGAAGTGATGTCATGTGCTGGTTTACTTTCCCTGTGTTTTTTCTTCTCTGAGCATGCCCAGTCTTGCTCATAAGATTTTTGTCTGCCGAAATCTGTACTGACTGATGGAAAATCGGCCGTTGTGTTGACGGCCAACAAAAAGTTTATAGCATGCACACCAGATTTTATTCGGCCGAAAAGTCGCAGTCGGTTGTCGAAAGCATCATACTAACAAGCCGATCGGACGTTGGCCGAAAATTCACGGCCAACTATCGATGCGTGTGTACGAGGCATTACTGGCAGGATCATCAGGTGAAAATAAAGGAAAGAAAGTCTAAAAAACAAACCGATTGTAGCCATCACATCTAAGAATAAGTAAGCTGTGATATAATAAATGTTTGCAAGCAGACCGAGTGGAGGCTCTGTCCTCTTTGTCACATTCAGATCTATTTGTAGACAGGCATGTGAATGAAAGAAATTGTTGTCGCAGAAGACAGACCTTGTACAGAACTCCTCCTGTTGGTTGGAGGCAGAAAATCCGAAATTACTGATAACAAAGTAAAAACTGTTTGTGACTGTTTGTGTTTTAGTACTGAACAAAATACATACACACATATCTTGTTTGTGCACTGATGCACAGTCATGTTGGAACAGGAAGGGGCTATCCCCAAACTTTTCCCACAAAGTTGGGAGCATGGAATTGTCCAAAATGTCTTGGTATGCTGACGCCCTATGAGTTCCCTTCACTGGAACTAAGGGGCCAAGCCCAACCCCTGATAAACAGTCCCCCACTATAATCCCCCCTCCACCAAATGATTTGCACCAGTGCACAAAGGCAGGTCCATAAAGAAATGGATGAGCAAGTTTGGGGAGGAGGAACTTGACTGTCCTGACTTTAACTTGATAGAACACCTTTGGGATGAATTAGTGTGGAGACTGCCAGCCAGGGTTTCTCGTCCACATCAGTGCCTGACCTCACAAATGCACTTCTGGAAGAATGGTCAAACATTCCCATAGACACACTCCAAAACCTTGTGGACAGCCTTTCCAGAAGAGTTGAAGCTGTTATAGCTGCAAAGGGTGGGCCAACTCAATATTGAACCCTACGTATTGGCATCCCAATACTTATTATATATATATATAAATGTAACTCAACACAACCATGTTAGCCAAAGAAAATTAATCTTTCATTAGTCTTTCCACACTAAGCTCTTCAAAACAGTTTTTGAGTTTCTTTGCACTCTGCTATTAAAGAGGTTTCCCCAAAATGGATGTTTCTTTGAAGCCTGAGGCCTTATCTGAAATAAACTGATTTGTTGGGCAGTTGATGCATTTGATATCTATTCTGTTTCTATTTTATGAGTTTTTTGATTGTGCTGTAACTCTACTAACAAACAGCATTGTAATGGTGTCATGGGTCAGACAAGAGAAATTTGGTTAGCTCCGACAAATGTCTTTCTCAGAAATGAAAAAAAAAAAAAAAAACATAAAACGCTTCAATGCAGTAGCACCCATCAATTTTGTAGGAACTCAACCTGCAGAGCTCTGAATGAACAGCATGTACTGAGGAATGAAGCAAATTATTTAGCTGTACCTTTGGCACAGAGCAGTCATACGGCCTTATCTTATTATATCTCCCGGCTGTGCTGGCACTCATGCTGTTATGAATAGTGTAGTATGTTGTAGTGGGAGTGTTGTGATGTTAAAACATACATCTGTGGAAGACATTCTGTAACCTGGTCGCCGATATTTAATAGCATTGCAGATTTAAGCACAACGCTTTCATTATAGGGAGCACGGTAGCAGGAAATACCACTTAAGTAAGATATGATATAAACAAAAAATTGGCCAGGAAATGTAGGCTGATGTACTCTTATTTCACAGTGTTTGTAGAAAATTTGTAAAGCACCTGGAAGAGATATTTAGATTCTGATTTTCCTAAAATGCATACATAGGGGAGAAAGCAAAAGAGTCAAAAAAATGAAATGAGAAAGAAATAAAATCAAATTAGAGAATGATTAAAAATCAAGACATCTGTGTCACCCCCAGTATCCTCACCCTATAGGCAGTAAGCAAAGGGAATTACAGCTGTAAAGAATCCACAGTTTGGAAATTTAATTAAACCCATATATGCATTATATATACACAATGTGCACATTGTGGGCAGCATATTTTGTGCAGTTTGTGGGGAGCAATGTACTTGCATATCTGTGTGACATGGATAACAATATATTTGTCTTCTCCAAATATGTAGAGGCTGCCCGTCCACCCAAACACCAGTTCACTCGTCCAGCTACAATAAACAGTCTAAGGGTTGCTTTTTTACTATTTATTGCTCAAAGTAACTTTAGTAGGAGAAGGTTTAGGTCAGGGGATTCTACAAATTAAGTAGTATTTAGAACTCAGAGGACAATCTTCTCCTGGATTAATTGTGGGTGCTGGAAAGTCTAATGCCTCACAGTTGGGGACCATAAGTCAAGTCTTTAGCATCTGGTTACCTTGCATCTCTGCAGAATTGCTCAAATCCAGTGCAATCTCCAGAACACTAAATAGTTACAGGGATCAGTTTAGGGTCTTTACTAACCAGTCCCCAGGACAGCAGCCACCATCAAGCTTCCTCCAGACATGGTCCATTGAGTGAGACAGCACCTCTCTAGAACAGATCCCCTATGATGAGGTTCTACAATCTTTTGTGTGGGTTGGTACCTCAGGCCAAGTTGGGTGGGACTTTTTAGGCAGGTAATAATAGTGAAGGTTCACTATTATTACCTGCCTAAAAAGTCCCACCCAACTTGGCCTGAGGTACCAACCCACACACAAAATTTCTTAGGGACGACGGCAAATCCACACTCCAAATAGGCTGATAGAGATAAAAAATTATCTATGAGACTCTACAATCAGCTCTAAGCAAAGTCCATTAAGGCCATCAGCCCTGAGACCACTGAGGCCTTTAGAGCAGCTGTACAGTCTATGGGCTGCAGCCCCTCTGACTCTGAAACCCTACTGGAGAATAGAAACTGTGTTCTCCAGTGCTTCAGACTATTTATCACCTTTTCAGCCCCCTTCTAGACACTCCTCTCCAGGAATTGGCTGGAGCATGATAAATATTCAGATTGCTTATTTAAATCTCCCGCCCTAAGCTCTGGAAGCCTCTTCCAAAAGGCAGATGGAAGCAGTCAAACTATGTCAGATAAATGAACATCTCAAACCATGGTTGGTAAAAATTGCCACCATCCCACTTGTTGGCCCAATTGATTTTTATGTATTGTATTTTTCTGTATGTTATTATGGATTATCTTTGTAATTTTTGTATTTCAATAAACTATTATCTCTTTTTAACAACTTTCTGTATCAATTGCCCCTAAAATCCCACCCAGAGGAGAAATCTTTTTTAGGTGTATTGTCAAACTATGTCAAGTCAGAAGCAGAACCTTCTTCCAGAGGCAGAGGGAAGCAATCAAACTATCAGCCTGTAAAACCTTGAACAGACCAGGCCAAACAATCACTGCTCCCTTACATTACAAAAGAGCCAAAAACTAAATGTACAAAGCATTTTATGCTAGGAAGATGTTACACGTCATTTTTTATGAAAGGCAGTGCAAAGGCAGGTAAGAATGTGCAAAGCACAATACTAGAGGAACTGTTTAAAATGCAGTTCTTAAATGATCGAACAAAATTCCATGGCATTGTTTTTTGAATACGTCCATACCATGGCTTCTGTTTACTGATCTGATTGACTTGAAGACTGAATTAATTTGGAAAGTATCTAAATGCATGTTATGTGAATGTACCATTCACAGATGAGGCACACAGATACTATATGTGAATATAAAGCTGCCTTTCCCCCACCCAAAATCCTTGTCTTTTCCCTTTTACCTTTACCTCATTTGGCTCTAATACAGAACAAAAACACCTCAGGTTTTATTTAATTAAACGCCACAAAGTACTTAAGCAGTGTTATTAGACCACTGAGTCTATGAGTGCCAAAGGTGAGTTTTTCTGCCCTCTGTGCCTCTTGCGGTTAGCAGGTAGTGAAAGTAATTTGTGTTAATGCTGTGGCTAACAAAAGAATAATCTGCTGGTTAGCTTTTAGTGAATAAGTCTGTTCATTGTTCAGGTACATTGCATTTAGCTGTGGCTTGTAGAATAATTACTAAACTGCTGAACTTTGCAAACCTTAATTTTCTGACTTAAAACTGTCTATACACATTACAATATGAATGTATAAACTGCTTTAGCTTTATCAAAACTAAGTAATTGGAGGGCCTTTCTAAACAAACTCTTAAATTTGTAGGCAATCATACAGTCCTTACAATATATAGTTGTTGGTTGATCTAAAAGAAGATGGTAACACGCATGGGTAGCTTTAGAGGCAAAAACTAAAGAAACACTTTAGAAGGCTGACAGGTGTAGTTGTCTTGAAACCTGGAAGGTTAAAAAAAAAGAAAATGTTGAATTATTCATATTATCTGTGGAGATTACATGGTTTGCCAAATAAAAAAAAAAAAATGATAAAATAAAATATTAAAGTAAAAAAAAAAAAAAAAAAAAAAAAAAAAAAAAAAAAAAAAAAAATATATATATATATATATATATATATATATATAATGCCATACTTTGAGTAAAAAAAAATGTAAGCCTTGCAGTTGCACCTCTCCCTCACTGCAAGTGTTAAATACTCAGTTTTGACTGGGGGGGGGGGGGGACAGAGAAAGCAATAATACTTACCTTATGCCTCCTTATTACTCCCCCCAGAAGCTGGCGCCCGTCTCAGTTCTTAGATGCTCAGGGATATGGATGGGTCCTCTACATCCTCACTTACAGGATTAATGACCTTGTATTATCTGTGATAACTTTTGAGTGTCTGTGATCAATGGAGTGCTGAAGAGAGGCAGCTTAGGAGGAACAAATGTGCAACTGGAAGTTAGACTGCAGGAGCTAAGGATAGAATAAGTATAGCTGCTTTTTAAGTTTCACCTAGATAAAAAGGAACATGTAACCCTTACAGTGCAGTGGGATTACTTTTGCTAGAGGAATTCAATTAAAAAAAAAATTAAAAATTAAAAAGAAAACTTACAAAGGACTCTTTCATACAGGCATTAAAAATAGGCAGTTGGATCACATTTTTAATGCTTCCTGAGTGCCTATCAATGCCACAGAACTGTTACAATAGGGAGCGGATGGAGATGTTCACACTGCAGCGTTAGAGTTGCTTTGCATTGCTGCAAGGCTAAAATAAAGCTGCCTGCAGCGCTGATGCTTTGCAACTGCCTCATTTACTTAAAATGCACCACAACCGCACTTTAAACGCACTGTAAACCCTCCTATGGCGTTTACAGTTCATTTACAGTACGGTTACAAAGTGTCAAAAGTGATCATTTTAGCCTTGTATATAAAAACACATGGGACGTTTAAGAAGTGTTGCCTGACGCAACATAAACGCCTGTAAAACACATCCTAAATTCTCATTAATGCTATAGGTGTGTTAATGTGCTTTTAGGCTGCATTAAAATGTAACTTAAGTGTGAAAGAGCCGTAAGCCCAACTTGCATCTGCTAGAAACTTCTTTTTCTGCCATTATGGACTGCCAGAACTTAAAAATAGTACCAAGCCTTAAAGGGTAACTCCACTTTTGTGGGGGAAAAAATAGCAAATAAAGAGAAAATAATATAGAATATACAATTGCAACACAATTCATATTATAATTGAATGTTAATAAAAATACCTTTCCATTTCAATCTGCAGCTCTGTAATTGTCTGTAAAATTCAATGCAATATGACTACGTCAAGCTGTTCTGTACACAGAATGTATACAAATTCCCCCCCCCCCCCGAAACATAATTTCCTGCTTGTGTGATTGGCTCACCAATTTTCCCAGAAGTCTGCCCTAAGATACAAGTCAGATTTCAGGCATCCCCTGCAACAAAAGTGTCATCTTTGGTGAGATACTCCCAATAGGAAAACCTCTAAAGGGATGCAGACACTGCATATTTCCTCATTAGAGCCCTGCAGGTGCACAGCTGATTGATAATTTAAAAAAAAACACTCCCATTAGACTCACTTTCCCACAGTGGCACAGACAAACACACAGTGATTTATTCAGGATAACAAAGGGTAAGAATCTGTATGTTAAAATCCTTGCAATGTACATAGATCACCCAGAGGGGAAGGATTGTTTTTTTTTTCAACAAAAGTGGAGTTACACTTTAAGATTTGGGAAGCATGTGGCAAAGTATGCACAGTTAAACCACTTGTAGTTTTGTGGTCTTAACTAATAACAGAACTAGCTGTTCTATTAGTGGACTCTTTTAAATTGCACACATTGTACTTTTTGTCATGTCAAAAGCATGTTTTTAATTTTTTCAAGAAATCTGAGCAATTTTTAAGTGGCTACTTTTGATACAGCACTGTTCATATATAGAAATTACCCTATTCAATAATAAGCACTGACAAATATTTATGGATTTTATTAAGTAATAAAGTCAGGTACAAAATGTGAGAAGGAGCTAAAAAACACATTGAAGCCCTTTTTTTTTGTCATTGTTTAACTACTTCCTGTCCGCACTATGGCCGAAGTACGGCTACAGCGTGGACTCAAATTTCCGGGAGGCCGTCTTTAAACGGCCTCCCAGAAACAGGCTCCCTGCGTGCTCCCGCGAGAGCGCATCGGGGAAAATCTGTGTTGGCCAATCACAGATCGTGGTAAATGGCCAATCACAGCGGCCATTTACCACGTGATCGGGCCGTGCAATGAGAGATGATCTCATATGTAAACATATGAGATGATTTCTCATCGCCAGCTCTCTTCCTCACACGGAGACTGCAGTGTGAGGAAGAAGAGAGCCCGAACAGCGGTAAGGGAACACACAGGAATGTAATCAGGGCACTGATCACCAGTGCCCTGATTACAGAAGATGGGAAAAAATGCCACAACTGCCCACAGTGCCCGCCATCAGTGCCCCCATCAGTGCCCACAGTCAGTGCCCATAGTGCTGCCAGTCAGTGCCCATCAGTGCCTGCTCATCTAGGCACTGACTAGCAGCACTATGGGCACTGAGTGTGGGTACTGATGGTGCTGCCCATCAGTGCTGATCAGTGCCACCCGTCAGTATCCATCAGTGCCACCCATCAGCGCCCATCAGTTCCGCCTCTCAGTGCCCATCAGCGCTGTCTATCAGTGCCCATCAGTGCTGCCTCTCAGTGCCCATCACTGCCGCCTGTCAGTCCCGCCTCTCAGTGCCCAGCAGTGCCACCTCTCAGTGTCCAGCAGTGCCAACTATCAGTGCTCATCAGTGCCGCCTATCAGTGCGCATCAGTGCCGCCTATCAGTGCTCATCAGCGCGGCATATTAGTACCTCCTCATCGGTGCCACCTCATCAGTGCCCATAAGTGCCACCTCATCAGTGCCCATAAGTGCTACCTCATCAGTGCCCATCAGTGCAGCCTCATCAGCGCACATCAGTGAAGGAGAAAATGTATTTATTTTCAAAATTTACTCACAGCAAATAAGAAAAACTTTTTTTTGTAAGAAATAAAAAAGCCAGAGGTGATTAAATACCACCAAAAGAAAGCTCTATTTGTGTGAAAAAAATGATAAAAATTTCATATGGGTACAGTGTAGCATGACCACGCAATTTTCATTCAAAGCGTGAGAGCGCTGAAAGCTGAAAATTGGCCTGGATAGGAAGCGGGTATAAGTGCCCAGTAGGCAAGTGGTTAAAGTAGAACTATGGACAACATAGAAAAAAAAAACATAGCATACAGTATGCCAATAACACAGCAGTTTTAGATTTTTCTTTTTTGTCTCCCCTGTAATGTAGTTTTATTATTATTGTTGATCCTGCTAAATATATCCATTATTTTTCTACTTCTTGTAACAGGCCAAACTATTCAGCAAAAGTAGCAGTTACAAGATAGGGACAGACTACATTACATTCGCGGGGATGCTAACAACTCTCAGCTTTTGTTCATTTTGCTCAAAATATGCACTGTTACTGTAATAATGACACTGGCAGGGAAGGGGTTAACACTGTGGGTGATCAAGGGGTTAAATGTGTACCTAGGGGAGTGATTCTAACTGTGGGGGGAGGGTAGTGGCTTGTGAAATGATCACAGGGGCTCTATGATCATTCCAGGGAGAAGAACGGTCAGCTGTGTTTACAACAGCTGACCGTTCTTCCCCCTCAGTGGGGAGCGATCGCAGGTGTCAGACGGCAATTGGATCAGCCTGCCCCGTGCCTCGGCATCCCCCCTGCCAGTTGGGGGCGGGAGTGTGTTGCTGGCGGCGCGCGTTCGCCCGCTAGCTGCAGGCGCACAACAGACGTAGGTCTACAGCGGTTTGCGCAGGAGGGCCACACTGCCGCAGTAAATAGGTGGCGGGCAGTCGGGAAGAGGTTAATAACAATATTCGTATATGAGCAGGTTTATGCATGTTCTTTTCTACAAAGGAATTATTGTAGGTGTTTTTATGTGCTACTGTGGAAGTTCCTAGGATGTCAAAAGTTTTAATGTAAAATATAAAAACTTGATACATCCTACTGGCACTTCCACTGCCTCCCAAACCTTGGTGGACAACACAAACATAAGAGCTTTGTGGACTTGTTCAAGGTTGTTTATTTACAGGAAGGGAAGCTGGCATGCTTGTAGGCCAAGGCTACTTTCTCATACCATCTAACACTGCCACTACTTGTAGGTTACAGTGAGGGAATCTACAACAAAGCAAACTCCCGGTGTCAGAAACCTCAAAAGGAAAATGTCTAGGATGCTTACTAGCTTTCCACACATGACAGGTTCCCTTTAAGAGGGCTAAATACATTCCTTGATGTAGTTAGGATTGGTGCCCATATGAGAAATCACATTTGTGTAAGCAGGTTTTCTTCCTCACAGTTGACCTCTTCAAAAGCCAGTCCGCCACATGCAGTCAATTTCCCGTGAGTTGGCACAGAAATCACTTTACAGTATCTTTCTATTTATTAAAGTTTCTCCTTTTGAATTGTCCTTGCCAATGAGTCCCTTTTCTTCTTCAGATTTCAATTAAAGAGGGCACAGATTTGGAACGCCTAGCTGGAAGATGAAGGGCTCCAACCTGAGTTTAATAATAGCTGTGCAGCCAGGATTTGATCAGACTCTGGAGCTGGATCACTACACAGGCATTTTGATCCTAAGCAGAAGTTCAGGGATGACACTTACAATAATGTTATTCTTTTGAAGGCCATAGAACACAGTATATCACTGTAGGAAGCCTTTCTTCAAGTGTCCCTAAATCTGCTTTTGATTAAAACACAAAGAGTCACAGCGTTGCAGTTCAAAACATTACATACTGAATTGGCAAATCCTGTATGAAAAGTTTGGGCTTGTCCCTTACTGGTTTTCTGTATCCCAGAGAAGCTTTCAGAATAAAATTGTCACTGTTTTCTCCAATACTGTAACAAACATGTATCAGGGTAGGGCCTGTGAATGTCCAGTGTGTCTGCCTTTTATCTTAATTGCTTTAATTATTACATCTACCTGATTTTGCCAAAAGCTGAAACTCTCAATTTCCTGTCTCTAGGAGGCATTTGCTTGAAAAAATCTATTTTTTTATTTTTAAAATTATGCTTTTTGGGGGTATTAAGGACGGTTTCGTTTTTTTTTTTTTCATTTAGTTTCAATTTCTTTTTTGTGCATTTCATCAATATTTTTGCATTGTCACTTTACATTTTTACACTTAAGTATTACTTTACCCCACTGTATATTTTTTTTAACTAATGTGGAGCCATTTCTAGGACACAGGAACATGTCTAGGGTAGCTAAAAGCAGTTTCCTTAACACTAAGGGGTCACTCTAAATGAATTTTCTCCAAAATGGGAAAATTTGGCAGCAATCTCCCAAATTCACAAAGCCGATAACTAAAGCTGGTGACCAGTTTTAGTGATCAGTCTGGTAACTTTAAGGGATAGTTTATTGCAGAAATATGAAATACACTTCCATAAACAGTAACTCTATAGCTACAGTATATCTTAGTAAGTAAAAGTTTGTAAAGAGGAACTTCACTCTATCAATTGACATTGGCTATTTTTAATCCTTGTGCTAGTATTAGTAAAGAGATATCATATTAACTTTTTTTAAACTGGAGGTGCGCCGAATGCAAATTTTTGGTGGCGAAACCGAAAATTCAGCATGCATTTGGCCGAAACCAAAAATGACAGTTTAAAAAAAATAAATAAATAATGATAAAAAAAATAATAAAAGTAATGATATCATGAATTTAAATGAATATGAATTTATTGTCACCTTTAGTGCTAGAAAAGCTAAAGAAAATGCATCCCTTTCAATTCTATGTATGTCTTTACACTGGTCCGTTGCACTTCCGTTGGTGTGATAAAAATCTTGCTTGCTGCATCTTTGGTCCGTTAAAAAAAACACACCAAAAATACACCTTCCCAATGAAATGCATTGAAAACGCAGCAAGAACGCATTAATAACACACCTGTGTTATGTTTTTGATACGGTTTTCGAGTCACATGATCTATGAAAAGCACACCAAAAGCACAGTAAAATCATATTAAAATTGTGGCAAAATCACGACAAAATTGCATGCATTTTCTGCGCCATTGTTTGCACCTTTTTCTCTATCGTCAAAATGCCGAAAATACTATTTTAGGCCAATATATTTCGGACACCAAAAGTTCGGTGCATCTCTATTTTAAACCTTTTTTTTTTTTTTTTTTTACATATCTTAGATTACTTACTGGTTTCCAGGCCTAGGTAAATGATGTCATAGATCTCAGGAGTCTTCAGGAGGAGAGGAGGGGCTTTCCCAGTTAAGCACACCCTCCTGCCTGCATGCTTGAGTTAAAGAAAAAGTAAACCCTCTTAAAAAAATGTGGAAAAAAAAAACCTGTAAAGACAAAGGCATAATGAGCTAGTATGCATCGCACACACGTCCTGCTTCCTGGATCGCGTCCTCCGGCCATCTGATTGGCTGGATGCGCAATCACATTACTCCCGCGCAAGGGAGCCGCCGTTCACGGCACAGGGCTCTGAAGGAATGGCACAGGTGGCCGTTCCTTCAGAGCGCATGCGCCGATGATGTCATCGGCTGCATGCACTGTAAATATCTCCTAAATGGTGCAAGTTTTGGAGATATTTATAGCACCTATAGGTAAGCATTAATATAGGCTTACATATAGGTAAAAGTCTTTAAAGTGGGTTTACAACCACTTTATGGGCAGAATAATTCCAGAAAGTCAATGTTACATGAATCATCTGCTCTTACGCAAGTTGGCCATGGGCAGAAATGCTAGTGGGTGTTTTTTAAAAAAAAAAAACCTCGTCCCTCTGCAGCTGATCTTTTTTCCATTAATGATTAACGATTTCTAGTTCCACACTTTCACTCTGTAAGGAGGCAACTATCTTAGTAAAGGCAGAGCTTTGCTTCCTTATATCAAAACTGCACCCTATCGGTATTCAGATAATTGGTGGGGAAAATATTCAAGGAGCAGCGGGAGGTATGCCGAAAGTACAGATCCACAGAAGGTATGAAGCAAATGCAAAGTGATGCAAGCACTGCAGGTTCACAGGTACAGATTTCTCTGCAGCAAGGAGAATCGTGAGCAATAGTGACATCACCAAATCTCACCCCAAATTTTGTAAGATTAACAGTCACAGGCAGTAGTGTCTTGGATGATCTAAGCCTTTAGATATACAGTTATGGGCAGCACAGTGGCTTACTGGTTATCACTCCTGCCTTGAAGCACTAGGGTGGTCAGTATGAATCCCAACTAGGATTTTACCTGCAAGAATTTTACATGTTCTCCCTGTGCTTGCATGGGTTTCCTCCAGTTACTCTGGTTTCCACCTACATTCCAGAGACACACTGCCTACTGACTATTACTATGATTACATGAGAATTCTGAAATTTTGTGCAAAGTAAAAAAAAAAATATTATTTCAGCAATGCATTGTGAAAGTGTATGATATCCTTTTAAAAAAAGGGTATCTGTCTTAAGGGTACCTGTCATATCCCCCCAAACTAACTTGGGTGAATTCGATCGAGACTAACTACCCATTTCATTGTTTTTAAAAGTTTGACCCACGTCTTGGCCAAGAGTTAAGTGTTGTCATTGGTCTATAGCCATTTGTCATTAAGCTATAAAACAAGTGATTTTCTCCAGCCAGTACTTAAGTGTCCATATATTCCTGCTTCAGGTGGCATGTGATAATATTGTGTAGAATAGAGCAAGCAACAAATGTTCATTGGTGGAGGTGTTTTGATATGGGATATCTTCTAGAAGCAACAAACCTTGATCCCACCAACTGCATCCTGCCAAAATAGCTCATCAATGGAGAGCCCTTTGAAACAAAAAATAAGGATTTGGTGCCTTTCAGTACAAATTTCTTGGCACTGGTAAATCTTGGAATGGGAGAGGGAGTTCTAAGGACCCAGAGTTTGGGTGCCAGACAAGGTTCAAGGGTAAGCTTAAGGTTATGAATTAGGGGTTAAGCTTAAAGTGTCACTAAAACCCACATCATAAGTAAAAAACTATCAATAAATGGTGTATTTCATGCTATTCATACTTACTCGGTCGCTATAGGATTTGTTTTCTGTATTCTGCAAAAAACATGGTTGATCCTGCTGCTCTCTGTCTCCACCTTCTGTTCATATACCCAATCCAGCTAGCAATTTTGCAACTGTGGTGACAACTCTGCACATGCTCAGTTTTCAGTGTATTTTCTACCCTGAACATTTCTTACTTATCACATCTGAGCAACCCATGTGACTATAGAGTCATACACCTGGACGTATACACAGTGGTAAGTGACTGTCTACTACCGACCTCCTCCTCCATGCCCACTAACCAGCTAAACACAATGGTGGTGAAATATTACATCTTGATTGATGGTTGCTTTTCCTTCCTGTTAATCTAAGACACAGGCTAAAGGGACATGACACAGTCTGTTTCACCACATCATGTTATTTCAACAAAATAAAGATTTGATTTCAAATATATTTGTATGCCAATTTAAAACAGTTTATTGATAGTAATTATTTATTTTTACTCTGTATTCAAAAGGCTGTTTTTTTATTATGAGCATGTGACCAGCTGCAGAGGAATAGAAGCTCCTCCTGCTTATGTTTCCCTGCAGACAGGTGGGGAAAGAGCTGAGTCATGTGACAACTGTATATATTATTAGGAAAAATCTTTAATTAGAATAATTACAGTGCTATCATCCACATACAAAAAGAGAAGAGCTAATTTAACAGCATGCTTTTAATATCACTAAGTGATATTTTAGGCCTTAGTGTAAATGTTAAAAAGTAATTCTAACTAGTGTCCTCATAAAAAAAAACTTCCGCTCAACCCTTGTTTTTTGTGGAAACCTTAAACCTTTGGTTTTCCTATTTCTTTTTTTTTTTCTGGCTGACAGTTGTACCTAGGGCAGATAGGCAGAGGCTTCGTAGTGGAGACACAGAAAGCTACAGAAAAAACCTAATAATAAAGAAACCAGTGAGCATTCAGGAGACGGAGCTGCTGGCACTATATGTGACCAACCCAATATAATAATAAAATTCAAATAATGTGCAGTACTGTAAATACAGGGTAACAATCATATGTCATTCATAAAATAATTGAAAAGTAAACATATAAAATATGAATATAGACCAAAATAATTAGTAGTGTGACATGACGCACAAGATAATATAGTGTCCATAATAAAAAGTCCATATAGTGAAAAAATTTGTTGTGACAATTTAAGAAAAAAATCCTCTGAAGATAACACTTTCCAGAGCAATAATAAGGATATGCAAAGTGACTTCAGTGCTTTTCCACCAATAAGCACTCACCAGAATGGCTTTGGGAAACAGCATAGAAATATCAATCTATACTAGGAATCCATAGCAGCCATTTAATCAATCCTCTGGATAATACAGTACTCAGTCAGGGCGAATCCTAACTGAAGATTTTTATTTAAATGCAGCGAAAGGACCTTTATTCCAAAATACTGGTGGTCACAGGATTTTCAGATCCCGGTACGGAGCTCTCTCCTTTAGCGAGAACTGGCCATTCAGAGTGAACAAGCTGATAAACTAAAGGGATTTTTTCATTGCGGACATTGTAAAGCTTGCTTGTATGTCCTCAAAGTCAAAGAGGTTAACAAACCATAGGGGGTAGCAGGAGATCTCATGGTGGTGTGTTTCCGGCTTTATAGCAGGTTTCACAGACGTTAGAAGTTACTATAGTTGAAATATCCAGAGCTCAGGAGCTTTTAAAATGGCGCTACTTGTTTAGTGGCAAGACAGAGAGCAATGACACTGAAAAGAGTTCCATCGCATGTGCATGCAACAATTTTATATTTAGAAAAAATCTGACAAAGGTTTCAGCCATTCTCTGTCCGGTCCAAAACTACACAAAAAAGTTTTGGCTTAGAGATACATTTTAAGAGGGAGGATAAACATCCTTCCTAAGTAAGTCTGTGAAATTATCATCGTGATTAAAGATTGAATATTCAGATTCCTGCATTAGCCCAATTGTGACAGCTTCTCTTAAAGCTGTTGTTAATGACAGCTTCATTTGTCAGCACTTATTAGGTACACCTGCTCATCCTTTGCATATCCCCAAGTTCGCATACAATTCAGCAATTTCAAGACTTTCTGAATTTCGTTGTCTTTCTATAGTATCTACCAGAGGCTTTGCATTGGAACATGAAAGAGAATGATAATAAAATGTATAAAGCAAGCAACACCTTGGCTGACTACCAAGACGAATCATGGGACATGTCTTTGTACCTTGCTTCTGAAACCCAGCATGCACTTCTACATCTACAGACTTAATTGGTTCCTTGCATTGTTTCTGCAAGCAAAACACGACTCTCAGACTGTATTGGGAAATAAATCTCAGATTGTTATCATACTGTAAAATAAACTACATATTTGTTTGTCCTTCCATGTTTAGCAGATGGATTTAAATACATTATTATGGTTTGTTTTAGTTAAAGTCCCAGGAAATGATTTTTTGTTTTAAATATAGTAATCTAGATTTAGATAAGCAACAGAAGTTATAAATGTTTTTTTTTCTGTGGTATAAAGGCAGGGTAATAATTTACTGCCAGTCCCCACTTACTCTCTCTGTAAAATATCCACTAAGTATATTCCAGTTTAATTAAACAAAAGATCTTCAAAGTCTTGCAGTCTCTTTACTTCAGAAAGCAGTCACATTCTGAGTAGAAAAGTCTGTCACCTGCCAGTCTGCTGCAGAAAAGTTTCCTAAAGCCCAGTACACACTATAAGAAATTCGGACAAGGCTTTCCTCGATATCTCTCTTGTTCAAAATATTTTATTAGTTTAAGAGCATATAACAAATAGATAAGGATATGGAAGTCATTTCACAAATACATGAAAATTGCATTGCACAGGGTCCAAACAAGAACAAAACATATCTATCAAGTTTGAAGTATAGAACTATATTGCAAAGGTGGAGCTCAATCGGAGTAAAGAGGGAGCAAGGTCATGATCTCCTCCAGGACACCCCAAAAGGGATCAAACTGTGGCCCGGAGGGAGACCATACAGTAAAAAAATCAACATACAAACTAATATAATGTGAGAATTATAGGGCATCAAGAAGAATTATATTCCGTTTGGAGCAATAAGATAATAAGAAAAATGTAGGCATGGGGTGTCTTCTAAAGACACCATGAGATAGGACCCTAGTATTTGGAAAATAGATGACTGTAGCTAAAAAGAATTGTGTTGAAAGAAAACCATATAATAAGGGCGTAGGAAAGAGAAAAGAGAAATAGAAAGGAGGAAGGGCTAGCTGAATAAGAATAGAGAAAAGAGGCTGCAGAGTCAAGAATAGGAAGGAAAGAAAGGTAGAAAGTAGGTCTTGAGAATAGGGCAGGAATACACATAACACATGAGCCGGTGTGGATAAGGGCATTACCAAAAAAGTAGCACAGATTCATTAAAATCTGGAGAAAGAATTTTAGAAATCCACGGTCTCCAGATGGAGTCAAATTCCTCAATATTTCGTAGCAGATTAAAATCGAGGATGGTACTCATTTTATGAAAATTCTCGAACAACAAAGGCTTTTTTTTTGTTTATTGTTTGTTGATTGTTTCTGATCATGTGCAGTCTTCCATATCCAGTTTTTCTAGTATAAAAACAGTATGCATTAAACGAAAATCATTAGTTCTGTTCATGCAAGAGAAAAATGTTGGAGTTTGTCCCTTTAAAAATTTCCATTTGGAAAGTCTGAATCTGATGTCGAAAGTTGTGCATACACTATACGAAAATTGAATGATCGTTCCTCAAACTGAATTTTTCTTCTGATTTTCTCATAGTGTGTACTCCCCTTTACTCTCTGTGTAGAATCAGTGGTCTCTCTGCAAAGGTCCAATTGTCCTTTAGTCAGAACTGTAGCTCCCCAATCAGCAGTGAGAGTGAGCTTTACCAATTGCAGAGCTTTAGGCAGAATGCAGATATGCTGGCAGGCTTTCAGTCACATATTCCCATATATAATAAGATTCCCCTGCCTGTCAGTATATAATAAGGTCACCCTGCCTGCCAATGCCACCTAGGGGTGCAAAAAGAAAAAATGTGGCCTTACCCCACATATACTTTTCTCTGAATCTGATCAAATAGTTTTGTGTGGTTAAAAGACCTTCTATATATAGAAAGTTGTCACATTGCAAAAATACTTTTTCTGCCATGTTACATCCTATCTATAGACATATTAGGATGCACAAAACTTAAAGAGCCTAATAATTATTATAACTTAGTTACAATACTTAAAGTCCAGTTCTCCCCATTCTCTTTTCCTGTTTCCACCCTATGGATCCATCTACAATTATATATATTTTTTTTTAAATTAAAATAAAAAAAATTCCCGGATCTTTAGTCTGGTCAGTGACATCTAGAGTTTCATCTGCCTTTGGGCAAATTAAGAGGGCAGTTCATTAATACTGTAGGGAATATGCTCATGTGATATTGTAGTGCAGTGCCATTCTCTGCAGCATTCTCCTATGTGCTACAGGGTGGCTTAATGATACACCTGAATAGGATGTGACCTTGACACCCTTGGCTCACAGAAAGTTGATTGAGTGAGGCTGGCTTAGAAGAGAACAAATTATTGACATTAGAGTCAGCAGAAAACCATTGACCACAGACCAGAAGATGGACACAGTTAGAAGTGTTGGTTTCTAAAGATGCAAATCTTGTCCTGAGCTGCACTATCCTTACACTGCTAGACCAATATGACCAGGGGGGATAATTTTAGTGACTGCAAGATGGTGCTGTGCAGTATTAAAACCCAGTACGAAGTCACCAACACTCCACAAAGATATTTCAGGGGACAATTTCTTTGCCTTAGAGTGGCATTGGATCATTACAAGCTGGAAAAATAAGTATTTACTTTCTTCTTTACTAGGAACTCTTTTATTTAGACATTGGGGTAGATTTACTAAAACTGGAGAGTGCAAAATCTGGTGCAGCTCTGCATAGAAACTATTCAGCTTCCAGGCTTTTGCCCACATTCACATTGGTCCGATTAGGCATGCTATTCAACATGTCAAATTGGAGGCAATTGTCGGCATTGGCACTGTCCGAACCGGTGTGACACCGACTTTGCAGCTCTGCACCGATTCCCAAAAGTAGTTTCTGTACTACTTTTGGTGATTTTAGGTGTGGGGTACGATTTCCAAAGACTTCTGTGCAGAAACCCGCACAGATGTGAAGTCAGACTGAAATGCCGGCTTGAAATTGTGCGAGTTTAGCTGAATGCACACAATTTCAAAATGGCCTCAGTGTGAACCTGGGCTAAGGCTGGCCATACACTATACAATTTTCTTATTCAATTTCCTTTAGATTTACCTTAAACTATGTAGTGCAAGGGCCTGCCTGACTGCATACAAATTGAAAGTGTTTAGGTTTGACCCTATATTACATGGTTTTGGTAAATCTAAAAGAAAGTTGAACAAGAAAATTGTAGTGTTTGGCTTCTTTCACACGGTCCGCCTCCGCAGGCGGATCCGTGTTGCTCAGCAGGGATCGATCCGCGATCCCCGCTGAGCCGGGCGGATGACAGCTCCGTCTCCGCTTGCAGAGCGGAGAGGGAGGTGTCTCAGCACCCGCTGCCCTCTATGGGGGATCGGAGGAGAGCGGACCGCTTGTCCGCTCTCATCAGATCCACTCCGCTCCGATTGCTGAACGGATGGAAAAATAGGGTTTCCATCCGTCCAGATTTCAGCACAGGATCGGATGCGGAGGGCAGCGGGTGTCAGCGGAGGTGACCTCCGCTGACACCCGCTGCCCCATAGAGCTGCATGGAGGATCCAATCAGATCCGCCTAAAAAACTGACAGGCGGATCTGATCGGACCGCCCGTGTGAAAGAGCCCTATGGCCATCCTAAATGTCAAAGCTTAATTGAACAAGCTGAAGTAAGAAGCTGATTGACTACCATGCACAGCTGCACAAGATTTTGCACTCTCCAGTTTTAGTAAATCCACCCTATTGGGTTTAAAGACAGAGCGCCTTTAATAATCAATTTGTTGTTGTATGAAAGTGTTAAAAAATATGTGTTACTGCTTGCACGGCAGAATTAAGCTACTTACAAAAGGCAAACAAAATCTGATTTATGACAGGTGATTTTTAGATTAAATAGCTGTTCATTTTCTTTACCACTGCTATTAAATGGTTTTATTTTCTTTCTCGTATGTGACAGTCACTCTCATCTATCTAGCAATAAATTACAGACTAGATTCATATGTTAATTTAAGATGGTTCGAATGTTGAAGAGACATTGCTGGCTTTTGCAGAATTGTCATTATTATTTTTTTTTTTGCAATGTCAAATCTAATGGGAGAGATCTTTTGGAAAAATGATAATGCAGAATAAATGTAATAATTCCGAGCACAGCAAATGCAGATAAAAAGTGCTGCTTATTGTAAAAGTCAGCGATGTGACCTTGTGCTTTGTCACTGGCCCCCAAAGTAGAAATGTTTTGGAGTCGGAGAATGTCATTGAGTCACATTGTCTGCTAGTAGTATATTAAATACATGTTCAGAATCAGGCTGTACCTCACACAGTGGTTATTGTTTATTGTGGGTTCACAAAAGAGATTGCCCTTCAAGGGAGCCTAGCTGAGCCAGTAACATTGCAAAGCTTTTATGTATTTCAGGAGAAAAGTTACAGAAACACACCTAACAACTAAATACATAGTTGTTATATCATGTACTGTGTATACACACTGATCAGCCATAACTTTATGATCACCCGCCTAATATTGAGTAGGTTCCCCTTTTGCCATAAAAATCTCCCCTGACCTGTCGAGGCGTGGACTCCACTAGATGTTCAAAGGTATGCCGTGGTATCTGGCGCCAAGCCATCAGTAGCAGATCCTTTAAGTCCAGTATGTGGGGTCCCCATGGATTGGGCTTGTTTTTCCAGCACATCCCACGAATGCTCAATTGGACTGTGATATGGAGAATTTGTAGGCCATGTCAAAACATCGAACTCATTGTTGTGTTCCCCAAACCATTTTTGAAACATTTTTGCTTGTGGCAAACCTTAAAGTATAACTAAAGGCAACACTTTTTTTCAGATTTGGATAGAGTGGAGAGGGATTAGAACACTTGTTAGGATTCTATTGCTGTCTGTATCCCCGTTCACCCACTCTATTTGTCCTGTTTACCGTTTTCTTTGAAAGTGAAAGCAAAAGAAAATACCAAATTTGGGGTTGTCCCCAGAAAAGTAATAGAGGGGAAATATTCCAATAGGGACACTAGTTAGGGTAACCTGGGAGTCCTCAAGGGATTCCCCTAATTTGCAGGGATTTCCTCTCACTTCCTGTTTGGCTATGGGACAGGAAGTGAAGGGAAATCTCTGCAATGGGACAAATCTCTGCAATGTATATATATATATATATATATATTTATATATATATATATATTTTTTTTTTAAATATGTGCAGATAGAAGAACAGACAGTCACATATGTTGAGTTTATGTGTAAACTGTTCATATCGGTCATATAAAATTACATTCATTGAATATATTCCCCTTGGTTTGGCTGGTGACACATGGGCAACTATCATTCAAAGAGAAATAAGTCTGACATCACGATGTCTCAAAAATAAAACATATATGATTTTATCAAATCCATCCAATAAAAGAAATCAATGCCTGTAGTTATTGATGCATTTTAGCCTCTTACATAAGGCCTATGTAAGAGGCTGAAACGCGTCAATAACTACAGATATTGTTTCCTTTTATTGGATGGATTTAATAAAATCATATATGTTTTATTTTTGAGACATCATGGTGCAGGACTTTTCTCTCTTTGATTGGATGTTTGGATGCCTAAGTACTAGCCATCTGAGCACATGAGTCTCTATCTCATACTGTCTATCATTAAGGGTTATTTTGGGGTAGCAGCAATATTTCAATAGACACATGGGAAACTATGACACTAACAATCCTAAAGCTGAGAATTTGTCAAAATGTTCAGCAGCAGGATCACTACCAGGCTGCCAGTTTGTTCCTATGGAATCTCTACCTTTGTAGTTGCTAAAGATTGAGATTCAGCTGTGTTCAGACCAGCAAAAGAGTGGTTTCTCACTGCATGTGGCTAAAGAGGGAGCAACTCTATAAGGACAAACAGACAGCTTTTATAGCGATCCCGCTGTTTGCAATTTGTCTTTAGTGGCAGAACTGTCATGTGTTTTCAGCCTTTAGCTATGGTTGCATGGGCGTTAAGCCACAGTGGGAATCCCAGCAGCAGGAATCTACCGATTCCTGCAGCTGGATTTGACAGCTGTGAGTAGATAGCTGCAGTTGTCAAGCCCATACACTCCATTGACAGGCTGTTGTTGGCCAAAGCTATTTGTGCCTGTTTAAAAAGCCAGCAATCACCTACATTGACTGTGGATGGACACACACAAAGTGTTTCCAGCCACGATCACTGCAGGTAATCGCTGCCTGTGTGAACAGCCATGAATGGCCCCCAGCTATCTGCTCACAGCTATCATACCCAGAAGCAGGAATCAGTAGATTCCTACCTCTGGGATGTGTATTGTGGCCTACCGCCCATGCAAACGTAGGCTTAGGCTTTTAAAACAGTGCTTGTGTTTTCTAGATTCACTAATTATGTCCTGTCACTGTGTTGTAGCAATGATGGTGGAATTATTTGAAAAAGAGATTGTAAATTTTCAGTCAAGCATTGCATCTGAACAAAAAAAAATGTGTTTGTATAATGTATCTACAAAATGCCTTATTGTTGGATTTTGTATTTTACCTTAAAATACCAAGACTATGCACAAGGTCCCCCAGATTCCATTAGGATGGGGTTCATTTTCTGCCTTGGCTTTAGGTACAAATTCTAAAGCTCTGCAACCTGCCTTATTAGTCACATTTTTAAAAAAGATGTACAGATCTGTGAACTGATGACCTTACCGAAGCAGCTAATAATTAATTACAAATTTATCTGCTAGGTTTTTTTTTTTCTTATTTTTTTTTCCTGACTGATTACTTAATTAGACCTGAAATCTCTGATCAGTTCTCTCTGTGTCACAACAGTGATATTTTAGCCAGCACTGCAGAGGCTGCGGTGACTTGATTTATAATATTTGAAGAAGCACAGAATTAAAGTGAATTAATTTAAATGAATTCATAATCAAAGTGACTGGAATGTGCTGTGAAAAGTCTAATGTGCCTATTCCTTGCTCATTTGTTAGCCAGCTGGTGCCAAAATTATTCAACACTGGTAACAAGCAATAAGGATAATGAATTTATGTCAAGGGCAAAGGTCATTGCTGTAACCTTTATCCCAGGGGCACAGAGAAAAATGCTAGCTTGTTCATATTGATATCTGTCCCTCTAATATATGGAATTATATAAAATGTGGTCTACTTTTTTTTTTTTTTTTACTTTGCAACTTTTAGTTATCCACAATAGGAAATACTTTGAATGTTGTCAAATAGGCAGATGTGGAATATATATATCCAAAAACAGTTTGGTGACTAATGATACCTTCTCCAGCATGATGGAGCAAAAGTGATAACTAAGAAGCTTGAGGAACAAAATATCCAAATGTTGGGTCCATGGCCAGGAAACTCCCTAGATCTTAGTCCCATTGAGAACTTGTGGTCAATCCTCAAGAGACGGGTGAACAAAAAAAAAACAAAGCCACAAATTATGACAAACTCCAAGCATTGATTATACAAGAATGGGCTGTCATCATTCAGGACGTGACCCAAAAGTTCATTGACAGCATGCCAGGGCGAACCACAGAAGTCTTGAAAAAGAAGGTTTAAAACTGCAAATATTGACTTTTTGCAAAAACTTAATGTAATTTTCAAAAAAAAGCCTTTGACGCTTATTGTCCCTAAAAATATAAGAAGAAAAGAGGACGAACCAGCCTAGTGCATTATATCAAGTAAATTTATTCAATATAAAGAAAACTAAAACTACTCACAAGCATTGAGATAAAAATGCACTTATACAGGCCAATGTCCTTTGGCTATATAGTCCTTGAATCTGCCATCTCCAGATCACAGGGGGGAACCAAACAGGGGCCCCTGCTGGCTGATGTGTTTCAAAGGTCTCCCTTCTTCCTTAGAGTCTCAGATGTGAACAGGGCCCAAAAGACTGATTGTGTACAAAGTAACCTAATTATAGGATTACCTATAGCGCTTGCTAAGTAATAAAGTGCAAATATGTGTTATATTAAACAATCCTATATTCTTATAAAATTATTAAAGTGCATATACTTGTGCAAAACCACGTGAACAAATATATGTGATATACACAAAAATTAATCAATCAAAATTGCATACAGAAAGTTCCACATTAAAGAAATATGTAAATACTCCAAAAAATAAATAAATAAAATGAAACAATTCTGTTTCATTTTATTTATTTTTTTATTTATTTATTTTTTGGAGTATTTACATATTTCTTTAATGTGGAACTTTCTGTATGCAATTTTGATTGATTAATTTTTGTGTATATCACATATATTTGTTCACGTGGTTTTGCACAAGTATATGCACTTTAATAATTTTATAAGAATATAGGATTGTTTAATATAACACATATTTGCACTTTATTACTTAGCAAGCGCTATAGGTAATCCTATAATTAGGTTACTTTGTACATAGCCACTAGCACTCTACTATAGCAGCTGCAATATACATTTTTTATATTTTTTATATTAATTTATTTATTTAATAATATACATTGTCACATTTGGGTAACTTTAGTTTATAGGTTAAGCCATTGGCGAGGGGGATATACCCTTAGGCTTCTTTCACACGGCCGCTCCGGTGTTTGGCTCCGCTGTGGGACTTTTTTTTTTTTTTATCACGGAGCGGATGACATTTCTGTCATCCGCTCCGTATGTCCACATATCATCCCATCCATTTGCGGATGATATACGGACATAAGGTAAGTCTATGGGCATTGCGGATGTCAGCGGATGACACCACTGACATCCGATTTTCCTTCCTTTCCGTTTTTTGAACGGAGGAAAAATAGGGTTCTGTTCCGTTCCAAAAAACGGAACAGAACTGAAAGGAGGAAAATCGGATGTCAGCGGATGGTATTCCGCTGACATCCGCAATGCCATTGACTTACATTATGTCCGTAAATCATCCGCAAAAAAATAGGATGATTTGCGGACATACGGAACGCCCGTGTGAAAGGGCCCTTAGTATATCATACCTTTTACCAAAAGACTGGTAATCACAGACACCCCCCCTCCCCCATTACTGTATATACATATATATATATATATATATATATATATATATATATATATATCTATATATTACACCAATAACCCAAATCCATATTTCATACCTCTATTTCTTCTGACTCCTTTTAAATAACATTTTAGAAGAGGTTATGGAAAGCACCTAGGATCCTGCATAAAAGTGTCATCTGTACAATATTATATTAACCTCTGGCAAGTCGCAGGCAAGATCCATGACATCATGTAATGCAAGTTCATGCTTTATGGATAATGGATCAACATATTGGAAACATTCTGCTGTTCAATGAACAACTTGTATTTCAAATCAATGAAGGCTCTAAGTGGAACCTTTGGATATATTTACTGTGCCTTTGCTCTGCAGCTGAATGAGATTCATGCTGCTGCTCAAATCTACTGAAAGAAGAGGAAAGAATTTGTGACAAATCATATGAATCAACACACATTATTAGGAGAGGCTCTGTGCGTTCAGCACCATTTCACTTTGCTCATGATGTATGTAGCTTTTACCAGATAGTGTCAGACTTATGCTGAAGTGAGTCGGAATAACACAAGTTGGATGTTAGAAATTAAACTAATTTATCACAGCAGTCCAGAGCATGCTCACAAATTCAGAGTGAAGGCTATTTAAAAAGCCTGTAAATTTGTTAGTGTAACCATTTTACATTTTACATTGGGAGCTGGGCAACTAAATGTGAAAATGAAGCATATTTCAGCAGTCATATCTTTTTTTTGGATAGGCTTGAGCTGAAAAAAAGTGATACAACATGGGTCTTGGGTAGACTAGACCTCCATGTTGAAAAGGTTCATAAAGTCTGGCTTCACCCCTCAGTGTAAGCTATATAGCTAAATACTTGCCCGGTGCCTTTGCAAAATAGTTTCAGCTGGATGCTGTGCATTTAAACCAGTTGCTCCAATCCACAGTTTAATAATGTTAATAGGTTAGAGTAAACCTACATAATGAACATATCCACCAGCGGCCTAAATAAAAGGTTTAGAGTCGGTTCACATTAAGGCAACATGACTCTGTACTACTTCGGGGGTGACTTGTGCATTGCCATGCACCAGGACTTCGGAGCGACTTGCAGGGACTTCACATAATGGAAGTCTATGCAAGTCACTCCGAGGTCGCCCCGAAGTAGTACAGGACCCTTTTTCTAAGTCGGAGCATCTTGTGTTGCTCCTAATAGAACAGGTCCTGTAGCGGTCAATGGACCGCGAGGGAGCACGACTTGTCAGGCTGACAAGTCGCCTGACAAGTCGCGCTAGTGTGGACCGGCTCTTAATGTTCTTGTTCAAAAGTTTTATTAAAGGTAACACATCAGTGTACAGGCATTAAGGAAAGCATGTACATAATTATTATACAATACACTCCGTTGCTATAAGAAGACACATTTTACAAGTTGTATTGGTAAACAACCAATGATGGATCAAAACAAGGTAAATGCTTGATGCTCATTATAACTAAGTGCCCATTCACACTACCGCGACTTGTCAGGCGACTGGTCAGCCTGACAAGTCGCAGCCCATGCAGTGCTACGGGAACCGTTCTAAGAGGGGCGACTCGAGTCGCTCCGACTTAGAAAATAGTTCCTGTACTACTTTGGGGCGGCATCGGAGCGACTTGCATTGACATTCATTATATGAAGTCCGTGCAAGTCGCGGTGCACGTGACTTCACAGGTCGCCCCTGAAGTCGTGCCGCGGTAGTGTGAACCGGCACTAAGACTCCGAGCGATTAGTAGCAAACCTTTAGTAGGAGTCACAAGAAAGGGAGAGAAGTCAGAATGAAAGAGCGAAGAGGGAGAAAGGAAAGCAGAAGGAGGGAATGAGAAGGGAGGAGAAGTGTTGGGATGGAGTCTCTCATTGGGTAGGTAAAGCATACTACCCAATCAGCCAAGGGTTACTCTAGCAGTGCCGCAGAAAGTAACTAGGGTTCCAATAGCAAACAGTCAAAATTGAATGGTAAATAATGGTAAACCAAAGGTTGCCAGGTTTTAAAATGCTTCGGTACACAGTCAAGCAGGGTAGCTTACATTTTTCTGTGAATCATGAATTGAGTAATTCTTTGTTTAGTTTTAAGGATGCATAAAGTGGACTTTTTGCTGTTTTCAAGCTTTAGCAATGGTCTGCTTGGAAGCTGTAGTCACCTACAAATACAAGGACATTAGGTATTGAGGATGTTTATTCAGTAACCCTGTTGCAAGATCAGGTAAGTGGGGGCGCCCAATAAAACAGAGAGCAACGGAGAGCATCCCAAATCCTTTAAAAGCTTTAATTTAAATATTTTATTATGTTATATTTTAATATTTCAGGATCATTATCTGAATAGAGTTTTCATGTTCTCCCTATATTGGAGTAGATTTCCTCCAGGTACTCTGATTATCTCCCATACTCCAAAAACATTCTGGCAGGTTAACTGGCTTCTTTCTCAATTGGCCCTAGTTTGTGTATACAAACTGACCGTGTGCGCGTGTTATCACATTATGCATGCTGATCTCAAGCCTGAGCAATTGGGGAAGGTTAAGACTTAGTTATCTACCCTGTAAAACATTTCCTGCGACTTTTCTATACAAAAAGTTTTCAAGTGTATCAGAGATGGTGCCCAGTTCGGATACAACTGTCTCATACATACATGTATTACAGTACATTATATATTACAGGGATGCCTACATAACATATAGGTGGTATCATATCAAAGGTGTGTGTGTGTGTGTATATATATATATACAGTATCTCACAAAAGTGAGTACACCCCTCACATTTTTGGCAGTGGACCGGTCACCTTGGAGGTGTGCCCAGTCTCCAAAGGGAGGGGATCATGCTTTGCTTCTGTATGTCTGTATGTCAATCTCTTTGGTGCCATGTTGAACTTCCACTGACCAGTATGAGAGAATGAGAGCGATAACACCAAATTTAACACACCTGCTCCCAATTCACACCTGAGACCTTGTAACACTAACAAGTCACATGACACTGGAGAGGGAAAATGGCTAATTGGGCCCAATTGTACTCACTTTTGTTGCCAGCGGTTTCGACATTAATGACTGTGTGTTGAGTTATTTTGAGGGGGACAGACAATTTACATTGTTATACAAGCTGTACACTCACTACTTTCCATTGTAGCAAAGTGTCATCTCTTCAGAGTTGTCACAAAAAAATATAATAAAATAGTTACAAAAATGTGAGGGGTGTACTCACTTTTGTGAGATACTATATATATATATATATATATATATTTATATATATGTATATATGAATTGGGATGTAGAGGTGACCATTAAAGTTCCTGGGTTTATTCGTACTTTGACTAGTCTGTACGTCTGTACATTGACTAGTAAAGAGAAACAAGAATCATACTTGTGTGGGGCCACATTCCTTGTATGCTTACAAGGCAATTTTGATGCATGTGCTACCAGAGCATTCTAGAAGTTGTAGTTCAGCAGCATCAGGAAGGCCATGAACTGTTCATGTCTGGTATAGATCATGTCAGCAAAACTATGTGGAATGTTCTAGCTCATTCCACCAGTGATTAAAACCGCTATCATTTGCATAGGCCTATAATTCTCACATTTCCATTAGCATCTATTTGCCAGTGTTAAAATGAATTATAATACTGATAAGAGCAGCCTATTAACACTCCTGACATCTGATATCTGGCTTATCCCTACAGGATAAGATTTATTGAATTTTAGGCACTTTTTAAAAGCTTTTCTTTGCCGATGTAATGGAACTTAATACGTGGCGCACCTCCTTTAGAATGTAAAGATTTTCTGTTCCTGGAAATGTATGATCTTGGGCAAAGGGAGTTTTTGTAAGTGCATGTAAATTAAATTGTGCAGGAACAAAATTAAAGTTAGATTAATATACTCCGCAGCAAAGTCTTCATTTAAAAAAAAAGTTTGAATTAGTGATAGACTTCCTCTGCACTATTTAAAGAAGATTTATGGGTGCATACTACATGGGGCTGGGGATGATGTAAATCTGTGAGGTTTTACAAGGCATACATCACACGGAGAATGATGTCATGTATATAATTTCTGATATTTCGGTACTGTAAGTGTCAGAAACACCAAATATTGAGCATGTCCATAAAAAGAGCACCTGAACTGGTAAGGGCGCATCTACACCAGCAAAGGCACTCTGCCTTCGTTTAAATGAGGGAACCTCAGCGGGTTTTGCTGAGGCTGAGAGCAACAGAAGGAACTATTCTGAGTTTAAGTGGAACTACACGGCATCGGAGCAGCAAAAACCAAAAACACTATTTCATTTTTTTAAATATTTGGAGCAAACTCCCCCATCCAACAATGCCTCCATGCTTTATTTTGTTTAGAAATTACTTTAAAATTACCCCCCTAGCATTTCTGGCATCTTGAGGTAAGGGTATATGATTCATGTAGCATTTACTTTCTGGAATCCATCTGCCCTTAGCTCAGTCATACAGGCAGAAGGGTGTGTCTAGCTGAAAAATCCCTCCTTCCCTCCTAAAGACTACTGGGATGTATGACATAATTTACCTAAGCATGGAAACCAGGAAGTAACTAAAGAAATGTAAATAAAAAGTTTAAAACAATATAATATGATATACACTGCTCAAAAAATCAAAAGAACACTTTTTATTCAGAATATAGCATCAAGTAATTTAAACTCCTGGGATATTGATAGGGTCAATTAAGTAGCAGAGGGGGTTGTTAATCAGTTTAGCTGCTTTGATGTTAATGAAATTAACAACAGGTGCATTAGATGGGCAGCAATGAGATGACCTCCAAAACAGAAACGGGTTTACAGGTGGAGGTCACTGACTTTTTTCCCTACTCATCTTTTCTGATTGTTTTTCACTAGTTTTGCATTTGGCTAGGGTCAGTGTCACTACTGGTAGCATGAGACGATACCTGAACCTTATAGAGGTTGCACAGGCAGTCCAATTCCTCCAGGATGGCACATCAATACGTGCCATTGCCAAATGGTTTGCTGTGTCTCCCAGCACAGTCTCAAGAGCATGGAGGAGAGTCCAGGAGACAGGCAGTTACTCTAGAAGAACTGGACAGGGCCATAGAAGGTCCTTAACCCATCAGCAGGACCGTGCAAGGAGGAACAGGATGAGTACTGCCAGAGCCCTGCAAAATTACCTCCAGCAGGCCACTGGTGTGAATGTCTCTGATCAAACAATCAGAAACAGACATCATGAGAGTGGTCTGAGGGCCCACATCCTCTAGTGGGCCCTGTGCCCACTGCCTGGCACCATGCAGCTTGATTGGCATTTGCCATTGAAAACCAAAATTGGCAGGTCTGCCACTGGCACCCTGTGCTTTTCACGGATGAGAGCAGGTTCACCCTGAGCACATGTGACAGATGTGTAAGGGTCTGGGGAAGCTGTGGAGAATGTTATGCTGCCAGTAACATTGTTTAGCATGACCGGTTTGGTGGTGGGTCAGTGATGGTCTGGGGAGGCATATCTATGGAGCGACGCAGAGACCTCTACAGGCTGGACAATAGCATCCTGACTGCCATTAGGTATCGGGATAAAATCCTTGGACCCATTGTCAGACCCTATGCTGGTGCAGTGGGTTCCTCCTGGTGCACGACAATGCCTGGCCTCATGTGGCGGAAGCATGCAGCCAGTTCCTGGAGGATGAAGGACTTTATACCATTGAATGGCCCCCACGCTCACATGACCTAAATCCAATAGAACACCCCAGGAACATTATGTTTCGGTCCATCCGATGCTGCCAGGTTGCACTTCAGACTGTTCAGGAGCTCAGTGATGCCCTGGTGCAGATCTGGGAGGAAATACCCCAGGACACCATCCGTTGTCTCATTAGGATCCTTCCCCCGACATTGTTAGGCATGCATACAAGCACGTGGATGGAATGGGCCATACAAATTACTGAGTACCATGTTGAGTTGCTGCAACGAAATTTTCACAAAATGGACTAGCCTGCTGCATAATTTTTTCACTTTCATTTTCGGGGTGTCTTTGAATTCAGCCATCTGTAGGTTGATACCTTTTATTTCCATCAAACACCTTTACTTCCTAACACATTACCCAGTCCATATCAGTATAGATATCCAGCATGATGTTTATCCTCATTGAGATCTAATGAGTTTTCAAAGTGTTCCTTTAATTCTTTTGAGCAGTGTACTTTCCTATCTATTTACTAATGCTAACTGCATATGGTTTACAAATAGTCACTGAGAGAGTGAAGTTCTGCTTTAGGAATACAGACTTGGAGAGTCACTTAAAGTGTATTTTTAAATAGTCACAGCTGCCCTGTGTACTGAACAATGTTGCTTGCATTATAAGGTTTCTGGAGCAAGAATTAAAAAAGACAGCTCCGTGGAGAAAAAAAAGAGGGGATTGTTGGAGTGGTAGACCTCAGTATTACTCTACAAATGAATTTGTGGTATTTAGGTTGGAAAACACATCTAATTGTACATGATTATAGTAAAAAATCAAGCTCTTAGAAGGGAATGTGCGCAATATTATGTGCAGCTGCATTTATTTACTTGTTTCAGTACACAGAGGTTTGCCAACAGGATATGTCTTAATATATTTCTACTGGTTCTTTGATGTGTAAATTAGCACAGAAACAATAGAATGATCATTGCTTGTCATTATCTCGCCTGTCATATCTCATCATGCCAGGAGGAATCTCAGCTTGTGGAAGGCAGGGATACCAAAAGTATTCATACCAAGACACAGATAATCTTTTATAGGTGCTCTTGATTATTTATTTATAAGAACAACATCAATGTCATGAACATATATATGATAATTTTCTTGTGCCCTAGCATGCCCCACAAATGCAATATAATGGAAAATCTCACTTTACCACCTTGGTGGTATTTTTGGTACAAGTAGGGATTTCCTGCTTGCAGTGTATAATTTATGCCTGACCTTAGGTCTGTCTTAGTAAAAGAGGGATGCAGTATGATGAATGATTGACACCAACAAATACATAAAGCAAGTACACAACCACGGTCATACTGCACTTTGCACATTATCATTGCTTCTTTCTCTACCTTATTAAATAACTGTAAATACTAATGTCTGAAGTAAGTGAGCTATAATATGTGTAGTTAACATCTAAAAAAGGTCTAAATGAGTGCACAAGTCATTACATTAATCATAAGGGCTTCTTACAAAAGAATGTAGTATATTGTTTTGGATAAAGATTTCCCTTCATTGGGAGATTAAAGTCCTTTTTCAGCTCAGGGCTATCTTCCTAGTTCATGCAAACCCCTCCTATGGAGCACTTACACCCCTTTTTCTAAATGAATATACATATATATTATTTTGTAATTGTAAGGTCTAATTTCAGCTCAGGGCTATCTTCCTAGTTCATGCAAACCCCTCCTATGGAGAACCTACACACCTTTTTTTAAATTGATATACATATGTATTATTTTGTAATTGGACTTCAATCCAGTCACATGGCAATACATATCTACTTCTTTTTCTGGCATTGACTAGGTCCTAAATGCTGCAGATCTTAGGACCATGAAATGACATGTTGCTGCTCTCTACAGTATTGTCCTGTGAATTTACCTGCAACCAATGTCCCCAAAACGTACGTCCTTGAAATACAACCTTATTACATAACCTACTGTACAGTATATCAGCATTAGATGTTTATCACTATATTCAATTATTTTTTTTTTTTAACTACTTACCGTCTGCCCACAGTCAAATGACGGCAGAGTGGTTGTCGTTCTGGGATGACGTCATATGATGGTGCCCCAGAACGACCTCTCTCGCACACCTGCGGGGGTGTGCAGTGTGGCGATCATGGCAGCGCTGTGTTGCTAGGACCCCGATCTTGCTAAAGAGCCAATGACTTGGCTCTTTACCCATGTGATCGGCTGTGTCCAATCACAGCCAGTTACATGTAAATGAGGAAGTGCCATTTATCGTCTGTCAGAGTGTGTGGTGAGGAGAGACGATCAGCAGCTCCTCCTCAAAGAAAAGTCTAGGACAGGTAATCAGGGCACTGATTATCGGTGCCCTGATTACAGAAAGTTAAAAAACAGTGCCCACAGTGCCTATCATTAGTACCCACCATCAGTGCCCACAATGCCCACCATCAGTGCCCACCATTCGTGCCCATAGTGCTGTCAGTCAGTGCCTGCTCATCTGTGCTGCCCATCAGTGTCTATCAGTGCCGCCCGTTAGTGCCCCAGTGGGTGAAAGGGCACTGTATTGAAGGGGTTAAAAGATAAATATAGCAGTCCATTAAACAGACATACCTTAGGCTGTTATCATTATGAGCTTCAGGTTCAGGTCGAACTGAACCCAGTCTACCTGCACTTCAGCAAAAAGGTGAACAAATGGGCCAGTATGTCCACTTAAACCTACAGCTGATGTTTGTACACAAATCATCCAGAAGTCTGTAATGTAGAGGCTAAGTGCCGGTTCACACTCTTGCGGCTGTGGCGATCGCATGTAATATCGGAGTGCACTGCTCCTTCATTACATGCGATCGGCTGTGCGGTGCGAATTCAGCCATACACTTTGTCGCACAGGACCCTTTTTTCAGCTGCATCAGGATCGGATCGCACAGTGGTTCACACTTGTGCGATCCGATCCTGTGTGAACTGTAAAGATCGCACTGCGATATGCGATCAAACTTTGGGTGTCGTTAGAATTTCATTGACACCCCCAGAGTATTGCATATGGCAGTGTGAACTGCCAAGGGTGCGTTTGCGATGCGGGAACAGGCTGCGAATTCGCAGCCTTCCCGCATCGCATAAGTGTGACCCGGCACTCAATGGCATGACAAATTCTCAGTGGCTTCTGTTTGTAAACAAGATGGTGGGGATGTTGTGTGACATATTTGATTACATATGGTCTTGACTATAATTGGTCAATAATGTCACCCGAAATCTGGGGTGCTGTCATAGATGACTTGATTGAGGTTTAGATTACATCATGGAACATGCATTTGTTTTGTTTTTTACTTATTGTTTTATTTTAATTGGTAACAAGTGGTACTATATACCCCATACTCATTTGCATTGGGTGGGTCAGATGTCTGGCGGCCCTCTTATGTTAAAGGGACCTTCTAGATTTCAATAAATTTCCCAGAAACCCCCCACGTCTGTTTTGAAGGAAATTATGTGGAAATAAGGCCCTTTTCCTCTTAACATGAGGGCAAGATTTCTTGCAAAAGAGTGAGACTTTGATGTTTTCCCTGGCAAGGTTCTTAATGTTGAAGTCATGTGGCCTGATATAGTTCAGGCCAGGGGGGACTGCATGCTTACTGCCCCTTTCTTTTCCTGGCCAGCCAGCCCAGCTACAAGAACCCTCAATTCCCCAGCCCCCTCCGCTAGCTTTTTCCTATACAGAAGCTGGTTGGGATCTTTCATTTCAAACAAGAGTTGCATTGGAGCAGCATTGTTGGGTGCAGTTGGTTGATGTTGTGGCAGGTCAGTTTTATTGGAGGGGGTGCTCAAAGCCTTTCCATCCTGCAAGGCACTTTGTCTTCCTGTTGATAGGACAATAGCCTAAATCCCCCATCCTGTCTTCTAAAGAGATGCTAGGGTGTGCAGAGGGGACCTATTGTAATCTAGAAGCCCCATTAGAACAAGGGCGGATATCCACCACCACATGAACATTTAGAGTACACAGTACAACGTATTACTCTTTCACAAAAAATAGAAAAGGAAATTAAACCCACACCAATAAAAATGTCCTTTATTGAAAAAGATTAAAATTGCCCGGCAATGTAAATCCAAAGTCAATTACAACCCCAACTGTAATATAAAATGTAATCCAAATGTAAATTTACATAAATTAAAATAAGCTCTGCTGGACAATGCTGACAATTACGACCCACTGTACCTGATGATGAACTCAACTATATTATAAACAATTCCACTTTTAAAGGATTAGTATGTACTGCATCAGGAACTTAACATGCAGGCTTAAGGCTGGCCATACACAGTTCGAATCTCGTGTGGTTCAGCAGGAACTGGCCGAGATTCGAACCATTAATGGGCAGGCTGAATGTACCAAGTTGCTTGGTGGATCAACTTGGGTACAACCAGCCTGCCGGATTCTCTTAGGATGCTTGCTAGCAGCTTGTGGCTGCTGTCTTTCCCTGCCCATGCCCTCCACCCCCCCCCCCCATTTGCTTGGCAGGAGGGATTTTCCCGTCTGCACTGTCTGTGTTGATGGGGGAATCATGCAAATTTCTGTCCTGCTACCTGTGGTTGCAGGAAAGAAATTTGCAACGTGTATGGTCTGCCTAGGCAACCAACTCCAAGGCATATTATTGGATGTACCTGAGTGTTTTAAATATTGACCTTTAGGTCACATCTCTCCGCTGAACTGTATTTTTTCTTTGCATTGGGACATGTCCCCCTTGACAGTGCCCAGCTAACCATACACTTTAAAAAAAAAAAAAAAAAACATGCACGTTAGACTTCAGAAATGCCAGGGAAAAAAATAATATTTGGCTCCCTTAGATAGCAAAGGAGTTTGGCGCTATGTTCGTTTCGGTGAACATGCAGCAAAATGAGACCTTACCTGTTTTTTTATCACATGGAATATTCAATCTTGATTGGTAACTTTGGTTTTTTGCCACATTTCTGGCTTTACCTTGTTCTTCTGGCTGAACTGAATATACAGGTCTGTGAAGCTTTCCGCATTTTTTTTGGTCCGAGGCTTGGCACTGGGCAGATTGTTACTCTGCATCCAACTGACTGACCTCCATAGCCCCTCGTTGACTTTAGAGTAAGATCTCCTTTAAAAAAAGTATATTGCCCTTGTTCACTGACTTTATCAGCAACCCCCCCCCCCCATTTTATCTATGAAAACAGTAAAACTAATCAACTTTTTGTTGTCTTAATAATTATCTGCAATGTTATATTGTTATGCTTCAAGATAACAAATCCAGCCATTGTTTCTGAATGGAATTGGTATTCCCAGCACAGAACACGTACATTAACCAGTTCACTTCCTCTAGAGTTGCAGCCCATGCTGGGCTATTCTTCACTGAACACTAACCATAGAAAATATTAATGGAAACAGTTCACATGTGGCATCACCGCAGGGGTCTGAGGACTTGGTAACACCATTCTTTAAAGTCAAAGCTCAGGCTGTCAGCATTCAAAAATGGAACATGATTAGTTTACTAAGTACATTAAATGAAAAGTTTACAGGGCTTTCCTTGCTCACTGTTTGCCCCAACTAAACAATCCAGGTCTTCATACTTAATAAGTAAGTTACCAGGTGTTGGCACAGCAGGAGAACATTCCACATTCTCCTTGGACTTCCTTCATTGTAGAAAGTCATCTTGTCCTCTGCTTTATTTATGGGCTTCTTTCTTTCGGTCTTGCTTCAATGCAATTCATGTTTTTAAAGCTGTGTGATTGAAAAAGTGAATTTTGGTTTATTATTAATTGCTCTAGTTGTTTATGTTTAAAGGGTACATCCACTTTAGTTAAAACAATGATATAACAAATTCAATTGCATACACTATTTTTTACTTTCTGTAACTAAAGAAAAAGATCTCTTTTTCAAACTGTAGCCAGCTAGCCATGTTTTTCTAAAACCTAATCTGTCATATAAAATTAAATATGGCATTCTTTTAACCATACCAACCAGCAACAATCGGTGGGGTTGATTCACTAAGGGCAAATAGACTGTTCATTTTGCAAAGGAAGTTGCACTTTGCAAGATAATTTTCCCCTAACTTAGTAAATGAAGCGAAGTTCTGTTGACTTAAATCATCCAATAATGTGCAAGTATAAAGACTGTTTTTGTTTTACTTGCATGTGATTGGTTATTGTATGCAATGTGAAATTTCACCTCATTTACTAAGATTAAGAAAAATGTCCTGGCAAAGTGTAACTTCCCTTCCAAATGGACAGCCTATTTACCTTTAGGAAATCAAACCCAGTGAGTCCTGCACACTTTGTATAAAAAGAAATGTGATTGACGTGATCTGCTATAAGAGCAGAAGATCCCAGGAGCCGCACATCAGAACAAGACCTGCTGTGTGTATATAAGTGGCAGTCTCAGCCTTGACCCCTGCCAGGCCACAAGGGGTAGGGGGGTTGTGGGCTTTCGCCATCTTTCCATGTAATGTAGAACTACTGGTCCTGCATAACGTCAGAAGGCTGCGACCAACCGGGCAGTGAAGTAAAGGGCTTTGGAGGACCAGTTGCATGAAGAGGAGGAAAACTGTGGGAGCGAGCCGTAAGGTTTGTATTTTTAATTATTCCTGGATCCCCTTCTGGTGGTGTTTCTGGCTGCAGGGGACTTGTAATCCAATACTGCAGGTGTGCCTGCTCTGGTCAGTCCCCAATGGTCCTCTCACACTGACGTCACCATTGAAATTCCTCTTCTGGGTCCTGATTGGACACTGCTGGTGGACATGCTGGTGGACATGCAGGAAGTGAAATGGTCACACGAAAGAGCACCCCTCATCTTCTAAACAAAAGAAGAGAAAATAATGGGGATTGCAAATGTAGGTTAGTACAAAGGGAATTTAAATGTATTAATTTAATACCAGCAAATGGTTAATGTGTAGGGGGGACTGGGGGAGGGGGGGGAGCTTAGAGTTAAACAGGAATTATAGAAACAAAAGTTCTACTGCAGATAAATAAATATAACCTATTAAGAATGTTAGTGCCTGAAGCTTTAGATGACTGCTGATATGCAGGCAGAGTAATTTGCTGTCTGTGCTTGTCCATTGGGAGTCAGCGGAAAGCTGTCTATGGCGGCACCACTGAATCCTATGCCTGATACATGAGACACAAGAATGATTGCTCTTACTGATGGAAGCAGAACATTTTCCCTTATTAAGATAAACTTAGCTATTTGATACTGAAGACGAAAAGTCGGCTATACATCGGTACCAATGCTTTAAATTGCACATGTGTGTATGACTTATGAATTAGGAAACCTATGAATTATAAAGATGCCATATACTAATGTGGACTCTATTGACGATCAGCACGAATGTTTCAACCATTAAAGGTTTCCAGTGCAGCATACTTTCCCTCTCGCAGTCAGGGATTTTGCTATACACACCTCCTGTAATTCTTCTTGTGAGTGGCAGACACATGTTTTCTGTGCTAAAGTCATTTTTACATTACAGGGCGGCACAGCCCAAGTTTGGTCTAACCTCAATGTTTATATTATCCCGTGTTTAACTTACAAATTCACCCTCAGTTTACGTTACTAGGAATCTACCAGATTTATTTTCATGAAAGTTGATATATATCCTTTTTACTCATATTTCAATCATACTGCCATGGAAAATACAGTAATAACAGCCTTACAGATTAGAAGAGTAAATAGGTAGAAACTTCCAGTTGGTCCACATGTACTGTAAATTGATAAATATACTTTAACCCTTGTCGTTACTTACTGGTTTCTAATAAACCTGAACAAAAAAAAATGCTTCTTGTTATTAGCAGGTATATCGATTATAGGCTTTTTGGACACTAGTGGTTAGGAACATCTCCACCAGAATCTCCAATCAATTTAATGGATGTGGCCATTACAAAGCAAAATGATGGTCCCTTACTGTATTCTTTATTATCTAAAATTGCAATTAATTGGCTACACCATCTGCAACACAATACCACCTTGGTTAAAGTGATTGTAAATGATAAAACAACCCAGCTTAAAATAGAAATGAAAGGCAAAACATTTTCGCATAGATATACAAAAAAAAAAAAAACATTATAAATTCCTTTTTTTCCCTTTTTTCAAAGTAATCACATTCCCTCTGTTCTCAGCTGCATACAGTAAGAGCTGGGGGGAGGAGGAGAAGCAGCAGCACACTGAGCTTCCCAGTAATTGGCTGTGAAGGAGGGGCATGTCAGGACAAGTCTGATCATTGGAGGAAAGTACACTGAGTTCCCAGCACAGCTAGAGAACTGACCACGAAGTGTGCTCCTGCTTAGTGTGGTCAGTTTTTAATAGGAAAGCAAGGGGACAACATGAACAGTTGAGATTTCACATAAAGAAAGCAATACAAAGAGAATAGGATACTTTCTCATACAAGTACATGGTACAGTAAGCACATATAGGGAATATGAAATGTTGGGGTAACAAATGCAAGAGACAGTAGCTTTTATGTTTTTGAGGTCCACATCATCTAAAATAAAATCAGGATGGCGATGTTAGTGTCTGCACTGCACTTATACGTTAAAAAAATAATTGCACATTTTTTTGCAGGTAAAAAAATGCGCATTTACTTTTTTTTGTTTTGGGAGTCTGTAAAGCATTGCGCCAGTGATCAGCAGATTGCTGATGCCATGCAGGTCTCTTGCAGACCTGTCAGTTTATCTGTATGCTCGTACCTCGTACAAGCAAGTAGATACACACTGACGGGAAGAATAAATGAACTACCACAGCACTCCACAGCACCATGGTATTTCATTGAAAACTACAAGCCAACAGCTGCAAAGGACTTGTAGTTTCCCATTCACAGAGGACTCTAACGTGGCAGGGTAGGCATTTTTCTTCAAAGAGTGACAGCGGGTGCCCGGAGAAGATGATAACAGATGTAACATGTTCCAAAAGGTGAACGTATCCTTTAAAGCGGAGTTCCGGGCACAAAATCAACCTAATAGATTTTGTGCCCATCCGCTGGATCTTCTTCACCTGAAAAGGAATTGGATAGTTAGGTATATTTTTTTTTTTACTCACCTTGTAATTGTAGATAGAAAATATTCACCTATTCTCCACTTCCTCCCTCTGTGCCACGGCTCCGCCGTCACTTCCTGGCTTGCATTGATTCCTAGGAGCTGAACGTCATCGCTCCCAGGAATCAATGCTATGGCACCGGCCCCGCTCGGCATGCCCAGAATCTGTGGAGGAATGCGGCACTGCACCGGAAGTGACGAGAGGGGCCGGTGCAGGCGCATTCTGGGAGAAGAAGACACGGAAGAGGACGCAGAAGAGGATCGCGCCATCTTCAGCTGCCCACAACAGAGATGGCAACGCTGGAGAAGAAATTTTATAAGTGAGTATTTCTTCTTGCAGGTAAGTGCGAACCGGGACCGATCAGAGGCTAGCCATTGTGGAATGTACTAGCCCTGACTGTCCCGGGGGTATGTTTATTGAAAAAAAAGTATTCATGCCCGGAACTCCGCTTTAGGTTGGAACTAACAAACCAGAGCTGGGGGGGGGGGGGCTGATGCAGATAATCCTGTGGTGCCTGGTGCGTAGAGGTCAAAACCGATATTTTTCATTTTAAACCAATTAATACCATTGGACCAGCATAGGAAAAAGCCTAATACCACTTGTTTATTTCCCCATTCACACAGAACGAATGTGCATGCACTTTCACTGGATAAATTGCAATGCAAAATGTTTATATACAATTTGTTAATAAATAAATCATCTAGAGTCTGATATATCAAGAATGTTAGTTGATTAGGGGTTAGATGAAAAAAAAATAACACTTTACCAAACATTACTCACCCTCTCTAGGACCAAGTAAGCCCCACACATTCTCCTTCCACTTCCTATGAGCCCCTTGGGGTACCTCATCAAGACATCTGGGAACTTCTGAAAATTGTAAATCCTGAGAATGAAGGCAGCAAATGGTGTGGTCAAATGTGATCAAACTGTGCTGAAAGTGCGAGGGGCCTGAAAGCTAGGTCCATAGTCTACAAAGTCTACCACCATTTTAGTGACACAGCGATCCCATCTATCTATGATTCCAACTTCACTTACTGAGCACCTGGCTATCATCCACACTCTATTCCAGTAAAACCGACAGTGTACCTAGCTGGCACTTACCTACTCCTTACCACTTTAGTGAGACTGCAAGTGTATCTAGTAATTTACATATTTCTCTGGGTCCATTGCTGGCCAGTCAAGACCCCCTAATTGCTCACAATACAACCAGTCCCTAGGCTATGGACACACACCACCGTGGGCTCTCCTTACCTTCTGAGCTATTAAATTGCTGCTGATGGTGCTTCCCCTTCCTCAATCAGGAAGGACTAGTGGCCCCACCCCAGAGCATTCATATTTTCTGCATCCTGTCCACGTATCTGACCATGCAGCACCCCTTCCTTCCTTCTTCCTCTCTTGGCAGTCAATGACTTCAGCATGCTTGACTCATAAACATGATGTGAAGCACACTGCATTTTTCTACATTGCAGGTGAGCCTTTACTAAAGAATTGCCCAATTCTGGTAGTGACCTGTCAAGTGATTTCAAATACCTTCATTTCCAAGTCAATTCCAATAAACCTCCTAGGTATGATCATCAAGCTACACTGGGCTCACAGCAGAATACTGCAGAGAACAGCCCTGTATCCTTATGACCTCTGCAGCATTTAGAATCTACTATTACCAAAGGAAAAAGAGAGTGAAGAGGGCCGAAGACCCCAGAAAAAAGAAAATAGATTTCTGTTGGGGGAAAGGGGGTTACGGGGTACCGCTGTGCATGGTGTGTGTTAGAACTTGAATTGGGCTTTAAGTTTTACATTTCACTGTTAATGTCTATACACAAACACATCATAAACTGATATGTATTATAAACTGTTTAACCGGTTGCCGCCTGCGCACAATATATTTACTGCGGCATTCAGCCCCGGCCAGGCAGAGTGACGTAGATCTACATAGCTAGCCTGTCACCCCGGGTTTTGAGCCAATAGCGGGCCTCGGCCTCGGCTCGTTCACAGAGGAGTCCGGGAGTGTGACCGGCGGACATCGGGTCACACTACGACCGTCGGTAGAGCGGGAGAAAGGCGGGCGGCTTATGTAAACAAGCCGCCTGTCATTCTCCCCTGTGTAAAAATGGAGATCAGACGGTTCTACTATGTAGGACCGTTGATCTCTGTTTTTACACTAGTAGCCATGTCCCACTACAGTTAGAAACACGCCCCCTAGGACACACTTGACCCCTCCCTCTCCAATACAGTTAACCCCTTCCCTGCCAGTGTCATTTTTACAGTAACAGTGCATATGTATAGCACTGATTACTGCAGTAATGTCACTGGTACCCCCAAAAGTGTCAACAATGTCAGTCAAGGGTCCGATCTGTCCGCTGCAATGCCGAAGTACCGCAAAAAAAAATCGCAGATCACCGCCATTACTCGTTAAAAAAAAACACCAAAAATGACAAAAATCTTTCCCTTTGTTAGTAAACGCGATAACTTTTGCGCAAACCAATCAAAATATGCTTTTTGTGATTTTTTTCACCAAACATATGTAGCATAAAACAAATTGGCTGAAAATTTTAAAAATTTTGATTTTTACATTTTTTTGGGGGGGAATTTCATATAAAAAAAAGTGAAAAATATTGTTATTTTTGCAAAATTTACGCTCTTTTTTTGTTTATAGCGCATGATCAAAAAATCGCACAGGTGATCAAATACCACCAAAAGAAAGCTCTGTTTGTGGAAAAAAAAGGATGTGAAATTTGTTTAGGTACAGCGTTGCACGACCGCGCAATTGTCCGTTAAAGTCACGCAGTAAAAAATCACAAAAAACCCCCTGGTCAGGAAGGGGGTAAAATCTTCCGGGGCTTAAGTGGTTAAAAATATGTGCTTTGCACTATGATGCGCTGATAGTGGAACCCTAAGCAAAACGTCTAATTGTTCCCTTCTGATTCTAATGATTGGCTTTACAGAAGAATAAAAATCTGTACAAATAGGATGTTCTCCTGATAACCCCTAATTGAACTCTTTAGGAAGTTCCATGTAGAAATATCTATGTCCGTATATATTCTTTACTAATGCTTCCACATGAGCTGTGTAGGAATATTTGTCGTCAGGAGAAGTCTGCCATCATTTCATGTTTTAAATCAGAACGATAAGATCAGCATTTGTTCAGATATAATATTTACTTTAAACCCATTAAGCCAGAGGTAATTTATTTAAGAAACTCCTTTAGCCTCTTATGATTAATTATGGTGTGCCTTTTTTGAGCATTTGTCTATGGGTAATTGGCCAAGGGTTTCAGGATCTGTTTAATAAAGGAATGGAGTAAATGATGCTGAAAATGCACAGCAATGGCTCATTTTACCCAGTGCTCACTGATGGAAAGCGGTCTTTTGGGCAGTATCCATGTAGAATTATGTTTAATTGATTTGCTGGTGACATCCCACTGTTTGTGAATGATACTATACATCTTCCAAAGCATAATATAAACATTTTCTACTGAGAGTGCATGCTGGGACCACTCTCAGCTTTCATGTTAAAGGAAAAAATGTTCAGCTGACATTATATATTTTATTACTCTAAGAGACCTAAAAAGAATATCCACAAACATGTGTAGGCTAAATTTTAGGCTAAATTCACACGGCAAGTGACAAGGGGAGGCCACTGGCAAGAATCAGTAGATTCTTACCAAGGGTTGTAAACTGTGTGTGAATAGCTGCCGCTGTTGATGGTGGCTGTCAGATTTGTACTCTGTACAAATCTGTAGCCTGTACCATTGGTGTTCCCATGTAACTTCTCATCTGAGTGGTTACATGCAAATAAAGCTGACCCTGGAGGCAGCCAATGTGGTTTAGGGTCAGCGTTTCTGCAGAATTTTGGCCACACACATTGGCCACAGTTAATTGGCTACTTTGTATGGGGCGGAAAGTGTTGGTCCAGAGACAGTATTTAGCTGCCTGTGCACACAGAAAACTATCTGCTGCTAAACTGTTGAATGAAAGCAAAATAAGGAAAAACTATCACAATTTGTACATTTTGAAACGTTCTGCTGTCCTCTTAGCTTGCTGCCCTAAGCATTGGACCTTGAGTATTGTTTTCATGAATCCAAGGCATAACTAGATCCTTCAGGGCCCCGATGCAAGAAAGCATGAAGGGCCCCTCTGACCACCGGGACCACTTCCATCCAAGCCTGGGGCCCTTCTCACAGATCTCGGGGCCCTTTACACACATAAAGTTGCATGACACATCAAAACACATTCATTTCAGTGAGTTAAGAACAAAGTAAAGACGTTCCAGTTAAGTGCAGTATTAAAGACAAGTTTAATTCATAAATGGTTAAAAACACTCACAAGATATAGTCAACACAATCGCTCATCAGTAAAAAAGGCACTTTTGGTGTTCTCTGCGCGGCTCTGGATGGAAGAAATGAAGCCAGGATGCTATATACACAGAACAGGAAGTCTCTGGGCCGGCTTAGAGCAGACATGTTGGCGGATTTGACATCACATGGGAAGGATCAGTGCTGTAACGGGCTAAGCACGGGAAGTATAAATTCTTCTTCTACAGGCCTGCATTGAATCTCCCAGTGGGTAGCCTGCATCCTGACTTCATCTCTTTTATCCACGGCTGCAAGGAGAACAACAGTGGATCTTACAAAGGGGGCTCCAGTGGCAGTGCCTTTTCTACTGATATTGTTGACTACATCTTGTGAGTATTTTTAAAAAATTTAGGAATGAAACTTTTTTTTTGATACTGCACTTAGCGGGCGCTTCTAAACATATCTTCTATACACAGAGATAGTAAACTCTGGGATAGCTGCCGTTATGGTTGTAGTACTCTATGGAATTTGCTTGGACTTTATGGACTTATACGTTTCTTATCTATATTAATTTTATGCTGATTTTGAAGTGCAAAGATTGACATCAACCACTTCTGAGTGCCACAGTTTTTCTTCCTTCTTTAGCCACATTGATTTTGGTGCGATTTGAGGGCCATAGACTGCTATGTTAAATCACAAAAGTCAGCCTTTGCCCACTATGGTAGTTCCGCCACTATAATAAATCTAATCTTGATGGAAAAGAGAGGAAGAGAACATTATTAGTATACTCAACACTGCTATCTTAACTATTTTGGAATTTTACAAGAAATGCTTTCAATGTCAACATAATGTGGCTATATATGTAGATCAGGATTTGTGGAACAGCAAAGTAAACTATAGCCTAGGGCAGCATATTTTCAGAGGGGGCTTTAGGCTGCTTTTCAACCTATTATCCTGAGTTGTAGTCATTTATTAGCGTACAATGACATCTCATTCTCATGGTTTTCATTATTTTTTAATGTATTGTTATAGTGCTTCCAGTGATATTCCTAGGAATCTGCTTATCACTGACGCTAAGTGTCTAACATTCTTAAGTAGCCACATTGCCGCAAATGTAAAAATTCTGTACCGGAAATGCCATCGCTGCCATTTTGTGGGGGGTTGCAAGTGCCGCTGCCGCCACTTTTCAGAGACCCAGAAGTGCTTCGGTCACCATTTTGTCGGGATCGCGGTCAGCTCGAGCTACTGAAAACAAAAACAATGTGCAAAGCAATTTCTCATTATCACAACCCATGCCATAAAGATAATTTGGGTGGCAAATGGATCTGGTCTGAGGTATGACCCTATATATGTGTTAAAATAACAATCAAAAAAGACTTAATAAATGAAAAAAAAAAACTTCATATGTAAAAAAAACTTCATATATATATAAAAAGCAATACAATATATGTATGTGTTCACTGAGATAAAATATCTTGAGTATTATAAACCTAAAATTACCAGCTTTGGGGGAAACTTTGTACACATATAAACCTATCAAAAAAAGTATAACTAAAAAGATAATTGAACAATTCCATAATTTAGATGAAGAATGCATATAAAATCATTATCTCCTATGTGGTATGTATTTACATATATCATATAATCATTGTAAAAAATTATTAAAATTACATGAATATAGTATCCTCCCACTTTAATCATATTAGATTGATAAGACACATCCCTATATATTCACATAAATGCAACTATTTGAATTGCCTGTTGTTGTAGTTTGCATTAAAGCAGCTTAATTCATTCTCATTCATTTCATTCATTCAATGCATGGCAACAGACCAAAAATCAGTTCTAAAGGATGTTTTGTTTTTTTTACCCAGCATATCAGAAAGCACATAATGTGCATTGTGGTATGACACAACATACATTTTTTGGCACCTTCTGCATTGGGATGTCATTCTAAATAGATGGTGCAAATGCTGTGCCCGATTATGAGTTTTGATAATGTGTTTTACCACATTACTTCAATGCATAGGTCTGAACAGGCCCCTAAAGAGATGTTACCATGATTTTTCCAAGTCTCTGACCTGACTCAAGCATTCAGCCACTCATTTCAGAACTCCTGACCCATGTATTTGTTTCAGGCTATTAACTCACTAAGTAGTGAGCTAGAGAACTTGTACAACACTTACAGACCAAGCAAGTGTTGCAAGAGCACTGCATGCAGATCAGCACAGATGGTAACTATGTTTTAGGGTATATTTTAAACACTGCAATGGTATTGGGTCCCGGCCCACATAACAAATGCAAACTAGTCTTACAGTGATAGATGTGTCAAAGGCTGTGGCCAGCATGGTGATGTTTTTCTTATATGGTGGTGGTATCCAGGCTTAGTGAGAGTTTTTGGGCTTCTATACACATTGTTTCATGCACCAGTTTGCAAAGACACAAAACTTGGCCTATTGCATTGCATAAACTGGCAACCTACCATTTTTTTGGCTGCTAAACGTGCCATAGCTAAGGTCTGGAGGAAACCATCTGTCTTGTTTGCAGAGGTGAAGGGCAATTTGACCACCTTAATGGTCAAAGAAAGCATGGCTAATATCCTACATGACTCCCATTCCAAGTTCCTCAAAGTTTGGGAACCCTGGTGCCTTCCCCACTTTGCACATGACCAGTCTGGGCACTCTATAATTAGTCCTTGTGATACCAGAGCCTGTGGGACCCTTGCCTAAACCCTCTCCCATCTTCCCTTCCCCACAACTAGACATAGCTAGTCAGTGCAGACTTGCAGCCTCCACCATGAGGTTGCGTAGTTCATCTTCTGTCATATCGCCTATTGATAAGTTGCACAAGATCTAACCATACCTTTTTCCTATTAATGCACCTGGGTAAAATATTAGTTTACCCATAACCCCTGCATGGTTAAAGAGTTGCTTGTTACTACTTAAAACCTTCAATAGGAATAAGTGTACCAGAAAAACGTTTGGCACTTACACCTACAACAAATTAAAAACATGTGGTTAAAATAGAACAAAAAGCAAAACTTTTTTTTCTCACTTTGTATAGTCTGTATTGTTTGCAAATTTAGAACAGTTAACATTTTTTTTGTTGCCATCTGTGTCCCAATGGGTAGATTTCCTTCCGTTCCTGTCCCATTGCCGAGACAGGAAATAGGAGGAAATCCTTCCAATGTGAGAGAATCCCTGGTTTTCATCAGGGTCACCAGAGCTAGTGTCACCATTGGAAGATTTCACCTTTATTACTGTTTTGATAACAACCCAAAATTTGGGATTTTCTTTTGCTCTCTGTGATAATGTTAGACATGACAATTAGAGAGGGTGAATCTCCCTAAAAGGGACACAGACAGCAATACAAACCTGACTGATGCTCAAATCTCTTTTCACTCTATCCAAAAAAATACCCCCATGAGATGCCTTTATTGATATTTTAAAGCCCAAGGAGAGAGAAGAAGACTGATGTCATCACAGGGGAACATAGTGGTCTTGGGCTCCCATCAAAACACTGGATTAGTGGACCCCTGCACTGGAACTGGTGGCGATATAGAGCCCTTGTTTGAGGACTTGGGTGAGTGTTGCTGGCTTCACAAGATAAGGGGCTAAAGTCAGCATAGGTTAGAAGGGGTGGAAAGAAGAGGTGGTAAAAAATGTAGTTTTATCCTGGAGTGGGACTTTAAAGCCTAATGTTAGGTCAACTAGGGGGTTTTGATCCTGATAGAGGTCAATAAAGCCGTTATATTGCTGTGATTAACCAAGTTACAGCTTTATATAGCAAATCTGTCACCTCACTTTACAGCTTTCTTTTTACGTATCAGAAAAATAAAATGTTTGATTTCCCTGGACAAATTCAAGGCAGATGTTATTTAAACCCAATCAATGCTTATTCACTTAATTCTATGACCCCAAACAAGTGTCTTCTTAGTTTAACTTTGGAGTCATGGATCTGTTCTTAGCAAACAAAATCAATAAACTTCTAGATACCCATGCATTCTGTTTAATGTGCCGAATTATTAAAAGCACAAAAAAAAAGATAAATGAAATTGGATTGATTGCATGCCTGTGTGAGAGTTTCAGATCTAGTCAAAAAAGTGGATAACATATGTCAGAAAACAATTACAGCTCCTATATTTCACTGCTCTTGTCTTCTGTGATGTTAAATACGTGGGGATTTAGTTATGAACTAGTCACATTCCATATGGATTTCTGAAAGGCGGTTGACTTGGACGTTAAGGAATTGCAGGTCAGCTAAGGAGCTGGGATCTGCTTTCCTAGCTGGAGACAGAGCGCTAGAATAGACAGTCTGTCTAGTTTGCCGTGACAGTGCTGAAGCAATAACCTCTCAGGTTTAACTTGCGATCAATAGAAAGACTGTTGGGGATTGCTAAAGAAAACCCAGGGGCCACTGTCATCTTGTCCGTAGTCTGTTCTACAGCTCGACATGAATCAAAATCCCTCTGCGGTGACAACTGAGGCTTCTCGTTCCATCGATCAGCACAGAGAGTTGTCCCAAGAGGACACAATTGTAGTGCAAGTAGTCGGGATCACCGTAATCAAATTTCATGTTTATTCAGAGTTTTAATAAAAGTGATGGCACATTATGGTGGGAATGGGTATGCTGATTATTTGAGGGCTATTACTGAAGTACACAGGGGTTTTTGACATCATCTGAGACATGTCTGTTCAGGATTTCTAGGTAAGTGTCAAACTTACATGGCAGACCTGTATGTAAATGCTTCCAAAATAGGCTTTTAAAAGCATAAATTGACCATTTACAACACCCTCTTATGGACAATAGTTAGCCTTTTGTCCTACTAGTCCTTATCTGCATTAACCTGCTAGTTGTGATCGCTGCCATTACTAGTAAAAATAAATAAATGAATAAAAATGACATAAATCTTTCCCCTAGATTGTAGACGCGATAGCTTTTGCGCAAACCAATCAAAATCCGCTTATTGGATTTTTTTTTACTAAAAATATATATCAGAATACAAATTGCCCTAAAATTATGAAAACATTTGATTTTTCAAATTTATTTTTTCGGGAATGTTATATAGCAGAAAGTAAAATATATATACAGTAAACCCCCGCTCCATCGCGGTTCAGTTTTTGCGGTCCCGGTATATTGCGTTTTTTTTTGTAATGCTATTTTACTATATAAATCATTAAAAATGAAATATTTTTGTGTTTTCCATAGCTCTTGCTATGTCTCTCAGTATCTTTTATATGTTTAAATGAGTTTCTATTGTTTTAAAAGTGTGTTTAAAGACCTTAAAATGCTTTTACACGTACAGTGACAGTAAAAAAAACATGCCTACAATGCATTTTAATAGGGTTTTTCTATTTCGCGGATTTTCACTTTTCGCGGCTGGGTCCGGAACGTAACCCCCCGCAGAGGGGGGTTTACTGTATATTTTTTTCTAAATTGTCGCTTTTTTTTTGTTTATATTGTGAAAAATAAAAATCGCACAGGTGATCAAATACCACCAAAAGAAAGCTCTTTTTGTAGGGAAAAAAGACATTCATTTTATTTGGGTACAGCATCACACAACTGCACAATTGTCTATTAAAGTAACGCAATACCGAATCGCAAAAAATGCTCATTAAGGGGGAAAATCTTCTGGTCCAGGAGTGGTTAAAATAATAGCTGGTAATCCTGCCATAAAGGTCCTTGATCAGGTACTTCCTGTTATGGGGTGAAAACACTCCGACCCTGTCTCCCAGTTGTAATTCTGCGTTGTCACACTGTTAGATGACTTCAAATAAAGACTAATTAACTAAATCTAAACTAAAAACTATCAAATAAAAACTATTAACTGCAAATACAAATGAATTAATTAATAAACTAAAATGTCCAAAAATCTAGGGCAGGCTTGTACGGGAGCTGTAGCTGGCTCTAGAAGAGGAGGAGAGATAGGAACAAGGAGGAGAAGTGCCAATACATGTAGTAGGACTGGTAACATTTAATAGAACCCCCCTAAGGGTTTACTCAAAAGATATAAGTAAAAACAAGCTCATTGTAGGAAAAGGTCTGGATCGCCAGGTGGAGGAACAGTCCATGCAACCACTAGAGGGATTGCTGTGTGTGCTCCCGGGATGAGGCGAAGGAAGCCGGCCAGTGTCTCTCACAGCCTCAGCGGATATCAGCATGGAGAGCGGCATAAAGGCGGGATGATGTCAGCAGGACCAGGATGCACTACGACGCGTTTCGAAGCATGTGCCGTGCTGTACTGGAGGATGCGCACTCCTTTCTCTTGCCTACTTAGTCAGGTGTGTGTAATGCCGTATGACCTTTAGGAAATTCATCCATGGGATTTTTATGCGGCCATTAATATGTTACATGTCTTTAGGCAAAATGTAGCTGCACAGGGGCTGCAGGAGTTCAGAAGCAATGAGATGCAACAAAGGTTGAAGAAAGTATCTCATTTTTTTTAAAAAGGGCAATTGTTTATGAAAAACAATACTCTATCAAATTAAATGTTGTTCAGTTAGTGTTCACACTAACTTTAAGACAGAACTCTTTAACCTCTACCTGCCATTGTAATGTATATATGCGGTGGGAGGTGGGTCTTTACGCCCAGCTGCTACACAAATGGGCGGTGTGAGTTTCTGCACGCTTCCTGTAAATTACTGAGCTGTCACCAACAACTCTTAGTATCTGTGATCGGAAACCAATGGAACAGGCTTCCGATCATGTGACCACTGTAAGAGTCAATCACAGCGATTATGTAATTGGGATGCCACCTCCACCTGCCAGCATTAACAAACACTTAAAGAACCACCAGGAGTCAAGGGTTAACAGATATTCTTTTATCGGAACATTGGCTAAAGTGTTCCTGTTCATTCTTACCGTTCTATGGAATTCTTTCTTTATATAAATAAAAAGCAGTACAACATACAGTATGTATACTGTACAAGAACACTTTTCTGTGTTATGTTTATAAAAAGGTTTTGTTGATTACAGAGGAATGGAATGTTAAGCAAACCTGTTCTTTGTTTATGCAGAGCAGAGCAATAGGTTCACTTTGATGTCGCCCTCGCCAACATCACAAACATCATACTACTGGAGCGCTTCTTTTTTATCTACTGAGCTTAGGAAGTCATTTTTCGGTACACATTGCTTTTCATAATAAACACAAACCATGTTTGATAGCTTTTTAAAGCAATAGATGTAAAGATCTTTGGAATGGATATTTATATATGTACTACCTATATAATGTACACATCTAATTAAAGCTGTCTAAAAGCTTATTTTGCAGAAAATAAAAGAATGCTTTAACCACTTTAAAAATGTTAAAATTATGCCCACAGGAACACTCTATCCCCCCGGGAGGACATCATAAGATGTCCGCCCATTCTTGCCATCCTCGCGTGCCCCCAGGAGCGCGCAGCGATCAGGGCTGAGGCGTGTCCCTTGGAACACAGCCTATACTCAATCAGTGTAAAGAGCTAATAAAAATGGCTCTTTACCACGTGACCGGCTGTGTCCAAACACAGCTGGACACATGCATTGTCCATTTTCATGTCGCTTGTACGCGTCCCCAATCACAGCCAGTCACAGAATGTAAACAAGCCGTGGTAACTAGCTGTTACCGGGTTCTCCTCCTCACACACTGATCCTGTGTGAGGAGGAGATCCCTGTAACAGCTAGTTAACGATTAAAGTACAAAGTAAAACACACTGATTTCCCCTAGTAATAAAGAGGACCTATCATCCGCCCATCAGAGTACCTGTCACAGGCCCATCAGAGTACCTGTCACAACCCCTCAGAGTACCTGAATACCTGTCACCAGCCCATCAGAGTATCTGAGTACCTGTCACCAGCCCATCAGAGTACCTGTCTCCAGCCCAGAGTACCCGAGTACCCATCTGCAGCCCATCAGAGAACCTGAGTACTTGCATCCAGCCCATAAGAGTACCTGAGTATCTATCTGCAGCCCATCAGAGTACCCAAAGATCTGTCTCCAGCCCAGCAGAGTACCTGAGTACCTGTCTCCAGCCCATCTGACTACCCAAGTACCTATATCTAGCCCATCATATTACCCAAGTACCTATCTGCAGACCATCAGAATACCTGAGTACCTGTCTCCAGCCCATCAGAGTACCCAGCCCAGAGTACCCTAGTACCTGTCTCCAGCCCAGAGTCCCTGAGTACCTGTCTCTAGCCCAGAGTACCTGAGTACCAGTCTCCAGCCCATCAGAGTACCCAAGTACCTATCTATAGCTCATCATAGTACCCGAGTACCTATCTGCAGCCCATCAGAGTACCCAAGGATCTGTCTCCAGCCCAACAGAATACCTGAGTATCTGTCTTCAGCCCATCAGAATACCTGAGTACCTATCTTCATCCCAACAGAGTACCCAAATACCTGCCTGTTTGTGTAAAAAAAATGATTTCTTAATTTTCCCAAGAATTGGGAAAAGATTACAAAATTAAAAGATCACAACTTCAAAAAACTCAAAAAACTCACCATGCCTCTTACTAAATACCTAGGAATGTCTGCTTTCCAAAAAAGGGGCATTTGGGGGTACTTGTACTAGCCAGACTGTCAGGCATGATCAATTTTTAATGATTTGCACCATAGCTCGTAGACTCTATAGCTTTCATACAGACTAAATAATAATCACTAATTTGGGTTATTTTTTACCAAAGATATGTAGCAGTATAAACTTTGGCCCAAATCTTTGAATAAAAATTACTTATTTGCAAAATTGTATAAAAGAAACTAAATTTTTTTTCAAATTTTTCCCTATTTTTTCACATATATCGAAAAAAAATCAAAAACCCAGTCGTGATCAAAGACTACCAAAAGAAAGCTCTATTTGCGTGAAAAAAAACTACAAAAATGTAGTCTGGGTGCAGTGTTGCATGATTGAGTAATTGTCATTCAAAGTGTGAGAGCACTAAAAGCTAAAAATGTATCTGGGCAGGAAGGGGGTGAAAGTGCCCTGTATTGAAGTAGTTAAAGAAGAATTTATATTTTTTCCATAGTTACATTAGTTCAACGTGGACCAGTGTAAAAATGCATCTACCATACCTGTAGGATGCCTCTAGAACAGTGGTAGGGGTCTACAACACGCAGCCCTTAAAAAAAAAAAGTGAAACCTATCAAGCTTCCAATAAAAGACATCATCACAGTAGTGTCCTCTGTCCCCTTCACATCATCCTCCCACTGTAGTGTCCTTTGCCCCCTCCCCCAGAGTAGGGTTCTGTACCCCCTTAATGCAGTGTCCCCTGCCTCTTTCACATCATCCCCTCTGTAGTGTTTTCTGCCCCACCTCCCCCCACAGTAGTGTCCTATACCCCCCAACATCATATCTGCACCCCCTGCCCCCTCACATCACCTCCCCCCAACTATAGCGTCCTCCAATCCCCATAGCAGTGTCCTCTATACCCCTCCCCCCACAGTGATGTACCCCCCAACACAGTGTCCTTTGCCCCCTTCACATCACCCCCCCCATTGTAGTGTCTTCTGTGCCTTCCCCCATCAGTAATGTTCTGTACCCCCAAAGCAGTGTCCTTTGCCCCTTCACATAATCCCCATGGTAGTGTCCTCTGCCCCCTGCCCCCACAGTAATGTCCTGTACCCCCCAATGCTTTGTTCTCTGCCCCTTCACATCACCCCTCCCCCCACTGTAGTGTCCTATACCCCCCTGTACCCCTGCCCCCCACACATACACACAGCGCTGTAAAGGTAGCACTTACCTGCCAGAGTGTGTTCATCAGAGCTGAGATCAAGAGACAGCAAAGTGCTGGGTGGAAGATGAGTGTGGGAGCTGCCAGAGTTCGAAAACAGCAAGCTGGTAATTGGTTGCCAACCCTTGCTCTAGAAGCTGAAAATCACTGCAGTAGATACTCCAGTGATCTCCACTAGCTTCCAGGTCCTGCTGCTTACTTAACTTAGGAGGTCAGTCAGTTGGTACGGGCACTATTCAGAGAATCCTTTGCATTTTCTCAATAAATGCAAGGCATCCTCTGAACGGCAGCCATGCTGAGCAAACTACCTCCTGTGTTCAGAATGAAGCAGGCCAGACATTCAGCATGGGGCCTGAAGCAAGTGGAGAACACTGGAGTAGCAGTACCTACTTCATTGATTTCCAGCTTTACGGGGCATCAGCCAGGAATAGTATATGCATAGTTAAATTGGTCCAAGGTGGACCAATATAATAATGTAAAAATATCCGAACCTGGAATTCTTCTTTAATGTTGCAAAATCACCAAGACCTTCAAAATGAATGGACTTGATGATTCTTGGTTATTTTCAGCTGTTACTCTTCTATGCTTCTAAAATAAAAAGCCATCAAATTGAAATCCTGTTACACAGCTTTCAGATATTCATATAGATATACATTCAGATATTGCTCGCCCAGGAAGCCGTTTGCCTGCTGGACATAAACAAAGGATGAAGATGAGTGAAAATAGATGGCTTTCTAGAAATCATAGAACCACAAGCCCAAACATGCCATGTCCAGTGTGCTAAATGCGATAACAAACAGAGTGGCATCAGACGACTTTCAGCTTAACCGCAGTTGTGCAGACTGTTCAGTCCCAAGTCTCTGCATGCCTTGTCAGACATGATACTAAAAGGAGGGTGCACACTAAATAAGGACAGGCTCTTGTGGCTTTCAAATCAAGTATCTATTGCTTTTTCTGTAGTTAATTAAAGTGCGCAGGTGCCTTAGATGAGCTAATAGATTTCACTTGTATCCATGCAGTTAGGAATCCTGCCAACAAAAAGAGTTTGAACTCACATGCTCCAATGTAATGATACATTTCAAAATACCTTTTCTACGCTCTGTGGTGAAATATTGTTAAATGTCTCTTTTTACTTTAGAAAGTACGAAGTAGTCATCAAAAAACAGTAATGAGGTGGCTGTGGTTATGATGAATTGGCTTTTGTTAAAGAATCAATTCTGACTTTTATCTAACTTTTATTAGCTGCATGCCTTCTAACCCTGTAAGCCAGAAGTACTGAAAACCAGACACAGCCAAGTTAGTAATAATGAAGCCCAACACCAGGAATTAAATACATTCTACCCTTGTGGTGCTCCCACTGCTCTGTTTCCCTTGATCAGCAAGGGTTAACTGCTTGTTTAGTGCACGGGGTGCAGGAAGTATGTGCAAGGCCAGCTATAGATGGTTTGAATCGAACTGTGTGTGGGCAGGCTGAATTTACCAAGTTGATCAATCGATCAACTTGGGTACAATCAGCCCGCCAAATTCACTTGCATATATCCTAGCGGCTGCTATAGCCGCTAGCAACAATCAATGTCTTCTCCCGGCAGAAATGGCTTCCCCCGCCAACCCATGGTTGAAGGACAGAAGTTTGCATTGTCTATGGCCTGCCTAAAAAAAAAACTATTTCCTCTCTCCAGCAGTGTCCTGCCTCCTCAACGTACAATACATGGTTAATAGCCCTGCATTGAATGTAGTGACAGCAAGGGACCATCCTCAGCTGGGAGCACCGGCACCTGGCCAGAGTAGGGATAAATTAGATATTATTGCCTCTTCAGCTCCTCCTAGACCCCTTTGACCCTGAACATTTATTGTACAATTCCAGGCTACCACCTAACTTGTCCTAAAATGATCCCTCCCTGTTTCTGACACCTAAGCTGGCTAACCTGTGTGGGCTGCTACCGTCTGGTCACATGATCCCCTGAATCAGTCAGTGGTGGTTGCAGGGGAGAGGAGAGAGAGCTGGACAATGACTAGGAATACCTCAGAGCAGTGACGTCACCCATTGGCACCTAAGGCCCACCTGTTGTTGGTGCTCCCTCCTCTCTCCTGCAGCTGCTGCTTTCTACATCTTTCATGGGTTCATAAGCATAATTGTTAGGAGGGGAGGGAGCATTTTTAAGACTAGTTAGGTGGTAACTTTACCCTGTGGTGAAAGGGTTGGGGAGTAGGGAGCAAAAAATCACAACATTTATGTGTTTAAATTTCTTTCTTCCTTCTTAAAGGAGTCACAAGACTCTTCGCTATGACTCGGTTCACACTACCGTGACTTGGGATCCGACTTTTAACCACCTTGGCGGCAATCCCGAGCGTGACTCGGGGTTGATTTTTTCTATCAGGAGCGGTAACCCCGAGTCACGCTCGGGTGGATGTGCAGAGAGCACAGCGGTGTTCTCTTACCTTCTCCTGGCGATCCAGCGATGATCTCTCATTGCTGAGATCGCCAGCTGAGAGTCCCGCCGCTCCTCCGTCCTCCGTCGGTGTGATGACTTCCTAGTTCCATTCCCTGCAGCAGCAATGCTGCATGGGAGCGGAACTAGGGAGGGAAATTAAAAAAAAAAAAAACGTTGCACAAAACACATTTTATAATATATATATATATATATATATATATATATATATATATATGCATATATATATGCATATATATATATGCATATACCGGTATATATATATATATATATATATATATATATATATATATATATATATGTGTATATATATATATATATATATATATATATGCACACACACATATATATATATATATAAAATTATATTATTGATTCAATTATAATTCATGCGTTATATATTATATATACATATATGTATATATATATATATATATATATACACACACACATATATCTATATATAATATATAATGCATGAATTATAATTTAATCAATAATATAATTTTATTATATATATTATATATTAAATAATAAAGTAATATTATTGATTCGATTATAATTCACGCGTTTGTGTTTCAAATTTATCACATCTGGGATGTCTACTAGAGTCTTGTTTTGGTCAGGTTTAAGTCAGTAATTACTAAGAATTGTAGGCCTATAATACACCAAATTTCCATGAAAACAATTGTACAGCTTTTGGTATGTAATTCCTGACATAATCATACCGCCAGGGAGGTCAAAAAACCCAAAGTCGCATTACATGTGAAATCCCATGTTTTTCAATGATTAGTATTTCAAAAGTTATTCCGACTTTTGAAAAAGGTTTCTGTACTACTTCAAGGGGACTTCTATCCGACCCATAGAGTTTAATGGAAGTCACCTCCGTGTCAGATTCCTCATCTATATTGATGTGATTTGAATCCGACATTACAGGAAGATTACACAGGCATTCCCTGAGGTGTAGCCCCTTCCTCGCTTCAAAGTCACATCAAGTCGCATCAAAGTAGTACTCAAGTCGCATCAAGTCTCCAGGAAGTCGCCTGGCAAACCCGCACAGTAAGTCGCACAACATTCAGGTCACAGTAGTGTGAACCGAGCCTTACTCAGATAACAGTGATCTCTTAATGGTCTTTCAGGCCCATTGGTGGACTGTACTGTCCAGTTTAAGCTCTGCATATAGTCCTCTATATCAGATCTGTACACCAAACTAGAGTTTTGCTTTAAATATATTACCTAAATCAAGCTATTTAGTAAAGCACTCCTACTAGTATAGATCATAACGTTCCAGGGGGAATTTTTATATACATTTTATTGAGAAGTGACTTACATTTCATAAGCAGAAAAATGTCTCTAAGCACATTGAGACCTTTTCCAGATGATTTACACATTCACATAGGGGTGTCCAGGCTGGTTTTGAAGAATATCTCATATACATGAATAAAAAGTATAGTAAACTCTTGGCTCTCACATCTGTGCTAGTTTTAATGCACAGCATGCCCATAGGTCCACACCCAATCCCACTTATTCACGGTCCATTACAGCAGACTCTCACAGAGATATTTTGCAGAATTTGTTATAAGAACTGTAAAAGAACACATGTGTAAAAATAAAACATTCAAACCCTCTACTGCCAATCTCACCTTCTAATTGGAACTTTAAAGAAAAACGCTAGGCAATACAACAATTTTCTATAGAGTGTCTAATGACAGAACTGTATTGATCTCTGCATTTAACATATTGACAATAATGTATCTAGAGCTGAGAAGAATGGCACATTTACTAATTTCCTAACCCAAACAACCAGAATAGTTTGGTATCTTTGCCTACTCTCAAAGTGGGCCTCTGAGTAGGTTTATATGCCTGTTTAAATAAATTCCAAATATGTCACATTATACAGCAACAGTACAATTTAAAACTGCATTTTTAACATTAAAAAGTAATCAATGAATTCCATTTGCAAAACCAATCATGCAAAAATACAGTTTATTTATTTTTTATTCTCATTGCACGTGATTGGGTATTTATTGCAAAGTGAAGTTTTACCCTATTTACTAAGCTCTGGAGCAACTGCACTTGCAGAGCGCAATTGCACTTTGCAAAGTGCACAGTCTATTTGCCTTTAGTAAATGAATCACTTACATGGCCTTCCTCGTGCTCTGATTTTGTGCATCTTTGAGCCAGCATCTCAAATTATGAAATGGGTGCTGATGATGCCTAGATGATGCCTGAACAAAGATGGCTCTGTCCTTCTTGTGAAAAAGCACAGTTAGACATTTTCAAGGGGAGTACATTAATTTTTTTAAAAGTTAATTATAATTTGAAGTGTCTTTCTGCTGTTTTTAAAAATGCATCTCTGGGCAAAACATGGAGACCCAAAAGGAAAGACTTGAAAATTATGTGGCCATTGATTTAGGTGAGTAAATGGACATAGAGTTTTTTTTTCATGCAAGTGATTATTTAAAGGGGGGTGGGGGATTTCTGTGGGAGGGTGTTACCGGTAGCCTGAAATATTTCATGCCTTTGTTTGGTAATGTAAGCGGACAAAGGACAGGGTCCTTTTATAATGTATAAAAGTGATAATTCTACCAGTAAAATGGAGATTCCACCAGTAAAGTGATGATTCTACCAGTAAAGTGGGGATTCCACCAGTAAAGGGATGATTCTACCAGTAATATGGTGATTCCACCAGTAAAGTGATGATTCTATCAGTAAAGTGATAAAACCACCAGTAAAGTGGTGATTCCACCAGTAAAGTGATGATTCTATCAGTAAAATGGTGATTCCACCAGTAAAGTGATGATTCTACGAGTAAAGTAATACATCTACCAGTAAAGTGGTGATTCAGCCACTAAAGTGATGATTCTACCTGTAAGGTGATGATTCTACCAGTAAAGTGATAACTCTACCAGTAAAGTGGTAATTCCACCAGTAAAGTGATGATTTTACTCGTGAAGTGGGGATTCTACTAGTGAAGTGGTGATTCTACCAGTAAAGTGATGATTCTACTAGTGAAGTGGTGATTCTACCAATAAAGTGATACATCTATCAGTAAAGTGATGATTTTACTAGTAAAGTAATGATTCCACCAGTAAAGTAGTGATTGCACCAGTAACGTGATAATTTTACTAGTAAAGTGGTGATTCTACCAGTAAAGTAATACATCTATCAGTAACACACTTCCAGTCCAAGTTTGACAATGCTCACTCACACTTCTTTATCAGGACACAAAATAGGACTACAGACCCTCTGCTATTCCTTTATAACATAGAGGGTCATGCTTCTTTAGTCCTCAGAAATAAGTACAACAATGTAGCTGATGACAGGAAGTTACCAGCTCACACGATTTCTGTCAGGATCATTAGATGAGCTTATTTATTTAAGGTATTTATATAGAGCAGACAATGTATGCAGCACTTTACATCTCATACATCCACAGCAGTGCCTGCCCTTCATGAGCTTATGAGCTAAGGCCCCTACTTTAAATGCATACTCACACATATTTAGGTCAATTTAGACAGGAGTCAAATAAACTACCAGCATGTCTTTGGAGTATCCAAAGAAGGAGGAACCCCAGACAAGCACAGGAAGAAGATTCAAACTCCCTGAAGGTTATTTCCTGGTTGGAGTTTGAACTAAGGACCCCAGTGCTGCAAGGCCAGAGTGCTATCCAATTAGCCACTATGCCTAATGGATAGTTATGTTATTTCATACAGATATAATAAAACAATCCCAATGGTATATCTAACAGAACAAAATGGACTATACATGCATCATTGATGCTTGTGTGCCAAGAATTAAAGACGTCTTTCTGGATTAATGGCAGTTTAAATTTAGGATCATAGCTTGTTCACATTTAATTTGATGAGCTCTAACACTCTATCAACAGGAAAAGATATTTGCCCCAGTCTCCATTTGCTTTCTAGATTTATGCAGGTAGAATGATGAATGAAAATTACTGTTCTTATGATAAAATTCTTCTTCCAAGCAGATTTACATGGTGTTTGTTGAGTCCAGCCAAGAGAGACTGATGGAAAGTGTCTTACAGCAAAATCTTTATAAATGTCCTGACACCCTAGATGACCTGAGAACATTTTGAGCTATTGATGCCATGATTCAACTGTAACATCGTACTTGCTTTCCAGTTATTTGAAATATGTGCTTTTTAATGGAAAAAAAAGAAACATTTTCAATCCCGACCACCAATAATTTGCATCTGTTCTGAGCAGTTGTTAATTATGTGTATGTTTACCGTGGCAAATAATTTAGCACAGTCTTGTAATGTACCATCCGCATCCACATGCTCGAAGCTTGAAAGATTGTTCTAACCGCTTGGTTTATTTACTCTATGCTACATATGGTGAGCTGGAATGGGGGTTTCAAATGTCATTGCCATATGTATGGCAAAAAAAGTGCAATCAAGACACAGAATAAATTATTTAAAGCTGATTAACAAAAATAAAAAAGTATTTTGTTAAAACGAAATGCAAATATAAAAAAAAAAAGGTACTTCTTCATTTAATGTAATCACAGAACTAAATGCAAAATCTGTTCACCTCATTAACTAGGTTTTAAGAATAAAAGTTTTTTTTTTTTTATTTTTAAAACTCTGTTTTTATTGCAATGTATTTGATACATTGAAAAGCATCCTAGGAATTTTGGCATTTAAAATGGTCCTATAACAATTAGTTATAAAAGAGGACAAATACCACGCTAGTGCAAATATCAATAAATCAAAGTGAGCTACAACTATTTTGTGAGATAATATAAGAAAAGTATAAGTTGCGCTAATAATAAATGCCCATAAAGAAAACAGTCAATAGGTGAAGTATTAGGGAATCATTGATGTGGTGAACACCACTCTCCGTCACCATAGGTAAGCTCTGATAACACCGCCACCACCACCAAAGGCTAAAATGGCCTCTTACCAGTTCGTATTGACTCGGTTTTAAGAGGTTAATAACATTTGTGGCTCAATACCCAGCCGGGGGGCCTTCAAGAGATCCAGTATCCTCTTAAGTCTCCACACATCAATAACCAAATGGTAACCTCATAGATAAACCCAGAAATGTAAAAAGCTCCACATAGTGTAAGATCATTCAACACTTTTATTCAAATCTAAAATGTTACACTTACAATGCTAATAGTAAAGTGAGTTCAAGCCAGCAGTTCAGTCTTCCTGATCCAACTTTGAGCCAGGAGTAAAGTATAAGCTAGACATTTCGGATATCCGCATGTCTTGCAGCTTCTTAAGGCAGGGTCAGTACTGAAACAAAAAAAAAAAAAAGCAGACTTGGTCGAATTAAAAAAAGAAAAAAATGGGTTCATGAGAAGGGACAATCCATAAAATGTATTCACATGTAAAGTGGAACAGCGAACCTGTCAGTAGCCTACAGAAAATGGAGATGGTACATTAAGAGAGCCCATTTTTACCAGTGGTATAAAGTAAACAGGTAGAGCACTCCTCCTGTGGCTGTCCAAAGTACTCTTCTAGATGCAGCAGGTTGTGGCATCCTATTACCTGGGATGCTCTACAGACCAGCAATGCAGACTTCCAAATCACATGTAGCAACCTAGGCAATGCATTTTAAGTGTCTGATTAACAGGGTTATTCCTATGACCTAAGCTGCCTGATTACTTTTTTATTTTCTTAAATTTTTATCTTAATGGTGCCCATGTTTTAGATGATGATTTGTCGGTTGTTGTTCAGGTTACGCAATCCATGGCTTTATTATCACCTAAAAAAAATAAGACCACAAAATGAGAATATAAATAAGACTGACAAGCTTAGACCAGTTAGCTAATCCCAAGTGTGGTTATTTGAGAGCACCAGAAGGGATTTGAATATACATAATGGAGCCTCCTTAATTATCCATAATTATATATAATTATAAGTATGTAATAAAAAAAAATACCCTGTGGATTGCAAAGCATATTACATTCTTGCTTGGTACAGAGGCAGGCTGCAGGGTGTTAGTAGCTGGCAAATGAGTAGAACTGAGGGTCTGAGCCATATAGAACAGCGCTCAGTGGGACTGATTTACTAAAGAGGTAGAGGCTGTTCACTTAGCAAAGAAATTGTTAGTTTAGTAAATAAGGTGAAGGTGTGTACATTGGGGTTGATTTGCAAAAGGCAATTAGGCTTTTCAATTTGCAAGGGAGGTGGCACTTTGCAATAGAATTTGCCCCAGAACTTAGTGAATGGGGCAAGGTTTTGCTTTGCAAAAAATACCCAATTGCATGCAAGGAAAATAAAAAACAACATTTTCTTTCACATGATTGGATGATGGAAGCCAATAGAGTGTACTCACATTCACCAAGCTCTGGGAAAAAATCTCTTGCAAATTTCATCTTCCCCTGCAAAGTGAACTTCTTCTTGCCAATCATGTGCAAGAAAAATTAGGAAAAAAGTAATTTTGTGTGTATATTATTGTTAATGAAATTAACACAGCTTCACATAAAGTAAATTAACTTTGACTAAATGTTGCTAAGTGAACAGTCTCAATTCCTTTAGTAAATAAGCCCACAACTTTGATTTAATAAACAATTAGAGATTGTTAACTTAGTTGTTCTAAAGGATTTTTTTTCACCTCTGCCTCCCTTTACAGGCAGCTACCCCGCCCCCCCCCCCCAGTTCTTACCTGATCCCGATATCGGTCCAGGGCTGTGCATGAGGTGGTACTGCTCTCTCTCTTTCCCTCCTCACTGGACTGGATCGGAGCAGTGGGAGCCATTGGCTCTTGCTGCTGTCAATAAAATCCAGTGACAACAGATCGGGACATAAGTTAATATGCTATAAAAAGGTAAAAAAGTTATATCACGTGGTGTTTGAATGTAAAGTATTGATTTTAAATGGAAAAGACCATATTTACCCACTAGATGTGACTTCCTATGATACTTAGCCCCATTTACTGGCCAAATGTGATATTTTCCATTTTAAATCAATGATTTACATCATTTTTGCCCCATTCCCACAGAACTAATGAACTAAGTACACATTTACTCAGTGAATGGCTGTGCACATTCTTTATAAATGACCCCCTAAGTGTTAAGTTAAAGAATTGTTCCACTTTTGTTGAAAAAAAAAAAAAAAACATTCACCTCTGGGTGATCAATGTGCATTGCAGGGACTTTAGTAAACTTTGTTGCAGATTCCTACCTTTTTTTATTCTGAAGAAATAGCTGTTTGCTTGACAGACATGATTACATTTTGGGAGTATTCCACAAAAACTGAAATGTTTGTTGCAGAGGATGCAAGGATGCGAGGATGCCCAAACCCTGACTTGTATATATATATATATATATATACACACACATATATACATATATATATATATATATATATATATATATATATATATATATATATATATATATATATATATATATATATATATATACCTATCTCTATATAAATATATATCTATATATATATATATATATATATATATATATATATATATATAGATATATATTTATATATTTATTTATTTATTTTGATAGATAGATACACATATATATATATATATATATTATTTCTTACATTTATTTTTTTCCCCACAAAAGCGGAGTTACCCTTAAATGCCAGACTTTCCTATTATTTTTCTTCGAACCGCCTGCACCCTGTATAAACTGTTTATAAATATTTATTTAATCATTACTAATTATTTAGTAAAAATACTTTTAATGACATTAAAGATCAAAAAAGAAAATGCCCCCCAAAAAATTAAAGTTTTAATTTGAAATTATTGGCCATAAGCAGGCAGTTTTGCTCAATATGAGTTCTTCTATAATGGTGTAACACATTTTACTGCCATTCATGTTTGTTGCATTATGTACTGATTATAATACATGTCTTGTATAATTGTCTGTACATATTACCTCACTAGATAGTATGTAAATTTTAGAGCAAAAGCATAAAAGCATTTTTGTTCGCAGAGTCGTTTTGGATCTCTGATCTTAAAAAATGTTTACTTTTTTTTCTTTTACCATATTGTCTACATTTAACTTACTTAGTATCTCTGCCTGGGCAGTCTTTAGGGATGCCTAATACAGGTGCTAATGTCTAAAAAAGCAAAAGTATTAGAAAGTCACTTGGCATTAGATGTGTGTGATAAAAAATTCTAATATATTTTTTCTTAAAGCTGAATTTTAGGCCACCAACGAATGCAGTTATGCATTTATTTATGAATACATACATTATTACTTTAATTTATATACATTTATTAATACATACACTAATACACTGCCCTCAGCTACATCACCAACCTCATTTAGACATATCACTCAAATCGTCCATTCGGCTTTTCCTCAGATCTCCTACTCTCTAGCTACCTCATCATCTCCTCCTGGGCTCACACCAGGACTTCTCCAGAACCTCTCCAATGCTCTAGAACTCCTTATCCCAATCTGTCCAGTTTAATACCCAATCTGTCTATAGGCAATCCCTTAAAACTCATCTATTCAAGGAAGCCTACTCTGCCTTCACCTAAAAACCGTATTTCGACCATCTCCATCAGCTTATCTTCTACAACTATTGCCTTTTGTACCACTTCCCCCTTCCTTTTAGAATATAAATTATATATATAAAGTATTGAACTGTATTGCAACTGTACTGTCTCCGTTTTATATTGTAAAGTGCTGCACAAACTGTTGGTACTATATAAATCCTGTATAATAATAACAGTATTATTAATAATAATATGTACATTATTTGTAACATGCATTAAAAAATAGAATTTCACTCCTATCATCTGTGTAAAGCAGCATTTAGACTGGGTGGACGAAGGGCAGTACTTGAGGCCATTTAGGTGTGGTGAGGAGGGAGTGGAGAGATGACCTTTTTCACCTATTGTTGACCCTTAATTGTCCAATCAGAGGCTAAGGAAAGGAAAGACATGTGTTGCTTAACTGCAGGACAGAAAAGGCAGGTCACCAGGCTGGCTGTGATGGTAGGGTTGTGTAAATCTGTGAAGGGTAGCTATTGATGATCACTAACTTTTCCATTAGACACTAAAAAAGGATATCCAGTGAGAGACAGTTTCTAAATGTACCTCAAATGTACAAATAATTCTTAGCTCATAGATTTTTTTTTCACATATGAGCCATACAGAACACATGGATGTTGCTGTCTTATTGCTCTTTTGTAAACAATATCTCCAACAGGATTTTATGATCACATGACATTGAAACAGGAATATTTTCCCATACATGGGGATTAGTTCACTGGAAGTATCTCTTAGTAAAGAACAACAGCAATTACTCACATGCAGTCAGACCCCCGGAGAGAGACATACATATAGAGAGGGAAAGGCATGCCGGGGCCACAGGAGGGATTCCATTAACATTCATGCAGCTGACGCTCTTTGGGAGGCAGGTGGACGTGATGCTGAAGAGCAGATTTGAAAGTGTGGATACAGCAGAACATGACCTGGCCACACTTAATGGTAAGGAACAATGTTTATCAATTTACTGTCATAATCACCATTCATGCGTCTTTTAGTTGTATCACATCATGATATGTCAATACAGTGTATGGTTATCACTTTCAGCCACAAATCATAGTCAATGCTTAATTTGTGTTTATATCCCACAATAAAATACCAATATATAAATATATTATAGTCATTCTAGTTGGTGTAGTTATTTGATTGTAACCCTTTCAGTTTTGCATTTTTTTTTTTGCATTGTTTTTCATATATTTCATTTACAATTTTGCTTGTTATCAATAATGATCAAAAATTAACATTTGTCCTTTGTTTGCTTTATCTGCAGAAAAGAAAAAGGAATTGAACGAATCCACTCGGAATCAAAATGAACAAAACTCTTCTGTCACTGAAACAGTAAAGATTCCCTTGACCTCTGAACAAGATGATATATCCATGAGGCAACAGGATGAATCCAGGGCCCACCAAAATAAAAAAGGTCTGCAGGAGCCCATCTATAAAGTCCATGAGTTATTTCGGGACCAAGAAAGGCAAATCATGCATAACCAAAAGCAACAGTGCCATGTTTTAAGACATGGATTACAGAGGATAGAAAAAAAGATGGACTCGGTTACTGGTGCACTAACCAAAGTCCACAAAAGCATTCTGACTCTCTCCCAAGGCATGCTTACCTTGGCCAGGCAAACTGCTGCTATGAATGCAGAATTGGTGAAAACAAATTATCAAATTGCTTCCACGTTCCAGCGTCTTATCCAACTCAAAGAACTTGAACTTTCCAAAAACACATCTTCTCAATCCTCCACTCCAACACAGTCAAGCAATTCCAATAGTTCATCTCTGCCACGAAGATCTCGAACTAGAGGAGGAAGACGTCTTATTACTTAGACCAGTTGTCGAAAATGTAACTCACTATTCACCAGCCATAGGGGATGTCCACTACTATTATTATACTGTATACTGTATTCTAAAATCTCGTTTCACTTGTGAGTTTGACAACATAAAAAGAACTTTTATCATCTACTTTTCTAGTAACTTATTACAGAGTCTATTAAAACTGTTCTATGTAATGTTTTTTTTTCTTTATTGTTTATATTACAGTATACAAATATTGTTAAAGAAAAAAATATCTATAGAAAACATAACATTTTTAAATTTTAACTAATGTTCCTAGGTAAAAAATGTCTATGTAACATAGACTTGTATTATAAATCTGTGTTCTTATTAGCTTGAAACTGGGCTACCAGTCCATGAGCTTATTTAGGCTGAGTGAATGTATCAAAAGTTGACTAACTAAAGCTGTTTTAATTTTATTTTGTTACTATAGCCCTAATACACTGATAAAATAGTAATGTAATAAATATCAAAACACAAACTAGGGAGTTATTCTGATAAAAGCTTATAAATCCAAGTAGAATTTGGGTTTGTAAAAGTCAGGATTCTATAAAGAATTTGTAAGTCAATATTTCATGCAAAATACGCAGGTTTGAGCAGACGTTTAAAACGGACCCAGTCTGCCTATTGATTGAAAAATCTTCTCTCCGTAAGAGGTACAAAAAGTGGTGAAATGCATCATGTCTCAGAATGCTGGAAATTGCAAACTATTTTTGATCTGTTAGGACAGGGATCACCAAACTTTAAAAAACATAGGGCCAGTTTACTGTCTGTTTACTGTTTACTTCAGACTTTAGGGGGGCTGGACTGCGGCCATTGGGAGTAGAAAAGGTCCCAACGTCAGTGGGAAAAAATAATTTCTCCATTGTTTTTTTTAGTGGGAATAATTGGGCCCCATAGCTGGTGTCACTGAGATGAATTGTGCCCCATCATTGATTTCATTTGGCCCCATTGTTGGTATTATTGGAAGAAATTAGGCCCCATTGTTGGTGTCATTGGAAGAATAGTGCCTCATTGTTGGTTTAATTGGTAGGAATTTTTGTCCCTTCACTGGTGTCAGTAAGGGAAATTATGTCCTATCGTTGGTAACAGTGGATGAAACAGTGCCCCAAGGGCCAGATAAAAGCATACAAAGGTCCACATTTGGCCCTTGGGCTGCAGTTTGGAAACCTCTGTGTTGGGACTTTCACTTACAAACGTTTTGCAATTTTTTTATACATTTTACTGAGAATGTTTTAAACAGGTAGAACAGCACATCCCAAAGACAACAAAGGGCCATTTAATCAACCAAAAAGCTTTTATGTGAAAACATAAATTCATGCTTATACACATGTATTTACATAGAAGAGACCGGTGAAGAATACACTATCTAAAAGGAGCTCAGCTTCAGATTAACATCTTGGAATTTTTTTTAAACACATTGTCTTACAGTTAACAGTTTTTCTGAGCATGTAAACATATTTAAAGATAACTGCTATTTTATTAATACTGTTGCTTATGAACTTGAGTTGATATATGCTTAAATCTTTTTGGAGTTTTCATTGTACAGTTGGTTCTCATTATATTACATATATTTAAGAAGATGCAAAAATACACTAGCAAAAAGCTTTGTAACTGAAAACGAAACAAAATAAATATAATTTCTATATTTCATACTGGACATAAAATATTCTATTTTTTCAAATGTTCTACAGCGGAAATGAGTATTGTGGTTAATTGTTATGCATCTGTCTGACCTGATTTATTCAGGATGGTACTTTTATATTTTAGTATTTATATCTAATTTTTCATATTACCATATCTCGATGTGTAATTAAAGGACTAATTAATAGGACCTGAAAATGGTCAAACATTAATGAGTAACCACTGAATGACCTTTCTGTGCATTTATATTCACTTAAAGTATATGTCCAGTCAAAAATGGGTGCTAGGATCAACTCCAACAGAAAAGCAGTTGGAAATATTTTTCTTTTTTTGTAGGAGGGGAAGGCTAGAAAGATTAATGAATCATTCTTTGAAAATGCTGGTGATATAGTGATGTGAATTAAGGAAGTTGTTACGATTCAAAGAGAGTATAGACTAGGTGATTTAGTACTTACTGGGATTCCAGATTTGTTTTAAGAAGTGATGGTGTTTCAAATAAAACTTTATTGAGAAAACATAAACGTTGAGTCCAGTTGAGTGTGGTAGAGATTCTGCTACAGACAGGAGAGTGCTGCTCCAGAGAAACAAAGGACATGTAGAGAGTATATAAAGAAAGGGGAAGCAAGAGAGATTGGGATAAACCAAAGTATACTCAGAAACATTGTATTTTTTATTTTTAATTGTATAAACAAAGAGCCCATATAATAGAAAAAACTATTGTTATCTCATTTAAATATCATTAAATACTGTTTTTTGATACAACAGATTTGGACTCCTAATGCATGCATTGCAACTGAAAATGTACTGTTTTGTCTCTTTTTAAATTACAATGTATGCCCCACTCCAGGAGAGCAGGATATATATGGAATTAGCAGTAAATGGAGTACAACAAGCAGAATTAGCACACAGCTGAAAGTATCAAACTGTTTGTCATTTTCCGCTTAATTGTTACATCTTATGCATTCAATAAAGTGTTTCACATAACTATAGATGCAGTTTTCATCTTTATTCATGCCATTATTTCTAATTGTATATATGTGATTATTGTGTTATTATATTTAAAATTGAAGTAACTAAGTATTATAGCATTTAAAAAACTCATACAGTAAATTCAACCTATTCCCCCATTTCTTTTTGTGCTATCAATGCACTCTTACATACATTGTATACTATTTTTAAACACCAGCAATCTCAATTATTATTTTTTTTACAGAGTATTATAGTAACTTTTTATTCTATGTTGTTATGCTGTTTTTGTTGTTGCTTTACAGGTTTTTTTTTATAGTTTAACAAACATGAGGACATAATGGTTTTCTTTCCTTCTTTTCTTACTATTCCATATTATTCTACTGTGTGCTTGCATTTTTTTTTTTTTTTTTTTCAAAATATTTATAAAAATGGCCATATGAAATATCAACCATTTCTCTTACACCTATGATCATGTGTATTAACTTAAAATATTTGACAACTTTACGTCTGCCCATTCTAAAACTTGATTTTGCATATAGTTTTGAAGGTAGGGTGGAGGTTGTCTAAATAAACATTTGTCTAAAACACAGATCCGTTCAGATACAGTTTTACATAATAGTCTTTCAAGCAATTTCTAAGTACTTTAAATAAATTATATAATATATAAAGAACTTACCATATCTGTTGATCTGCCATTTATGTAAATAGTTCCTAAATGATAATGTATTAGGTGTTTTTGAATTTTATTTTTCCAGTAATATTTTTACCATTGATGTTTATTTTTTTAACATACGGGAATAATACATTTACTAGATAAATAAGTAGTATCTTATCTTAAGAATTAATAATAATTTAGGAACCAAAATTTATTAAATGGCGATGATAAGTATTGTTTCATATTTTTTTTATTATACATGTTTTCAATATTGATATCAAATATAATTATGAATAACTACTATTGGTTCAGGGTTAGAAAGATAAAAAAAAAATAAGAAGAGTTGGGCAGCAAATGCTTATAAATGAAAATCATATTTTATATCTCTCTCTCTCGCTCTCGCTCTCTCTCTCTTTATATATATATTATATATATATATTTATATATATATACTGTATAAGTATAATCTTTATGGATATCTATCAGTCTATTATTGAGATTATGTAAAAGTCATAGTTTATATAATGTATAAACAAACATTGCTTTCATAAGGGGATACTGTACCTGCTAGACTAAACAAAGTTGCTAAGCACGTCTTACTATCCTTGTCCTCCCAGCTGCTTAGTCTAGTGTCCTCTTAGTATGGCTGGAATTTTAGCCCATGTGAAACCTCTTCCAAATCAGAAGCAACTGCTGAGTGCCAAACTCAGTTGGATGTGAGACAGCTGGAGAAATGGAATACGCTTTCGACATATATCTTACCTACAAGCCATGTCCTATTGTGATTAGGAAAACTTGTTTGTCCATTCTGTAGGGATGAAGAAACGTCCAAAATAAAAATAGTAGCAATTGCCATAAATCTGTAAGACTAGACGATGATCACATGCTTTTTAATGAATAGGAAAAGGATATTGCAAATGGATTTGTTTACCGTCAGCGAATAAGTATTTTACTGCAGAAGGATTTTTTTTTTTTATCTAAAAAATTAAAGCTACAGTATATGCTAAGACTTTGGCTTCCGTGTTATCTAATCAACCTTATTATATTTGGTAATTACATGTGTTGTTTTAAGTGGTGATGCCACACTTTTAAGTGTCTTGGTTGAAGATTATCATTTGCAAATGGAGAATATCAGCATCCTTTGTCTCATGTTACAAAATCCAGAATCTGGGCAAATCAGTGGAGTCAGGGGTGACTACCCCAAGTTTCAAGACACAACCTTTTTAAAGGTAAAAGCACCAAGGATTAATATGCCAATTTTTCATCCCTTTTTAAAAAGCCAAAGAAAGGCTCATAGAATCTCAGAGAGCGAAATGCAAATGAATGGATGACATCATCACCATTATTAAAATCTCACAGTTGGGAGAGGCAGACAAATATGGAAGGTTTATTAGGAGCACAAAATGGTTTATTGCCCCCCAACTACCTAACCCCATACCCATACACACACATACAGCAGTTCCCTAGTTTTGAGGTTTCTAGAACTATATTCTCACATGTCACCAGTGGTCTTACTTGGTAACTCTATAGTACAGTCTTTTCCAGGAACATATAATTGGTTCTCAATGGTCCACTGACAACAACAACATGCAGGCCTTACAGGAAAAAAAAAAAAACTCTTCTTGTATCTACATCATTATAATATTGTCTCCAGTTTGAGTTTTATTGAAAACCTCTTCAAAGTAAACTTGTTAAGATAGGACTAAGGAGATTTCCCATGCTGTACTCCTGAAAAAAGAGGCTTTTCGCTCTTTTGTTGATGTACCGGCCCTGTACTTTCACTAAGTCTGCCATTAGAGAAAATCAAAGGAGAGTTTGAACTCCTTATCTGCATACATGTTATAGGTCAGTGATGAAGTATCGAAGTCAGAGGGTCAGCATGCCATTTAGGCGATTGAAATTTTCAAAAAGAGAAGTAAGCAGTGGATATTGTCATCCTTGCTCTTAACAGATTTTCTTTAAAGGTTAAATATTGATGATTAAATTTTTGTTTTGCTCTACAAAAAAACAAAACAAAAAAAATAACAAACTACCCCTTGTTTAATAAAAAATATAGTATAAATATAATGCCACCATTTTCAACTGGCACGGCTAAAAGGCAAGATCCACTTATTACAAATAGTGATGGGCCGAACACCCCCTCGGTACAGTTTGCACCAGAACATCTCGAACAGGGAAAAAGTTCTAGCGAACATGCAAACTCTAATAAAGTCTATGGGACACGAACATGAAAAATCAAAAGTCTTCAATTTAAAGGCTTATATGCAAGTTATTGCCATAAAAAGTGTATGGGGACCTGGGTACTGCCTTGTATCAATGCAAAAAAAAAAAAAATTAAAACGATAATTTTTACAGGAGCAGTAATTTTACAGGAGCAGTAATTTAATAATGCTTATCGTGCCTGGTTGGTGTCCTAATGTGCCTGTAAAGTAGCACATCTGTACATTGTACCCCTACCCATTCACCAAAAAAGTGTACAAAAAAACTAAACACAAAAGACAGTTTTTGGCAAGTCCTTTATTCAAAAATAAAAATAAAAAAATTGTGTCCCTCAATGTAAATCCATTATCAATCACGACGCCCGCTGCTCCCAAAAAATAGAAAAAATTAAAAGATGCTTCGCCTCTTCAGAGGCTACCCGCCTAGTGACGCTCTTGAGCTTTGACAGCTCTTTTATAGGCAACGGGCGGGGCCACCCGGTTGCGTTACCTGGTGGCATTGCCCCGTCTGATGTCACATGACATCATGTTATGTCATAAGGGGCGGTGCCATCGGGTGATATAGCCAGGTGGCCCCACCCCTTACCTATAGAACAGCTGTCAAAGCTCAAGAGCATCATTTGGCGGGAAGCCTCAGAAGAAGCGTCTTTGAATTTTTTTCTATTTTTCGGGAGCGGTGAGCGTCATGATTGACGATGGATTTACATCGAGGGACACTATTTTTATTTTTTGAAAAAAGGACTTGTTAAAAACTGCCTTTTTATGTTTATTTTTTTGTACACTTTTTTGGTGAACACGTAGGGGTATGATGTAACCGATACCCATTCACATAGGGAGGGGGGCCAGGATCTGGTTAAAGGGGGCTTATCAGAATCAGACCCCAACAACCACAGCCCAGGGTTATTGGGAAGAGGCTCTTGTCCCCAACAACATGGGGACAAGTTGCTTTGGGGGGCACCCCAATGCACCCTTCCCATGTTGAGGGCAAGCGGCCTGGTATGGTTCAGGAGGGGGGCGCTCACTCATCCCCCCTTATCCTGGCCTGCCAGGCTGCATGCTCAGATTAGGGTCTAGTATGGTTTTTTGGGGGGGAACCCCAGGCATTTTTTTTTATTTTGTCGTGGAATTCCCCTTAAAATCTGTACCAGACCCAAAGGGCCTGGTAAGTATTTTTGCAGGGGGGACCCCATGCCATTGTTTTTTTAAATTTTGCCGTAGAGTTCCTCTTTAAATCTATACCAGACCCAAAGGGCCTGGTATAGATTTTGGGGGGACCCCTTGCTGTTTTTTTTTTTTTAATTCTGTCATAGGTTTCCCCTTAACTACCTAAACACAGGGCATTTTCACCCCCTTCCTGCCTAGACCAATTTTCAGCTTTCAGTGCTCATTGGCATCTATAGGAAAAATTGGTCAGCTTGGGATGGCACTGCTTCCTGTCTAACATTGGCGTCTATAGGAAATCTTGGTCAGCTTGGCATGGCACTGCTCACAAACTATAAGTGATGGGGACAAAAAACTTGGGGCACACTGAGAGGGGACCCAGGACTACAAAATATATATATTTTTTTAAAGTGGGGTATAACCTGAACGCTACACTGACTGCATTAAACTAAATCAACACACTATCCACTAACTACCTGCCTAACCTCTATTATCACACATTATATACAGCTGCCGTTTAAGCAGCAGCCTTATATAATGTGGGGCGTGGACTTAGCCCCTGAGCTATGATTGATTAAAGGCACCCTGCCTTTGGCCAATCATGGCTCTGACAGGACATTTTGCTGTGATTGGCCAAAGCATGCAGGTCAAACAAAAAGTGTAGCTGCTTAATTTTAATAAACACATATAAACCTGTCCCTCGGTCCAGAGATGCGGCCGGGGGGATCCGTCTTCTCCCCATGGTGCCGGCATCTCTAGTATGGGCACCCGGCTGTGACAGCTTGCGGCTTCATAGCCAGGTGCGCACTGTGCATGCGCGAGTCACGCGAGTCATGCGAGTCCCTGAAGGTTGCAGGGAGGGAGGGAGAGGAAGGCAGGGAGGGAGGCGGAGAGGACAACTGACCCGAGTGGAAGTGGGAGCTGGTACCTGTCAAAACTAGGTACCTGCTCCCCCCCCCCCCCAAAATAAAAGTTACATGCCAGATGTGGCATGTCAGGGATTCGGGACCACTTAAAGCGGAAGTTCCACTTTTGAGTGGAACTCCGCTTTAATGCACTGCAGTCATGCAGTGCATTATGGGGCGCTCATCAGCGGGCGAACTTGTCGCCGAGTGCCCCGGGTGTTCAGCAAATACATAAAAACCCAATGTTCAAGTCAAACGTACGCTCGACTCATACATGCAGCCCATCCCAAATTATGAAGTGTCCCCACCCCCATCCAAAATCTGCAAGTTAGTGCTGTACAATCAATACACCTTAGAATAGAATGTACTTACCTTACCACGCTGGAGAGGGGGACTTTTCGATTCTTGCAACAAGATTCTGGCAACACTGATTATCTCAAATCTCAAGAGAAGATTCCAGGACAGTGCAGGAGCATCTGCGTGTAAGATTTGCAATCCTTAGAATCCCACAGATTTCCTTGAAAGAATGCTGACATCATATTTTATTTGCCTAGGCACCATGGGCAGAACTCACTTTGACCCACAGTTTGTTTAGTGTGCCGCTGAGGATCTATCACTATGGGGAGTAGTGTGGATGATGCTGCATCCACTGCAGGAGTGCCAGGAAGGGATGGAGCTGGTCCCAGCTCCTGTAGTCACTGGAAGGAAGAGAACAAATATTCCTAGTGCCACACTTCCATGGAGTTCTATGGTGGTATGGAAGAGAGACAACCTCAGCCTGGGCTTCCGCCAGGAAGCCCAGGATTACATTGTCTCTTTCTATTGAGAAACTCTAGGACAGTGCAGGAGCATATTCATGTGAGATTTGGAATCCCTAGCATCCCATGGATCTCCCTGGAAGGATGCTGACATCATACCGTATTTTCCTAGGCACCATGGGAAGAACTCACTGAGACCCACGATTTGTTTAGTGGAAAGATTCCTGGTGGCGCATATCCATGGAGTCCTAAGGTGGTATGAGAGAGAGAGAAACAACCATAGAAACAACGTGGGCATGGTCTGGCGGGAGCCCAGGCTTAGGTTGTCTCTCTCTCTCATACCACCATAGGACTCTATGGATGTGTGCCACTAGGGATCTTTCCTGTCTTCCTTCCATCATGGGCAGAAGCCAGGGTCCAGTAGTAAACTTTCTTTTTTGCCCATGTATTTGGTTTTTACAGCATTATTCAAGGGATTTTAGATGGGGAAGAAGAACAATGTAAAAGGATGACCTTGTCTATTAGTGCAAAGTCTGCTTTAAGGCAGCACTATGGCGTTTCTTACACTTCCAGGTGAATATCAGCATCTGTGCATCTTTATGTCTCTTGGGTAGGAATACGTCTCTAGGGTTACTCTGAAATGTGCTACTGCCTCTCCCCTGCCAATGTAACTTCCCCACTGTCTGTTCTTTGATCTCAAGCAATAAAAGAGAAACATTTACATGTATTTATGTATAGGAAGCTGAACCTAGGGCTACATTTCTTCACTGTTAATAGAGATAACAAAGTAGCTTACTTTTCATTACACCTTAGAAGGGAAAGTTTGCAATTACATGTTTTTTTAAGAAATAAAAGGAACATCAAAAATGAATTTCATATATACCATAGTGGGCTGGGCAGATAGTTCCTGACATCAGGTAGAAAACAGTTCTCAATCTGGTGTTCTGGCACATAATGCATTCACAAGTGCCAAATGAACGTGGCTGATTACTCTGGATGTGTTTATGCCTTACTGTGCTATGTCACAACAGAGCAGAGTGCACTGACATGTATACCAACACTGTATCCATTCCTATTATGTGTGTATTAATACATGATACTCCTAATGGGATGTGACAGGGCATTTTCTACCTTTCTAATGACAAGACACAGTTTTAATAAGGACCAAGCACTTGTGAGACGTGTGTAATAATTATTTACTGAATGCTGAAGATGGTTTTTTTTTTGGTTGGCAGTAATGAATATTTAAAAATATTATTGGCCCTGATATGTCCTGACAATTGTATACAAATCTGGAGGCTGTATAAAGGCTCATGCACACGGGGCCTAAAAAACATCGCCTATACAGGCATTCAGTGGGGTTTTTCTTTTTAACGCCTCTAAAGAAAACTCCATGCTAGCCTATGTTGCCATGCGCTCAGATGTTTATAGACATATTTTAAAAGAAGTGTTTACAGACAGAAGAAAAATCTCACCACGGGTGTGTTTGGAGAGGAGTTTTTGAGTATAATTTATGGGCGCACACACATAAGCATACATAAACGTGCATATGTGCACAAATGTATTCCAATTACCAAAATATTATGGCCAGTGGAATGTATTTATGTTCAATGCCGTTCATGCATAAACACGCGTACATAAGCAACGTCAGAGGCATTTTTTCAACGTCAGAGGCAATTTTCTGCCAAGTTCTGGCAGACAAAATCCATATTTTGAGCATAAGTGCATATGCCTGTGTGCATGAGACCTAAAGGAGTCATACCTTCTCTTTACAAGGCTGCAAAACCAGGCTTCTGCCTGCTTTTATTACCTGAATAAAAAAAATGAAGTATGTATATGATTTATTTGTAAAGTCACTGAATTAGCCCAGACAAAAAGGAAGCACCCAATGCAGTATAACTGTGAAGGTTCTAATTTATCCAGGTTTTGGTATAGCAAGTAGTAGTTAGTCAGATTCAATTGGACTTGTTCTGAAATGTGAAGTACGTTTCATAGCTTCTCCAAGTCTTAAGAGTGACAAAGAGATGATCTCATCATTCTGCTGTTTCTCCTTTCTCTCTCCAGTCACAGTTTGGAGAAAGGATAGGACCTTACATTGCTATTTACCTGCAGTGGAACAAAATCAGCTCTCCTGTCCTGACAAACATGGCTGTGTTAAGTGGTACAGCTGTGTGCATCTGAGGACAGAAATACAAATGAAATAGAAGAGCTCTAGTTTTTTTTTCCAGGTTCCCCTGGTTCTCTAGATGGTGAAAAGGACAATGTAATACAGTTCCTCATTAAACAGTCCCTCCTCAATTTAAAAACGGCAATGATTTGTTTAGGTTATTATTATGGCCACTGTAAAAAAATTCTGTTGGGGTTGGTTTACTAAATGAGTAGAACATGTTCACTTTTGCAAAGTGCTTTACTTTGCAAGGGAATTTTCACTTACCTTAGTGAATGTGATGGACATTCACGTTGCAAAGAATTACACCTAATTTAAGTGTGATGGGTGACCGGGGTACCACATACCTGATATATAGAGAACATTCCCCTCCTAGTAACATTCAGACTTTTGAGGTGCCATATAGAAAACATAAGTCAGTTTATAAAACAAGCTACATAATCAATTTTATTTAATACAAATGTTACAAATAATGTGTACACAGACAATTTATGTGGCTAAACCTGTAATTCAGGGGTATACCTCTAATTCACCACCTCTATATGACAATATTTGAGAACAAAATGTATAGATACATTCAAGTACAGTATGCCAGCTATATTACATTCATTGCATTGCTCAGCTCAGCCCACTCCACTCCACTGCACAACAGCAAACAAGAGATGTTTGCATTCTCAATGAGTTTCACTGTCTGCTTTTTCAGGAGAATTGAGGTAATCCAGATTATCCAAATTCAAATAAATATAATCATCATTATTTACATCCTTTGCACATAGCAGTGCTTTATTCTTGAGGTGAATAGAGAGACATAAAGCTGTTGAAAATTGTAGTTGGAAGGTCTGTAAACTTCTGGACATGCATATGTGTGGAGATGCTATAGGTAAACCCATATAAATGAATGCTAATCTAGCAGAGAAAGTTTGCATACCTTTATAAGATGCTTGAGGTGATGAGAATGGCCTCTTGCAGTATTCCAGTTCAAGAACTTCTGGAAGTTGGAGCAGGGGCTGCTAGGGCAATGGAAGTGCACAAATACCAGGAAGCTGGAAATGAAGAGTTGAACTGCACTGGGAGCACTGGTGTCCAGTGAGTAGAAACACAGGGAGGTGGGGTACCCAGAATTCACTAAGCCCAATAGAGAGCAGATCCATGTTGTGTGCTTAGTTTGGTAACAGTCGAGCAGAAAGGCACCCTGTTACAAGTAGAATCAAGGTCGGGGATGAGCAGACGTCAGTAATGTGCGGTCAGTGAGGTATCGAAGTGCTAGGCAAAATTATGGTCAAGAATCTAGGTTGAGGTTAGTAACAATGGTAGGTAGAAAACAAAGACAGGCAACAGTAATCTAGAAGCAGGTCAGAATAAAGCTTGGTCAAGCAGCTTCAGGATCAAGGATAACAGGAGTTCAAGCTGAAAGGCCTTTCAGCGAAGATCTGATGCAAGACTCTGGTTTAAATAGCCTGCTAGGCACCAGTATCTTTGCTTAGTGGCTGAAGTAATCCAGGGGGTAATGTGTGAGGTACTTTATTGGCAGCACAAGTTGGACAGGTGTCTATTGTATCCTTTCTCATTCCCGGCCACCAAACATGACGTTGCAAGGACTTGAGGGTGATGGTAATGCCTGGATGCCCAGAAAGTACTCCATAGTGCGCCCAGAGAAGTACTGCTTCCTTAGTCCCGGGGCCACAAATAGACGGCCTGGGGGTACCTTCTTGCCTTGAGATAAGCGGATTTGAGCTCCTTGTAACTGTTGTAGTAGAGCAGTGGAGATCTGTGCTATAATCTTGTGTGGGGGAATTATGTAGGACTGGCCTTTTGGGTAAATTTTATTTTAGTTTACTGATGTAATTACCAGTAATAGTTGAAACATGACAAAGCGCTCCCAGTGCAGAACAGAAAATCAGCTTGCTTTTTAGATTCCTTTGTCTGATTGAATTGAATTTTTTAGCACATACAAAAATAATTGAGCTTATGATGTGAAAAGGAGGCTATAGCTCCACTTTCTGGCTGAACAGAAGACTACAGCATATTTATATTAATATATTTTAGTCTTGAACATAACAAAAAAAAATATATATATAGTATATAAGCCACTATACATTTTTTATGGTCTACAGTAATAGGTTAGAATAGTGAAAGCAGTGCTCTTTTTCTAAAATATTCCAATTCTAATGAATTCTTATAAGTCTGTTTTTTTAAGGAAATGTTTAGTATTCAGCTAAATAATGGTATTTTCCAGGCCTCTCCTCTCTCCGCAGACATGTTTGGCAGTCATGCAATCATGTCATCTTAAAGGAGAGACAAGATGTTACAGTGTGGACTTGTTAGAGGCCAATTTATCTCATCAGTGTTGGCGCAGAGATAGCTGCCAAGCTATTGGCTACATCGTTAGTCCCGATCAAGGGAGCTTTGTCCTGGAAACACAAACAGCTGGCAATATTTGCAGAATAATTCAGCAGCTTTTTAACAGTTTAGAAATACCACATTTATGTCGGCATAGCGGCCTTTTGTAGGGTTAAACATATCAGTCCTTAGACAAAATTGTTCTGGAGTGCTGTTTTATTAACTACATCTGCATACACAATAAGCTCTTTATTTCTTCCTCTCCATCTGCAGTGGTGGTTGAGACATCCAAGTTGAGAAGGATGTTGCTCTCCTCTTGTTTGTTCTCCATATAAAAGCTCTGGAATGTAATATCAGGCTAAATGAGAACATTGCTGTATCTGCTGCAGCCACGGCCCACTGGTCCTCACCCTTTCTTTTTTGGTTTGAGCAGAGAGGACCCTTTCCTTGGTAAACTGCTTATTTGGAAATTCTAGACATTCTTACTCATTACATTCCTCTCTTCTTTACTTTACAGTTTCTTATTTAACTTATTCAGTCTTACCAATTCAAAATATCTTTTTGGGTTTTTAGTCCAAAGTTTTCATTTTTTGAATTCTACACTAAAGGAATATCATTTTATTAAAATTGAAATTTGAAAAATGGTTTTGGATTTCTTGTTTTTGGTATTTTTATCTACAGCAACTAGTGGACCTGTTGGCAACCTGCCTCGGTTATTATGGCTAAAGAATAACTAACTTTGGTTATTATAGCTAGCGACCACCAATGAGATCTCTGTTCCTTTACGGCATTAAAACGCATAACTTAAAGTAGAAATTTTACTTGATGTCTCTGTATTCACACTGCTGATCAAACATCTATAGCTGTATTAAACCCAAAAGCAAACTTTTATAATATTACAGCCTAAATATTCTTAGTGGTGTGGTGTCTGCATTCATTTTCTTTTTCAGGCTTTCTTCCCTCTATTTTCACCTTGTGAGCTGGTCAGTAAGTCTGTTACAGTTACAGGGATGAGACAAACCATTTACGTCAACCTGTTTCGCCCCTCCTCCAGGGCATCATCAAGGATATGTACCCCTGAAGGAGGGGTGAAATGCGTTGATGTAATTTCCGGTCCCGCAACCAATGACATCACTTCCACCCTCTGTGGAACGCACATGGAGCTGCGGCGAACCTGGAAGAGCCTCATGGTTGTTTCATGCCCGTTTTTACTTGGAATATTTTAAGTGAATTTGTGTTATTGTGCAAATACATTTTTTTTACAGTACTTCACTATCAGTACCGTTTTATTTTATTGAGCTTGGTGGATATTCTAGCCGCTCCAAGAGTAACATTTTGGAGACCCTATTAAGGATGCTAAGAGGCCTGGTGTTCCCAACACCAGATACAAGTGTGTTTGACCCCCAGACTGAAAAGCTAAAGGGTCCATTTTCTCTGGTGAATTGGAATAAGAGAGGGGTGTGTGGCACACTGCACAGCTTGTTTATATAAAAGACTTCAGCACTTTTGTATGGAATTTGAGGTACAGCACTTTATATGAGATTTCTTGAAAGGCTTTGATTTTGTTTATGCTTTTTCTGTTTGCACTGTTTTACACATGCACATATTTTGATCTGCAAGCACTGTAATATTGAGATTACTTCTGTTGCTGTAGCCCATTGGCTTCAAGGTTTGTGTGCATTCAGAGATGATATTCTGCATACCTTGGTTGTAACGAGTGGTTATTAGAGTTACTGTTGCCTTTCTATCATTTGGAACCAGCCTGCCCATTCTCCCCTGACATCAACAAGGCATTTTTGTCTACACAACTGGATATTTTCTTTTTTTCTGACCATTCTCTGTAAATCCTTGAGATGGTTGTGCGTGAAAATCCCAGTAGATCAGCAGTTATGAAAATACGCAGACTGCCTGAATGGCACCATCAACACCATACCATGTTCAAAGTCACTTAAATCCCCTTTCTTTCCCATTCTGATGCTCGGTTTGAACTTCAGCAAGTTGTTTTCACCATGTCTAGATGTCTAAATGCATTGAGTTGCTGCCATGTGATTGGCTGATTAGCAATTTGTGTTACCAAGCAATTAAACAGGTGTACCTAATAAAGTGGCTGGTATGCATATGCAACCACTGTTGATGTAGCTGTTTATTTGATCAGTTCCCAAACCATAAAGAAACAATAGGGAAAAGGCTGCACTATTGTAAACATTTACTTACTTTTCACAGTTTTTTTATATAGAACCAATAATTTATATATATTTACTGTACGTTCACATCATTCACTCCTGACCCCAAGGAGCTTACAATCTATGGTCCCTATCTTGCATGCATACATACATACGTAAAAAAAGTATACAGAAGAAAAAGGTGGGGCTTTCCCAGCGCTAGACTACCCCGCTCAATGCGATAATAAACACAATCAAATTTCTTTAAAACATTTATTTATTCATATCAAAAGTATTATTAAAATTCAATCCAAAACATGATTGAAGCGTATGTCATTATACAACAGTACAACACAATCAAAACGCAGTAACATGACCTTTCCTCCAAAACCCATCAATTTGATGCCTTGAGAGTGGAGGAGACAACTGGAGAGTGTGTCCAGATCTGCCAAGGTTTAGATACTTAGAGGCTGTGAATTGATGTGGAGCCTCTTATGTTTGGGATCAAACTTATCTATGCGTGTCTAAACTCTTCCCTCGCTTGTTTGGGTCGGAGGACACTTGGATACTGGGGACCGCTCTCTCTTTCTCCTTTTTGGTGCCGAACATGTCACACTGGTTTTAAGTATGATTGTCAGTCATAGATGTCCTAGCTTAACAACAATCCGGATTTAGAGAAATATTTATTACCCCCCCCCCCCCACCGATATTTCAATTAACATTAATTTGACACTGTGATGCCTCTCCACCCAATACCCCTGGAGAAGCTATTTAAGCGAAACGCGTCGGGTCAGTCTTGCCCTCTGACACGGACGTGGGCACACTGTCACACAGTGTGTCTATGGGAGAGGTTAAGCTTGGGCTTTGGAGGAAAGGTCATGTTACTGCTTATTGATTGCATTGTACTGTTGTATAATGACATACGCATCAATCATGTTTTGGATTTAATTTTAATAATTCTTTTGATATGAATATATAAATGTTTTAAAGAAATTTGATTGTGTTTATCATCACATTGAGTGGTAGTGGTAGTCTAGCAATGGGGAAAGCCCCGCCTTTTTCTTCTGTATACTTTTTTATATATCTCTATTGGAGTGTTGGTGCGTGACTTGATAGGCTAGGAGATATATTTTTCATACATACATACATACATACATACATACATACTGTACAGTATATTAGGGTCAATTTGGACAGAAGCCAATTAACCTAGCAGCATATATTTGGAGTGAGGGAATAAACCAGAGTTCCTGGAGGAAACCAACACAGGCACGTGGAGAACATACAAACACCATGCAGTTAGTGGTGATATACATATTTAGGTACCATTATCCTCAATGCATTTCTGTGTTCCTTTGTCCAATGAAATACAGACTGCAGATTCTAGTCTTTTAGCATTTAGAAAATCCTTACTTAGTGTTTTGAACAGTCCAGCATTGCAACTGATAGCCAAATGCATTCAAACCACACATAACATGGAAGCAAAATGTGATTTCCAACCACCACAAAAAAAGGGGCCCTAATTCCTCTCCTAGAGTAAGGAAAACATCCCTCTGGTCTCATTTCATTCCCCGCATCGTCTTTGTCAGTTGCAGATAACGTCATTTAGGCCACCATAGCTCTTCCTAAAGCAGGGGTGACCTTTTAAGGCTCAGATCACTGAAGTGTTAAGTTAGATTTTTTTAATTCCAGCTGTGGTCAAAATAGAGTGGCGTAAAACAGGAAGGTGTTTCATTTTCAGGCCAGAGTTGTTGAGCGGGAAGAAAAAATTGTAGCAAGTGAACTGACGAACCCGAGAAGGTAGGAGGGGGGGGGGATGGGTGACACAGCACATCACATCTTTCAGGAGAATCACAAACCCTCCTGCAGCCGCTCAGATAAATGATGACTACTGTGGTGGTGACATCTACATTTCAGCGCTTCTGGGAGTTTACGGTGACAGCAAGCAACTACTTAAAAGGTTGTTGTTGAATTTTACTCCAAAGGAGAATAATTTATTTCAGCACCACTGATAAAGCTGAACTGATTTGACCTGAGCACTGATCTATTAATATTGCCACGCAGGAAAACAATAGAATGGAAATTTCACAGGATGGATAAGAAAATACTTTATTGTACTTTGGATTTGTAGCATTTAGGAGCAGAATAATAAAAAAAAGCACACACACACACATACATATACTGTACACACACATACAATATATATATATAAGCATATATATATATATATATATATATATATAAACATATATATATATATATATATATATATATATATATATATATATATATATATATATATATATATATAACAAATTAAAGCAGAGTTCCAGCCACAAAATCGACATAATCGATTTTGGGCCATCTGCTTGCTCTTGGTCACCTGTAAAAGAAATGGATAATTACGATTTTTTTTTTGTTTACTTACCTTGTTATTGAAGAAAAATATACTCACCTTTCTTCCACTTCCTCCCTCTGCGGCTGCGGTCCGCGCCATCACTTCCTCTTTGCATTGATTCCTGGGAGCTGAACGTCATTGCTCCCAGGAATCAATGCGCTTGCACCGGCCCCGCTCGTCACTTCCGGTGCGGGCGCCTCACTCCCTGCTAAACAGCTTCTGGGAATTTTTTACACTTTTGGGGGACCAATGACATTACTACAGTATATTAAAAAAGAATAGCGCGCAAATGCAAAGGAAATTACTACCAAATCTGAAGAGAGTCCATAAAAAAAAATGGGGGTTTGGTCCCACCATATGGCCATATCGTGCTCAAGCCCACTACTGCGTCAAAGTACCCCATTATCAGTGGGTCCTACACTATCCATGAAAAAGAGATGAATCCAGCCTTTCTAACCCTTGGAGATAATACTCCTTGCTGGGAAAAGATGTGCAAATGCACTACAGGGGACTCCTCCTATATCAACTGATTACTACAGTAATCAGTGCTAAAAATATGCACTGTTACTGTAATAATGACATTGGCAGGGAAGGAGTTAACCGAGTGGGTAATCAAGGGGTTACATGTAAGCTAAGGGAGTGTTTCTAGCTGTGGGGGAATGGGCTTTTGAAATGATCATAGAGACCTGTGATCCTATATAGAAGGATCTCAGGCTCTCTGTGATCATTCCAGATAGAAGAATAGTCAGCTGTGTTTACAACAGCTGCCTGTCCTCTCTCGGCGGGGAGCCATCAAGGGTGGCCGGCGGCAATCGCGGCCACTGGCCCCATGCATTGGCATCCCCACTGCCGAGGGGGTCCAGGATCTGGGGGGCCCCCTTGTTAAAGGGGGCTTCCAGATTCCGATGAGCCCCCTGCCCGCAGACCCCCACAACCACCGGCCAGGGTTGTGGGGATGAGGCCCTTGTCCTCATCAACATGGGGGCAAGGTGCTTTGAGGTGGGGGGTGCAGAGATCCCCTGCCCCAAAGCACCAACACCCCCCCATGTTGAGGGCATGTGGCCTGGTGTGGTCCAGGGGGGGGTGGGGCCGCTCGTTCGTCCCCTCCCCTTTCCTGGCCTGCCGGGCTGCATGCTCAGATAAGGGTCTGGTATGGATTTTGGGGGGGACCCCACGCCATTTTTTCGGCATGGGGCTACCCTCAAATTCCATACCAGACCCGAAGGGCCTGGTTTGGAACCTTGGGGGGGACCCCCACGCCGTTTTTTTACCATTTTGGCGTGGAGTTCCCCCTCAAGATTCTCACAGCGCAAGTCGCCCCGCAAGTCGGATCCGACTTGCGGTGTTGCGCTGTGACCTCCATTCAAATCAATAGGCTTCCATAGGGAACCATTGATTTTGAATGGAAGAAAAAAAAACGCTGCTAAAAGCAACGTGGCAAAACGTGCAATAACGCCAATGGAAAAAGCTACTGAAAGCACATTTTTACAGCTGCTTCTTCCGGCGTCAGAACTAACTTTGAAGTACGTTTTTTCTAACGCCCCATGTGCATGGGGCCTAAATGTTAAAAGCAAACAACATTTTGAACTACTTTCAAACAACAAGGCTTTGCTGCATTTTCAATGAATCTGCATAAATTTGAGCTGCTGTTTAGTGCTGTCCATGAACACAGATCCATAGATCACGATATTCAACAGGTAACATAGCACATACAGTATACAATAACTACAAGTGACTTGGCTGCATCCTCTGCTGATTTCAGGATGGTTAATGCTCAACAGCACGATCACCATCTCATGAACAGTCTATGTCTGAGCAAAGGAAACTACTAATAAAGAACAAACTGCTTCCTGCAATTCTTATTTGTTTTGCATCTCTTTTGTGTAAACTGAAATAGCTGTAATGTAGGAGCTTAGCTATTTAAATCTTCTAAAAAAAACATTCAGCAGGGGTCTATGATAAACGGCCTCACTGACATAGCTTTTGAATCAAATCATTCGGAATGGGGGCTTGGTTGTAATATTTGTAGGTGGAGTCGACTCAATAGACTGTAATAAATTAAATGAAATTTAATGCATCACTTAACTTAATGAAATGTGTATGCATATTTGATGGAAAATAATCTTGTATTCATTGATATGTTTAATTATTTATTTCCTATCTCCGGTCTTGCACTGCCATTACTTCTTGCTTCTAAGCAATCGTAGCACGCCAATACTCTTGTTCTTTGTTGTGTAACATGGGACATCTGGACTATGAAGCAATTCTGTTTTTTAAAGAGGAAACAATAAAGGACTGTATATCATTTTATGGAAAAACTAGACATTCACCCGGGAGAGATGTTTTTACTGTTAATCACATTTCTATTGAAACATATCTAATCTCAAAGCAAAAAATTAGGATTGTACGGCTTACTTAGTTATGGTGGCTGCATAAGTTTTCATTTTTAACGCTAAGAAAATTTTCAGTAGGTACAGAAAATACCTGTTGATCCTGCTAGAAATCTGGGGGCCCCCTTGTTAGTTTCTCTTTTAAATATCTCCCTCACCAAAAAGAGAAACTAAGTGGATACATACTTCCTGCACTTTAAATCCAGGGGGCATAAATGTGGAACTAGACATCAATTGTTTCATTAGTGACTACTACATTTTTTTCATATGCCCACATATTATCATTGAGAGTTGTAATTTCTGAAGTTTTGCGTCTGTAATAATTTAAGTGCAGATATCACCTTCCATTTTGATTGAAATTATTTAGTTAAAATGCAATTTTAGGTACATGTATGGCTTGTTAAGAAAATATTGAATTTTGAATTGTACATTAGGTTATACCCTATTTAAAATATCCTCCCTCGTTTATCATCTAAACTATAGGACATGATTTGTAATATAAATAAAACAACCAAACACTCCATGGACAGTTCAGTATTGGAATATTGGTTGGCCACTGGTGGGTTATTTGAACTGACAGACAACAGGCGGCCGATTCTAACTGTCCATATTGGAGTATATGTGGGTTGTGGCCAATACGCAGTGTTTGAGTAATACTGCATAAGCTATGAAGATGGACACACATGCACAGCCGAAAGAGGATATTTAAATGCAGTCGCCGCATTGTGTAACCACTCCCTGTAACAGTCAGAAGTGAAGAAACGTGTCGGGGCGTGGTTGCACAGCAACCCAAGGAGACACCGAGATGTGCAGCTGGCATCAAACAATGGTGAGATAGGGATTAGTTTTTAAGTCATATATTCGATCCCTATTTTGAAAAGGCTTCTTTGCTTTTAACCACTTAAGGACCTGAAGGTTTTACCCCCTTAATGACCAAGCCATTTTTTTGCAATTCGGCACTGCTTTACTTTAACGGGCAATTGCGTGGTCACTGTACCCAAATCAAATTGATGTGCTTTTTTCCCCTTCAAATAGAGCTTTCTTTTGGTGGTATTTGATGACCTCTGCAATTTTTATTTTTTGCGCTATAAACAAAAAAAGAGGGACAATTTTGAAAAAAAAAAAAAACAATATTTTTTACTTTCTGCTATATAACATTCCCAATAAAAAAAATTAAAATCTAATTTTTTCATCATTTTAGGCCAATTTGTATTCTGCTACATATTTTTGGTAAACAAAAAATCCAATAAGTGTATTTTGATTGGTTTGCGCAAAAGTTATCAGGTCTACAAACTAGGGGAAAGATTTATTTTTTTACATTTTTTTTTACTAGTAATGGCGACGATCAGCGATTTGTAGCGTGACTGTGACATTGTGGTGGACAGATTGGACACCTAAGTGACATTTTTGACAGTTTTGGGGGACCAGTGAAATTACTACAGTAATCAGTGCTAAAAATATGCACTGTTACTGTACTAATGGCACTGGCAGGGAATGGGTTAACACTAGGGACAATCAAAGGGTTAAATGTATGCCTAGGGGTTGCTTTCTAACTGTGAGGGAGATGGGCTTATGGAATGAACACAGGGACTTGTGATCCTAAATATGAGGAACAGGGGCCCTGTGTTAATTGCTGACAGAACAACGGTCTGCTGTGTTTATAACGGCAGACCGCTATTCTGTCTCTGCGGGTGCCTGGCGGCAATTGCAGCTGCCAGCCCGGCAGATTAGCTTCCCCTTTCGTGAATCACCATGCGTGCGCGCGCCCCCATGATTGCTCCTGAGTAGCAATGTGGGTACAGTCCTTGCCACACTATATCTGCAGCGGGTGGTCAGCAAGAGGTAAAGAATGTAAACAGCTCTTTTATCTGTTTTTAATAAATTGTGGGTTTGTTGGTTACTATGCCATTGGAAGTTTTCTTCTTTTTTGTTTTCATATGATAAACTGATCCATCTATTGAAGTGATCAAGAGCTCAGATATCTGTCTTGGAAGTATATAAATAAACAAGAGGGTCCGCCGACCATGAGAATGGAAGGCAATATCAGCTGGAGAGTTTGTCATCCACTGGGAGCGGGGTCACTTGCTGCAAGTGAAATGGTGTTTCGCAATTGGAAGCTTGAAATAAGGAAGAAATTCACAGAATTTAAAATAGAGAGCTTTCACCTACTACACCCTGTTCCAAATTATTATGCAAATGATATTTTTCTCATTTACCTAAAAAATTTATGTTAATAACAGTCAGCATAATTCTCATGTTATCAACTATTAAGAATACAATTCAAATTTTATTGAACAAACCTCCTAATGATAACAGTATTTGTTTTACAATGCAATGTTGCAAATTATTACGCTCAGTAAGTTTCAAAACACTTTATAGGTTGTAAAGAACTGAAAATTGTCATTAGTTGTGTTTGCAGCATATTTACTAAAAATCAAAAGCTATTTCAATCAAACTTATTACAACACTTTAACTTTTTAAACATTTTAACAGGTCACGTTACATTTTAACCTAGGACCCCTTCTTTGATAGCAGCTTCACACGTCTTGCATCCATTGAACTTGTGAGTTTTTGGACATTTTCTACTTGAATTTGTTTGCAAGATGTCTGAATAGCCTCCCAGAGCTGCGGTTTGGATGTAAACTGCCTCCCACCCTCATAGATCTTTTGCTTGAGGATGCAGAGATGAACCTCAAAACCTTTTGAGGCCTTATCAGTCCCCTTTATCAAGGTGACACTAAACCTAAAAAACATTTTGGAGCTACCTGTTGGGCAATCTACTAAACATTTATTCTGTGGCAGAGCTCCCAGATCCAATCAGATGCTCTGGGCTGGTTGAATAGCGGGTTCCCCTGCAGAATGCCATGGTTCCTCCTGCTGACCTCACACCTAGGGACTCAGTCACTGTAGAAGACAATAGGAGGAATCACAGTTGCTGGAGGGGCACATGATAGTCCACAAATCTGGAAGTGTGGAATCCGATCAGTGCCAGGAGCTCTTCTACAGCGTGAAGTTAGAACAAATGAGCCAACAGACAGAAATGCATAAAGCTGTTTTCTTTACAGGTTAGTTCTTTTGAGATTTTGTTGACCCCCCACCACAGAACTACTATGGTGGTAGTTGCAACTTTTTAATGCCACACGATATTTAAGCAGTTAATTATCAAACACATAATTTAACCACTTCTAGACCGGAATGATTTGCCCCCTTAATGACCAGGCCATTTTTTGCGAATCGGCACTGCGTTATTTTACCAGACTATTGCACGGCCGTGCTACGCTGTACCTAAATAAATTCAATGTCCTTTTTTTCCCACAAATAGAGCTTTCTTTTGGTGGTATTTGATCACCTGTGCGATTTTTATTTATTGCGCTATAAACAAAAATAGAGTGACAATTATGAAAAAAATAAAAATAAATATATTTTTCACTTTCTGCTATATAAAATCCACCCCCCCCAAAAAAAAAAAATGAAAAATCGAATTTTTTCATCCTTTTAGGCCAATTTGTATTCTGCTACATATTTTTGGTAAAACAAATCCCAATAAGCATTTTTTGATTGATTTTCGCAAAAGTTATTGCATCTACAACCTAAGGGAAATGTTTATGTCATTTTTTATTTTACTAGTAATGGTGGTGATCTGAGATTTTTTGCAGGACTGCGACATTGCAGCGGACAGATCGGACACCTAAATTACAATCTTGACACTATTGGGGGGACCGGTGACATTACTACAGTAATCAGTGCTAAAAATATGCACTGTTACTGCAATAATGACACTGGCAGGGAAGGCGTTAACGCAGTGGGTGATCAAAGGGTTAGATGTGAGCCTAGGGGAGTGTTTTCTAACTGTATGGGGGGAGGGACTTGTGAAATGAACATAGAGACCTGTGATCCTAAATAAGAGGATCACAGGAGCTCTGTGATCATTTCAGAGAGAACAACGGTCTGCTGTGTTTACAACAGAAGACTGGAATTCTTTCTCAGCGGGGAGAGATCGCGGGTGCCCGGCACTCGCCCCCAGGAGCGCTCCCGCGAACCGCCATATCTGCAGCGGGAAGTCAGAAAGTGGTTAAGGAAAAATACACTAAAATAAATTTAAATGCAAACAATTACAATATTATACCCACATTCTTCATAAAACATAATAGATTGGGTTGCAGTAAGTAAATATATACCAAACATGTCAAGTCTTAAAATTGCACACAACTGTTCAATTTCAGAAAACTACAGTACCCAACATCTTCCAAAACCGACACTTTAAAAGCCTTTACAAGTAATCAGTTTAGAGTTAACCATGAACTAGGGTGCAAGATTTATATTTCTCACTCCAACGTTGGTGACCATATCTTACATGTTTGGCACAATTGATGTTTATATACTTTATGCATGCTCAACCTACACTGCGCTTTTAACATGGGGTGTGTATGGGGGTGACTGGGGGGTGTTTTACATTTTTTGTTTAATGATTTTTATTTATTTAATATAACTATTTTTTTTACACTTTTTTTACTTTATTGCCATCACAAGTTATCAAGAAGGCTAACAGGTCCCCAATGTCATATCATGGGTAGCTGGCAGGTACTCTTTATGGAGACATTGGGGGTCCATTGGATCCCCAATGTCTCCTGTGCCCTCCTATGCAGCGTTTCAAAAACAGAATGTGTTTGAATAGCTGCACTCTCAGCCACACTAGCCAAGGAATGATAGCTGTGGCCCCAAAAGTGACATAATACAGTCTTTTCCAGGGCCATAAGTTGCAGGAGAGATTGGGGTATGGGTATGGATGATCCCACAATTCCTTCTGTTTTCACTGTGGTAGCAGTTTCCTGTTGGTCTGGGCTCCCTGGAGGAATGGGAGAGCATGGGAATCACCCCAGGTGTGCCTGGCATGGGTGGGGGGTGGTTTTAACTGTAGAAGCATTTTCCTGTGGTCCTGGGCTCCCTGAAGGAATGGGAGAGCCTGAGAGCAACCCCAGGTGCCCCTGGCGTAAGGGGGTACACTTTGAGCGCTCTATAAAAGAGGGCCGTAGAAGGTGTCCCTTAGCTGGCTCTTAAATATTAAATCTGGTACCAAGCTGTAAGTCTGATTTAACCACTTGTCTACCATGCAATTTATAAATGAACCTTGCTAGACAGGTGCTTAAAAAAGAATTCCAACTATGCCATTTTTTACATGGTTACATCTGTCCAGCATGATCCAAAGTCACTATGCATAAAGCACACCTGTGGAATCCTTCTAAAAGCTGGAAATCCCTGTAGTAAGCCTCTCTATAATAGGGGTCTACATTAGCTTCCAGGTCCATGCCGAGTGGCTTCCTGGCTGCATTCTGAACACAGAAAGTCAACTATTTGGCACAGGCACCATTTAGAGAATGCTTTGCCTTTTCTCAATAAATTCAAAGCATTCTGTGATTGGATAAGGTGGAGAGGCAGGGCACTGAGGTCTCGCTCTCCATCTCATCCAATGAGAGAATGCTTTGCATTCATTGAGAAAATGCAAAGCATCCATTGAATGGCCCCTGTGCAAAGTAGGTGACCTCCTGTGTTCAGGATGCAGCAGGGCAGCCACTCGGCACTGGACCTGGAAGCTAGTGGAGATCACTGGTGTAGTGGTATTTACTACAGTGATTTCCAGCTTCTAGAGGGATCCTGCACGTATGATATATGCATCGTTACATTGGTCCAGGGTGGACCAATGCAATTATGTAAAAAAAATGCCATACAATTTTTCTTAAAAACTATTTAGCAATGTTAGCTCCCATTATTCTATCTCAAAAGCTTTCCTTTAAATATCTGAAACCTAACTTCTGTGAATTACGTAAGGCTCATTCATCAAACACATGATAAACATAGTCACCACTAATATACCGTATAAACAATAACCTGTAAATACTCTCCCAAAGCTGCTTTCGCACAATCCTTTGTGTCCTGTGTGCAGGAAACAGTTCCCAGAAGTCCAGCCGGGGGATGTAGTATACACCGGACAGCGTGGCTCAAAACAGTTCATTTCCAGCATAAGCGCTTGTTGTGTACATGTGAATAGCAACACAAGTGAGGCATATCTCTCCCCGGAGCCGACAATGGCGTACTTACAATGTACAATACACCCTGTCATGTCACTAGGTGTTGTGTCATATAGCTGTAAATACCACAGGGAGGTTTTCTCAATGTGGTAATCCGAGTGGCATTTCCCCTGCAAGGGAGGTGTTTGCTGTACTTTAACACGAGCGCAAGATGTTAGACATGTTTTAAAAAGTGTGAAAGTTTGCAAGTATTTTACTTTTCATAGATTATGGTACAGAACCCGCTACATTGTAACATGATCGTGTCAAATAGTTCTACATATTTTTTCTGGGTTACTGGGAAATATTAAGCCAAGTTCTACTGTGAAAAAAAGAGGCTTTGTATCCAAAATTAGTTTTAAAGGACTGGATGTTCGAATGTCTGAATTATTTGTGGCCTTCTGGACTTGATGGGGATCTAAACTCAGAGAATGGTGCCCAAAAAAAGGCAAAATGAGGACGAAGAACCACTCACCAGTACTGCCTATATGAGCAAAAGAGAATTAGAACACCTGTCAGGTTTTTATTGCTGTCTGCACTAGTGATCGACCGATATCAGTTTTTTCGTTGCCGATACCGATACTGATATTTTGGCCAATGCATATCGGTATCGGTCGATATTGGCCGATATTTTTGTACATTTAAAATGTTCTTTTTTTTTTGACAGGTACTCTTGTGGAGGGATCTGGGGGTCTAAAAGACACCAAACGCCTCCTCTGCACGTAAAAGCATTCAAAACGCCAGTGACCAGCATACATGCCCCCTTAGAATGCAGAACTAAGTGCACTCCTGTGATCCCCAGGAGAAGTATGGCCAACAAATTTTGCCCATACTTCTCTTATAAACACAAACAGAGGAGGCTTCTATGGTGTAGAATAGAATTGTTGGAACATTTATCAGAAGATAAAAAAAAAACCCACAAAACTCTCACAATATGCAGTGTTATTTAATACTATATGGAGTGTTTGCATATCCGCTTAAAGACCAACCCTTTTTCTGACACTTTTTGTTCAGTATTTTTTGCTAGAAAATTGCTCGGGATCCACATAAATGATATATTTTTAAGGCCCTAGAGAATAAAATGGTGGATTTTGACATTTTTATGTCACACAGTATTTGCAGAGCGACACTTAGTGTTACAGAGGAGGTCTGGTCCTATAATTATTGAAACCAGCTCTGACATTTGCTGCAATACCTGTGGTGCGATCCCTGTTTATGTATGTGTGCAAGGCCAACTGGTTTGCTTTTGCTCGGAAGCACAGAGAAAAGGGGAGATTTAAAATGGCGCTGCCTACATCTGGGAGACCAGAAGTGATGAAAATGCTTGTTGTTTTTGGTTTCTTATACCATAGAGATTATCGGGTCCTTCTGGTCCTTGACAATCTCTGTCATAAGCCGGCTTTTTCTCCAGGCTTGCTGTCGGGACGAGAGAGCCTAGAGAGGTACCAGCAGGCAGCAGAAGGGGGGATGTCCCCTCCTGTCACCTGTAAAAGACATCCACCAGGTAATTAGCTGCTGGGATGCCTTTCATATAAAAGCCGGATACCTGCCTAAAAAAACAGTACAGTACTGCAGGTCAGGCATCATTCTGGTATAACCACGTAAAGAAAAATGATGTACATGTACGTTATTTGGTGTGGTAATACCGCACACCACCCAGTATTTTTTAGCAGCTGGTTTCTTCCAAGTAAACCAGATGATGTCAGAAAATTCCTCCCGCTTGGCACATTTCATCCAGTGGCGGGTGGTGCTCAAAATTTTTGGGGGGGGGCTTAAACAGAAAAATGTACCGTAATAGGCATTGCTTTGCGGCAAAAACGCTGTAAAAAATTGTGTGACTTTGAGGTTGCAAAAGTACGAAAGGGGCCTTCAGTAAATAAGGTATAGTGTGCCCCCTTTCAATGCAGTGACCAGCGTACATGCCCCTTTCAATGCAGTGACCAGCGTACATGCCCCCTTTCAATGAAGTGACAAGCGTACATGCCCCCTTTCAATGCAGTGACAAGCGTACATGCCCCCTTTCAATGCAGTGACAAGCGTACATGCCCCCTTTCAATGCAGTGACCAGCGTACATGCCCCTTTTCAATGCAGTGACCAGCGTGCATGCCCCCTTTCAATGCAGTGACCAGCGTACATGACCCCTTCAATGCAGTGACCAGCGTACATGCCCCTTTCAATGCAGTGACCAGCATACATCCCCCCTTTCAATGCAGTGACCAGCGTACATGCCCCTTTCAATGTAGCAACCAGCGTACATGCCCTCTTAGAATGCAGTGACCAGCATACATGCCCTCTTAGAATGCAGTGACCAGCATACATGCCCCCTTAGAATGTAGTGACCAGCATACATATGCCCCCTTAGAATGCGTTGACCAGCATACATGCCCCCTTTCAATGCAGTGACCAGCGTGCATGCCCCCTTCAATGCAGTGACCAGCATACATGCCCATTTCAATGCAGTGACCAGCATACATTTCCCCTTTCAATGTAGTGACCAGCGTACATGCCCCTTTCAATGCAGTGACCAGCGTGCATGCCCCCTTTCAATGTAGTGACCAGCATACATGCCCCCTTTCAATGCAGTGACCAGCGTACATGACCCCTTCAATGCAGTGACCAGCGTTCATTCCCCCTTTCAATGCAGTGACCAGCGTACATGCCCCTTTCAATGCAGTGATCAGCATACATCCCCCCTTTCAATGCAGTGACCAGCGTACATGTCCCTTTCAATGCAGTGACCAGCGTACATGCCCTCTTAGAATGCAGTGACCAGCATACATGCCCTCTTAGAATGCAGTGACCAGCGTACATGCCCCCTTAGAATGTAGTGACCAGCATACATATGCCCCCTTAGAATGCGTTGACCAGCATACATGCCCCCTTAGAATGCAGTGGCAAGCCTACATGCCCCCTTAGAATGTAGTGACCAGCGTACATATGCCCCCTTAGAATGCAGTGACCAGCATACATGCCCCCTTAGAATGCAGTGACCAGCGTACATGCCCCTTTCAATGTAGTGACCAGTGTACATGCCCTCTTAGAATGCAGTGACCAGCATACATGTCCTCTTAGAATGCAGTGACCAGCGTACATGCCCCCTTAGAATGTAGTGACCAGAGTACATACTGTATGCCCCCTTAGAATGGAGTGACCAGCATACATGCTCCCTTAGAATGCAGTGACCAGCATACATATGCCCCCTTAGAATGCAGTGACCAGCATACATATGCCCCCTTAGAATGCAGTGACCAGCATACATGCCCCCTTAGAATGTAGTGACCAGCGTACATATGCCCCCTTAGAATGCAATGACCAGCATACATCCCCCCTTTCAATTCAGTGACCAGCGTACATGCCCCTTTCAATGTAGTGACCAGCGTACATGTCCCCTTAGAATGCAGTGACCAGCGAACATGCCCCCTTAGAATGCAGTGGCCAGCGTACATGCCCCCTTAGAATGCAGTGACCAGCATACATGCCCCCTTAGAATGCAGTGACAAGCATACATACCCCCTTAAAATGCAGTGACCAGCATACATGCCCCCTTAGAATGTAGTGACCAGCGTACATATGCCTCCTTAGAATGCAGTGACCAGCATACATGCCCCCTTAGAATGCAGTGACCAGCATACTTATGCCCCCTTAGAATGCAGTGACCAGCATACATGCCCCCTTAGAATGCAGTGACCAGCATACATGCCCCCTTAGAATGCAGTGACCAGCGTATATGCCCCCTTAGAATGCCGTGACCAGCGTACATGCCCCCTTAGAATGCAGTGACCAGCATACATGCCCCCTTAGAATGTAGTGACCAGCGTACATGCCCCCTTAGAATGTACAAAATATGTACAGAATACATATTGGCCTAAAATAATGTAACAATTTGATTTTTTTATTTTCTTTTATTGGAAATGTTTTATAGCAGAAAGTAAAAAATATTATTTTTTTTTCAGAATTGTCGTTTTTTTTTTTGTTTGTTTGTTTATAGCGCAAAAAACAAAAATTGCAGAGGTAATCAAATACCACCAAAAAAAAGCTCTATTTGTGGGGAAAAAAAGGACATCAATTTTATTTGGGTACAACGTCACACAATAATTGTCAGTTAAAAATAACGCAGAGCTGTATCGCAAAGAAATGGCCTGGTCATTTAAGCGGGTAAAACCTTCCGGTCCTTAAGTGGTTAAACTAGCTGACCTTAGAAGCTGATTGGTTAGTATGCACAGTTGCACCAGACTCTGTCTGCTCTAGTGATAGTAAACCCTCCCCCTCCCTTTCCCCTGTATCTCCCATGATTCTTCACAGGATTCAGACAAGTTGATGTAATAAAAACAAGTAGACTGTTGCCTTTGCAAAGAAAATTGCACTTTGCGAGAACATCTTTCCCAGAGCTAAGAGAATTGTGTGAAGCACTGTTGAGTTGCATTATATAATCATGTGTAAGAATTTTTTTTTTTTCCCTTGCACATAACTGGGTATTCTTTACAAAGTGAAGCTTCATCACATTCACTATATTCCAGGGAAAATTCCCTTGCAAAGTGAACAGACTATTTGCCTTTCATAAATTAACCCCATTGAGGTCTTCCAAAGACACATCTGGCATTGTGTTTCCACAGTTCACATTTACTTTATCCCAACCTCTCCTCAGTTCTTTCATACACAGAATTGGTGGTTACCCAAAGATTTACTAAAACTGGAGAGTGCAAGATCTGGTGCAGCTCTGCATGGTAGCCAATCAGCTTCTAACATCAGTTTGCTCAATTAAGCTTTGACAAACAAACTTCGAAGCTAATTGGTTTCTATGCAGTGCTGTACCATATTTTGCACTCTGCAGTTTTAGTAATAGTATTGGGAATATGAGGACTTTTAAGTTGCACACATTGATTAATACAACACAGAATTTCATATAGCTAAAATCAAACAATATTTATTGGTACACAATTTTGTTAAAAACATTGGTGCAACCATAGAAAATCATTTATCAAAAACATATTACAGTAAATTAATATCACACTTGTATTTCTGACATGTTTCGCCGTAGTGGCTTCTTCAAAGGAAAGCGTGATGATTATGCTAATAAGGCAAAGAGAAAACTGGGATCAGTCATAAATATAATACAATACAGTCATATATAAATTGTACATACATAGATATAAAAAGAAATACATCTTGAGAATAGAACAAAACAAATAAATCTGCATCCTCCAGAACAGACATCAGTTCCCCAATAATAATAAATACCCTACCTCCATATGTTTCACTTTGGGGCAGAGCTAAAACCAGAACAAAAAAATGAAGGGAGTCTATCCACATGGGCCCTCGCACAATAGGTCAAAGGAAGGAAGGTCCAGGTTGTGGGGTGATCTTTCCTTGGTTTTACCTATGGTTTTTGAGTCTATCCACATGGGCCCTCATTTTGCGAGGGTCCATGTGGATAGACTCCCTTCATTTTTTGTTCTGGTTTTAGCCCTGCCCCAAAGTGCAACATATTGAGGTAGGGTACCTAATATTATTGGGGGAACTGATGTCCGTTCTGAAGGATGCAGCTTCTTTTGTTTTGTTCTATTCGCAAGATGTACTGTACTTTTCTTTATATCTATGTATGTACAATTCATATATGACTGCATTGTATTATGTTTACAAATGATCCCTGTTTTCTCTTTGCCTCATTAGCATAATCATCACGCTTTCCTTTGAAGAAACCACTACGGCGAAACATGTCGGAAATACAAGCGTGATGTTAATTTACGGTAATATGTTTTTGATAAATGATTTTCTATGGTTGCACTAATGTTTTTAACAAAATTGTGTACCAATAAATATTGTTTGATTTTAGCTATATGAAATTCTGTGTTGTAATATTAAATGTGTGCACCTTAAAAGTCCTCATATTCCCAATTCTATTTCTCAAATTCTTTATCATTGGGATTTTGGTGCCTTAAATTTTCTTTTTCTGGCTTTGTACACATATGTTTGGAATCCATTTTTAGTAAATCAACCCCACTGTCTGTTAATACAATTTGAAATATCCCACCCTTTCTTTAATGTCCACCCTTTCTAAAATGTATAAAACATTTTTTGTTAGTAGTGGCCATCTGCAATTAATTAAATTCCTGTTTAGAAATATATGATGGAATATATATATATATATATATATATTGATTCTGGGACAGGCACTTCACTCTCAGCCATTCTGAACAGGTGCTTCAATGAGTCCCGGTCATACAGTGAAGTCAGACAATGGCAGAATCCAGCTGAGACCCCACAGACATCTGTTTAGTTTTACAATAAATTGTTTTAGGCCTTTTTTTTACATGTTTGTTGTCTAAATAGTTGGTGTCATCAATGCTTATACATCTACAAAGGTAATTGAATCTTTTTTTGTTAATATCATTAATTACTATAATTACATTTGTACTTTCCATTTTTTTTCAGCCTGTCGCCCAGGATTTTACAAGGCAGTTACTGGAAACCTTAAATGTGCCAAATGCCCCCCACACAGCTTCACTCAGGAAGAGGGCTCCACACATTGCTTTTGTGAGAAGAATTTTTACCGCGCTGATAAAGACCCTCCGTCTATGGCATGTACAAGTAAGCATACTTTACAGCATGACATTAAACACTTTAATGGCAACTGCTTCAATGTATAGAAAAGTGTTTGTTTTTTAATTTTTTTGTCTTAGCTTATATTTATTTAGGTCCCATGCACACAAAACATTTCCCCATCTCTTGTAAATACCTTTCCTCCTGGCAGCAGCGTTTTGGTAGAAAAAACACTTGATACGTGCAATGCGTCTAAACGCACGTTAATGCTAGGCATGACAAGCACTTGGGCATTAATTAATTTCATTGGCTAGAATAATAATATTATAATAATATTAAATTATTATAATATTAAATTATTATAATAATAATTTTTCTGGCCATTGCAATTAATTGATGTATTGATTTGATGATCCCCTTGTTTGTTTTTTATTATTATGGTATGAACTGTTATATTGTAGTATTTTATATTAGTATTAGTATTAGTATTTTTATATATTATTGCAAAAAAAATTGAAATAATTCATAACAAAAATGCAAATTATTAACAGTGCATCAAATCAATATATCATTAGTTTATCCGAGAAAACTACAGTATATAGCGAAAAAGAGAAAATAATAGATTGTGCAAAATTGGTCCATTATATAATAAAATAGTCATAAGGTTCACTAAAACATGCAGTGCACTATGTGGTTTAAAGTGGCTTTAAAGTCAAAAGATTTTACAAAAGATTAACTGCATTAAGACAAATAACCTTCACCTTGCTGTTTGGTCCCCCAATGGCCTAAATGCTTACTTGAGTCCCATCTTGATGAAGCCCTGTGCTAGACTGCAGCAGCACTGGTCTTTCCCCTGCTCTCAGAACACATATTGATAGGAATGGGAGCCATAGTCTCCTGCTGCTGTCAATCAAATCTAGTGAGAAGGGAGCTATGCTGTGTATGTCTATGGATGCACATAGCCTGGCTTGGGAGTGCACCCGCATGTGTGCCCCCATAACACACGGCTTGCTATTGAGCACACACATTAAAGGAGGAGCACACAGCTTTGGCGGGATACCTGAAGAAGAAGAGGTAAAGGGCTGCTCTGTGCAATGTCCTGGCACAGAGCAGGTAAGTATAAACCTCTTTTTTTTTTGTTTTAGGATAAAAAATTTCAGCCTTTAATAACTTGACGACCGGCCCATTGTAAACGTACGTCATTACTTTGACGTTAAATACCAGGGTTATGGCAGCAGCTAGCTGCCATTACCATGGTATTTTTTTTTTTACTTTGGACAATTCCCTGTAAGATAAAAGTGGTCCCGTGGGCAGATTCATTGCGGGATCACTTTTAGAAGTCTGACCCATCGGAGAAGCCTGGGAATGATCCAATGCTACCATTAGCTGGGCATGGAGAAGAGTAAGGCCAAGATGGCCAACCACTCGTCTTTGTACCCTTGGAGAACCAGAGCGATGTCTGATGTCACTTGCGGTTCACGGGCCATAGTTAATAATTTGTTTTTTGTTAAAGCAACAGTTAAAAACAAAAATGTTTTTGATCTGCTTTTAAAGGTAAATCAGGGATTTGGGGTCTTTTTGACCCCAGATCTCTCAATAAAGCAATAAAGAGGACCTGTCACCTTATTTCCCTTATAAGGGGATGTTTATATTCCATGTAATAGGAATAAAAGTGATAAAAAATAAAGGGACAGTGTAAAAATAAAAAGTAAAATAAATAAGAATTTTTTTTTTTTTTTAGGGCACCCCATTCCTCCGTGTTCGCGTGCAGAAGTGAACACAAATGTAGGTTGCTTAAGCATATGTAAGCGGTGTTCAAACCACACATGTGAGATATTGCTGCAAACCTGAGAGCGAGAGCAATAATTCTAGTGCAAGACTTCCTCTGTAACTCTAAATAGGTAACCTGTAAAAAATTTTAAAATATCGCCTATGGAGATTTTTAAGTACCACAATTTGTCGCCATTCCATAAGCGTGCGCAATTTTAAAGCATGACATGTTTCATATCTATTTACTCAGCGTGAAATCATCCTTCATATTATACAAAATTGGGGTAAATTATGTGTTTTTAGTTTTTTTATTCATTAAAGTGTATTTTTTCCCCAAAAAATTGTATTTGAAAGACGGCTGCGCAACTACTGTGTGACATTAAATATTGCAATGATCACCATTTTATTCTCTAGGGTCTCTGCTAAATATATATATATATCTATATATATATATATATATATATATATATAGATATATATAAAGCTTGGGGGTTGTAAGTAATTTTCTAGCAAAAAATATTAATTTAAATGTTCCAGAAAAGGCCTGGTCCTCAAGTGGTTAATGCACATGAAACAGCATGAAATATTTTAAAATAGAGGCTTTAGTTCCTCTATAAAGGAAAGCTATGGTCACAGCATACACTTTCATTTTCTAACATCAGCAATACAAATGATATATATGACAATCCAATATAAACCTATTTGAAAATTCTCCTTTTATGTTGTGAGTTCTGTCTGTCTGCTGGCCATCTCTTTCCACCACTTCCTGAATTTCCTGCATGTTTTGCAGCTTCTCAGCTGCTGTTCTCTTTCATTTTATACGGACTACATATCCCATGGTACCTTGCTGCCAGCAAGCAGTGATTACTGTACTGACTCCGCCTCCTGAACATTCACTTCTCAGCACCTCTGTAGTTCAGAAGGCAGACTCTGTGAAATGTGTGACACAGCAGTGACTATTCAAAGAACATGGTGATTATGTGTCACAGAATTCAAGAAAGTAGTCACAAAATGAGTTTACAAACTTCAAGATTGTTCCAATTAATAGGAGGATTTAAATAATTGAAACAAAGTGTGTAAATTAATATATGATTTTACATTTTGACCATAGATACGCTTTAAACACTGCAATAATAACTGAAAATGTGCGTTCAGTGCAAATGTCCTTTCCTATTAGGTAATATCTTTGTTCTTTCTCCTAGGACCACCCTCTGCACCAAGAAACCTTATTTCCAACATTAATGAAACATCAGTTATACTGGACTGGAGCTGGCCGCTGGACACTGGGGGTCGGAAAGACATCACTTTTAATGTGATCTGTAAAAAATGTGGAGGAAACATAAAATTTTGTGAAGCCTGCAAAGGGAATCTGCGATTTATTCCCCGACAAATAGGTCTTACCAACACCACTGTGACAATAACAGACTTGCTTGCACACACCAACTACACTTTTGAGATTGAATCGGCAAACGGGGTCTCTGACCAGAGTGTGTTGACAAGACACATTGCCGCCGTCAGCATCACCACCAACCAGGCCGGTAAGTCCATCTCATTCTCATCTCCACTGCAAGCTAAAGTATATGTAACCTCAGTCACTAAAAGCTTTAACATAGTAATGTCATATTCAAGTCATTTTCAATGTGCTTTAATCTGCAGCTTTCATTAATATGGTCCTTGTTCAGGCACTTCCTAATATAGGGTGACAACACTCTGTATCTGACACAAGTTTTGCTCCTGCATTGTTACTCTGCCATATGGGCATCTATTGGAGATTATTAAAAGCTGTTTCAAAACACATTACAAGTGCATAGACAATAATTGTCTCCATTGGGAAACCCACACTGAGAAATGCTATGCAGCCATCATTGAAGTTCATAAAGATAGGAAATGGTTGTAAAGAGTCTGCAGGGGAGCAGCAGTACTGAGACACAACACAGAATCAGCAAAGCTGAAAACAGTATTGGATTACACAAAAAGCTGAAAAGGCATTTGTTTATGATATACAGTGTTCTTATTGAATACACTTTTGTCAATCACACTCCTCTATATTTGATGATCTCTAAGTTTTTATGTTTTTACTAGGCATAGATGAATGAGGTTTTCTAAAATGCATGCTGAAGTTTTTTGAAAACTGCAAAAGTGGAGAAGTAATAAGGGTGACGAATCGTTGGGGTGGTACAGCCTGCACAAAGCAATGATAGGCTGTCAGCGGCTTCAGCTGTTTGCTGGTGTTCATATGTAATCGCACATGGAGCGAATACCTTCAGTTAGGGACATAACCCCCCTGGGTGCAAGCTGTTTGTGTTCAGTGGTGATCGTCTGTCCCTAACCACAGGTAATTTCTCCATGTATGATTACATCCAAACACCGCTTCAGCCTGTCATTGCTTTTGTTTAGGCCCAGCAGCAACAAATATCCACATCCCCCTGTGCAATAAACTGCAGGAATCTGCTGGATTCTTGCCACAGCTAGCACGAAAATATTGTGTCAATGAGTCCCTAGTTGGGGTGGGGGAGGGGGTTTAGAGGCCAACCACTCCAGGCCTAATCTTGTCCAAGTTCCTGCATGATCTACATGCTTACTTGGGATCCAAACTTACAGTCCAGGACAGCATCCCTCATCCTATGGTTATTGCTGTTCAAGCCCTGATGAAGAGGGAGCGTTGAGCCCGGGAAACACGTTGGGATTTGTTGCAGTATTAAATATTTTATGAACTGTACTAGTGTGGAACTTGCATCTTTTCAATTTGTTTTTGTATTCTGTTCTGAGGGTCCAGTAGAACACCACAGTTGTTGGTGACCAGCCTCCAGGACAGCACATGACATATAACACTACAACAAATCACCACAAGGTTCAGCCCTTCTTCACAACAAAAAAACAGGCTAGAAAAGAAATGGGGATGGAGCTCGATGCTAGGTATTCTTCTGATGAGAAAAGTATGTAATTCCATATGTGTAAAATATAGAAAGTGCAGCGCCTAAATGACAATACCCAAATGGCTGTGGGTAAATGCATATGAACATGGAACAATGTCCTTTACAGCGGTATGACCATAAAACTATTGCAAACATAAATCAGTCTTAATAAAAAATAGTCTCTATGATGAAGAAAAGAGAGGAGTGATGATAGGAAGCCGCTCCCGCTAAAGGTAGTCTCCACCAATGTGTAGGTAAAGCCAGGGTACTCTTACCAGACGTAGAGACCTTCAAATGAATGAAAGGTCAAACAGGCATGGGTAGTAAAAAAACAGGTGGGAGGGTACCAATCATCTGCTTCCTTAAATTTTCCAAGATCAGAATCCAGGGATAAATGAATAAATTAAAGAACCTTGACGCACGCAAGCACGCCACCGCCGCGGCCATCTTGGATATTCCACGCTGTATACAAACTGTTCATATGTGAGTACCTGTCTATTTTTGCTCTGCAATAAAGCTATCTGGATGTATTACAATATCTGGATTCCCCTGTATTTTTTACGAGGTCCATTTCATCCTGGTACTCGTGCTGGAACAAGGGAAGGTTCTTAAATTTATTAATTTATCCCGGGATTCTGGTCTTGGAAAATTTAAGGAAGCAGATAATCGGTACCCTCCCACCTGGTTTTTCACTACCCATGCCTGTTTGACCTTTCATTAATTTGAAGGTCTCTACGTCTGGTAAGAGTACCCTGGCTTTACCTACACATTGGTGGAGACTACCTTTAGCGGGAGTGGCTTCCTATCATTTTCTTCATCATAGAGACTTTTTTTTATTAAGACTGATTTATGTTTGCAATATGTTTATGGTCATACCGCTGTAAAGGACATTGTTCCATGTTCATATGCATTTACCCACAGCCATTGGGTATTGTCATTTAGGCGCTGCACTTTCTATATTTATTTTTTTTTGATCTGGGTTCCTGTTGTGCCGGCTGCCATTGTATAGTTGTTTATTTATCTGAACATTCACATGTTTACATTTAGTAATTTAAGGGATTAGCGCAACTCTCCATCTTTCTATAATTCCACATGTGTGTTTTGGAAGGACAATGTACACTGAAAAAGAGACTTTGTCAAACAATCAGTGATCGGAATACTGATTCAGAAATAGAGAGAGATACCATGACTGTCCCTAACCAGGGTTGCTGTGAGTGGATGTGAGCTGAGCTGTAAAGAACCATACATGGGATGTGGCCTCTAACTTATACTGGTATGCCAGCATATGCTATTTTTATGGTAGAATATGGCCTGAGCTGAGCTGCTATGAACCATACATGGGATGTGGCCTCTAATTTGTTCTAGTATGCCAGCGTATGATGTTCTTAATGGTAGAATATGATGGAAGTTGAGCTGTATAGAACCATACATGGGGTGTGGCCTTTAATTTGCACCAATGTGCCAGCCTATGCTGTTCTTAATAGTAGAATATCATGGAAGTTGAGTGGCGTAGAACCATACATGCGATGTGGACTCTAATTTGTTCTAGTATGCCAGAGTATGCTGTTCTTAATGGTAGAATATCATGGAAGTTGAGCTGTATAGAACCATACATGGGGTGTGGCCTCTAATTTGCATTGGTGTGCCAGCCTATGCTGTTCTTTTATGGTAGAATAAGTAAGTTGACCATACACATAACAATGTGGCTATAAAATCTCAAAAATTCAACCTTAGATTTACCAAAACAACCTAATGTGAGGACCAAATTATCCACTTAATTTTTATCCAGTCACTACATTTTTTCAGATGTAAACAAGCCATTCTGCTTTTAGTTATTTTTTTTTTTAACAAATAGTTCAAAGCAACAATGCTTGTAAAGTGGTTCTAAAGCCTAAACATTTTTTTACCCTAATGCATTCCTTGCATTAACCTCCCTGGCGGTATGATTGTTTCCGATTTTAGGTGCTGAAAGCGGTACCATTATTTTGCTAGTAATTCTTAAGGACGAGCAGCCCAAAGAAACTATTTACATATGATTTTTATTTGCTGTGCGTTCTTCTTTATAACATCTCGGGTATGATAAAGTTTGAAACACAAAATCATAAATTATAATATAATAGATAACTATAAATAAGTTAAAAAAAATATATATATATATAAAGTACAGTAAAAATGCAGGAAAGGGCACTGGGGGGCAAACTAATGTCAATTTATTTTATTTTGTAATGTAATCCAATAGGATTACAATATATCAGTGTGTTTGTGTGTTTTACTTTTCAAATTTGCCGCCGGTTCCACCCCCCTGCAAGCATCACATCGCAGGAGACAGAAGTCGGGGCTCACAGCATCGGGCGGAAGATTCGGCCGCCGTATGCTGCAGTGACACATTGCGGGATCCCGGGAACAAGGTACCGCTAATGGCACACGGGGTTACCGCTAATGGCACTGAAATTCCACCCTGAGCCACACTCTGGAATACCGCCAGGGAGGTTAAGGGGAAAAAATGTTTAAACAGCAGGATCCCACCTTACCCCCCCCCCCCCTTATACTCAGTGAGTGAGTCCTCACTCAATCTAGCGCTGCACCCATCTGCAGCGTCTCTCTCCTCTTGCTTCGCTGGTCTCGGTGGCTTTGCTGACACATAGTGGCTGGTGGGTGAACTTGACATCACATCATTAAGGGATGGTTGCAGAAACTTTTGTAGCACCCTACAAGGTAGGTGCTAGGTAAAGTATAGTGGGCCTTGTCTGCTTATCAGCAGGGCCATGATTTTCAGTTGGGCTGTCATATCTCCCAGGTGTGGCTGTTGAGATTGGGGAGTCTCCCCACTGTGCTTCATGAGAGGGTTCTCATTGGGCAGTGGAGGAAACCCAGCCAATGGCACACTCAGGCCTTTATCTACCCAGAAAGGCCGATTCTGCCACACAGCATTCTGGGAGTGGGTATAGGTTTGAGGGGAGCACATGACGCAGCATCTTTGGCGGGAAGCAGAGTCCCAGGAGGGAGGGTACGGCTGTCTCTCCTTCTGTCAGAAGAATCGGGTGTCCTGGGCGGCTTGCCTGTGGGGACTGAGGGCTGAGCTGAGCTGCAGAGAGGATCCAGTGTGCCGAGGACCAGCGGAGCTGAGAGGGGTCAAGTTTCAGGAAAGCATTCCCAGTTCATGAGTACTGTAAACTCCGGTGAAGGTCAAAGGGATCCAGGAGCTAGCTAGCCGGTGCAGGAGCAAGTGTAAAGAGGGTGCCAGTGTTGACCCTGAAGTGTAGAGAGGGTGCGTAGTGAGAGGACCCTGAAGTGTAAAGGGGGTGCCTAGTGAGAGAACCCTGAAGTGTAGAGGGGGTGCCTAGTGAGAGGACCCTGAAGTGTAAAGGGGGCACCAGCGGTTGGGCCCTGAAGTGTTAAAGTGTACAGCGTGCAGTGTGCTTCGCTGGTCTCGGTGGCTTTGCTGACACATAGTGGCTGGTGGGTGAACTTGACATCACATCATTGAGGGATGGATGCAGAAACTTTTGTAGCACCCTACAAGGTAGGTGCTAGGTAAAGTATAGTGGGCCTTGTCTGCTTATCAGCAGGGCCATGATTTTCAGTTGGGCTGTCATATCTCCCAGGTGTGGCTGTTGAGATTGGGGAGTCTCCCCACTGTGCTCCATAAGAGGGTTCTCATTGGGCAGTGGAGGAACCCCAGCCAATGGCACACTCAGGCCTTTATCTACCCAGAAAGGCAGATTCTGCCACACAGCATTCTGGGAGTGGGTATAGGTTTGAGGGGAGCACATGACGCAGCATCTTTGGCGGGAAGCAGAGTCCCAGGAGGGAGGGTACGGCTGTCTTTCCTTCTGTCAGAAGAATCGGGTGTCCTGGGCGGCTTGCCTGTGGGGACTGAGGGCTGTGCTAAGCTGCAGAGAGGATCCAGTGTGCCGAGGACCAGCGAGAGGGGTCAAGTTTCAGGAAAGCATTCCCAGTTCATGAGTACTGTAAACTGCCCCTAGGGGGTCTGCCTAGTGAGAGGGGACCACTCCGATGAAGGTCAAATGGATCCAGGAGCTAGCTAGCCGGTGCAGGAGCAAGTGTAAAGAGGGTGCCAGTGTTGACCCTGAAGTGTAGAGAGGGTGCGTAGTGAGAGGACCCTGAAGTGTAGAGGGGTGCCTAGTGAGAGGACCCTGAAATGTAAAGGGGGCGCCAGAGGTTGGGCCCGGCAGTGTTAAAGCGTACAGCATGCAGTGTGCAGTGTACAGTGTTGAGAGTTGCAGCAGCACAAGCAGTTACAGAGGCTACCTCTGTCAGGAAGGACTGGAGGGAGCAGTGTTCAGGACTTTTGAACTAACCAGAGTGTCAGAAGTAAAGTTCAAGTACAGTACAGCAAGTCAGTGTTTTTTAAGTGCCAGCAAGCGTTGGTCGGCATCCAGCCAGTGTCAAGAAAGCGCTGAAAGGCATTTTTCTACAAAGTGTCCCATTTGTACCTAGTTGAGCCAGAGGAGTATCCCACTCATTCCTTTCTCCCATCCCCAATATCAAATAAACGAAACAAACCAAAGATACCGGAGTGGTCATTGTCTCAAATCTCACACTTGGGTATTCAGCCTAAATGGGCTGAAGGTGTCACCGGTAACCATGGCAGACCCACATCAGGCCCAATGCCTGGAAATCCTGCTACACTTGGAAAAGTCTGCCGGCTTTCAATGATATAAAAGAAAAAGATGGTTTCGCTGGACCTTGTGAGAGTGGCAGCAGAGAGGTAGATTGCAGTAGACCAACTCTGAATGTGCCGGGTATGAGTATTTTTAGTCCAGATACCCCAGAAAAAAAAAGAAAGTGGGGAATAAAAAATAAAATTATACAGATGGGTGAAGTTCTTCTTTACAGTCACTTATGTTGACTTATTTACCACCTCATCTGGAAGCCTGTTCCAAGCAATTCCTCTTCTACTTCATAGGAAGGGATTCTAAGATTATTGTACACGTATACCAAAAAGGAAGTGGGGTGGACTGGTACACTACAGTAATACCTAGATTAAAAAAATGGAAGTACTAAACACATAGGCTGTGTTCCCTATAGGCATTTCAGGGTTCAGTTTTCAGTTTTGACAGAGGAACACCTTTAACAAGGCAGTAAAATGAACAATTATGATGCTGCATTGTGCGGAAATCCTAAAGAACAAATTGAATTTTAGTTTCCTGCAACATCAGCAAAATATTCTTTCTGATTGCTTTCTATGGTTTACTTTGTTTTGCATCTTACTGAATAAGAATGCATTTTTCTACTGAAGCATTTTCCACACATAAGCATGCTGTAGCAAGGAAATGTAGTCTTTTACTCTGGAATTGATTCTCCTCTGAAACATCCAGTGGTCTGAGTCATCATTAACTGCGATTGCTTCCTAATGTTTAGTTTTCTTGGCTACCACAAACGTTTAATGAATTTGCAATTACTACCATTTGTAACAACGGCTTCCAGCTAGTCATTCAGAATCAATCGCAGAGTAATGCAGTTGAGGAAAATATGTAAGGCTGCATAGGTCAACGTTAAAAGTGCAGCCACCACTTAAAACACGCATTGAGGAAGCTACGAGAGGAAATTAGAGCAAGATATTACTTACAATTTAGGAAACCTGATTCTGCCGGACACATCCTGAATAGGCCTATTTATAAAAAGCATACTTCAGAGGAAGTGGATGCATTCTGTGGATACAAAAGAGACTGAAAATGAATTGTGGACAGAAGAGTAATATTAATGAAAATTGGTGTTTAAGAAGCAATTTGCCATGATTACTGTACAATAATAATTTAAAGCAGGCTAAGAAATTGCATCAATAGCTAGTAACTGGTGTTTAAATTTATACTGGCACATCATATCAATAACAAGTTCGAAAATAATAAAAAAACGTTCTTGTCACCTACAAAATTGCCACACCAATACCGAATACTCAACCTTATTCACTATACAGTGCAAAAAAGCTACATATCAAGTACAGAAAATGCTTTGTGCTAATAGTAACCAATCAGAATTCACTTCACTTATATAGATACACTTTTTTGCATTTAGTACTTTGTTTGTGCCAGTATATAAGTGTGGTAAATATTTATAAGGTACATCCTATCCAAAATGAATTCAACCCTGAGAAATATCATATATCAATTTTGAAAATGATAGAGCAAATAGCAACGTTAATACAAAGTGCAGTAACCCAGAGCTACCAGATTTCAAGATATTATAACATTCTTGTTTGCTTTTTTGCGTAACGTTGAGTGTGCCCCAGTTAATCAGAACTAATAAAAAAAAAAAAAAAAAAAAAGATGGATAAAGATTGATACCTGGACAAAGATGTGTTAGCTGATTCCCAAGAATCTGACCCAGAACATCCAGACTGAAAGATTTGGTTATTTAGAGCCCGAAGATAAATGGACGGGAATTTAAAAGGTTTGCTCTCCTTTAAGTACAGACTTTTTCCATGCCTGCTAACTTCTGAGACATTAATGTGATCAGTGAACAATCATAATTGTGCTAGCCAGTGTCAACAGACGCGTGAAAGTTAGTGCCTGTCCACTGTATAGAAAAGCTGCTGATTCTTTTAAGGCAGTGCTACCAATATAATATAATATATTTTGTATTGTTTAATTTTGCACCATCTGTAGTACAAAGTGAATCAAAAAGTGGATTTAAACACACAGAAAAAAAATGCCCTTAGGGAGTATTATATGGGTTCCCTCAAGAAGAGGAATAACTCTTCCCTTAACCCTCAGGGCACAAGACTCCTGAAAGGGCAAGGCACTATTAGGTCCACCTAGCCGTTAGGCCTGGGGGACCTAGCACCTCATGATCAGCCTCTCCCGAAGAGAGATACCCCCGCTGCTGAAGGTAAAGAAAATACCCAGTATTACTATATGTAGAAGCATATGACTCATTCAATATGACAGCACTGGGCCAATCACCATGCACTAGCACTGTCACAAGGGAAGAGTACACCTTGAGCAACTCACAGCTTACACATAGCTGCTATTCCTGTCTTGGGTTATTGCCTGTAAGAAAAGGAAGGCAAGGAAACGGGTTCTCTTTAATGTCTGCTGGAGTGTTTATTATGGTCATTAGACTTACTAGTTCTGATTTAACTAAAATGAGGTGATTTGAGCCTATGCTTCCTTTAAACATCCAATCACGTGCAGGAAAATGTGAAAAACATCACTATTAGATGTTTGAAGTCACTTCACCTCCCGTTACCTATTAGTAATTCAAGCCTAAGTTAATCTATCTTCACTTAGCCACATTAAATTTTACTTTTTAGAGTAATAAAACAGGCATTGAGTAGACCGTTTTATAACAAATTAGTAACCTAAGTGGTTATGTATAAGATATAAAGTAAGACATTTGGGTGTACGGTTTTTGAGACAACCTGCAGAGCAATATAAAGTTTGAAAGTACTCTATTGTGGAACTAGAGATGGTCTACTCTGATCATTGTAAATGTAGTCCTTAGAACAATGGAAGCCCTGTATTAAATCTACAGTAAATTACTGGAATTTCAGTTTAGTGGCTTTGGTAACAAAATATTAGGCCATTGTAGTCACCCAAATAAAAATAAAATAACTGTGGCAGAAGAAATTGCATGCACACTCAAAGTCCCGTAATTATATATCAGTGTTTTTATGTGTGTGATTCCCTTATAACCCTTTGGCTTCACGTTCTTGCCAAAATTGCACTTTAGTTAATCTAGCTCATAAAGGAAATCATCAAAATATATCTTTTAAATGGTGTGTGAAATGAAATATCATTGAATGCAGTAACTTTTTTTATTAAAATGCTTGCAGAAATGTGTTCATGTTTATTGGAAATTTCACTATTCGGCTGTCTCCTCAGAGTTTTGGCCTCAAAGGTCTATACTAAAAAGCTTACAACCTTTGTAAATAACAATGGAAACAGTGGCAGAGGGCTGAGCACCACTGATGAATGAGAAGAAATATTTTATTTGCACATGTGCTCAATCTTGATTTCAACTGTATGTTTATTCTTGGCCAGGTTTAGTCCAGCTAGGAGATAGCAGCAATACATTTGCCCAAGGTCAAAGACATTGGACTCACTATTAAACTTGCAAATAAATATATTAGTGAAATTTTGGAGAATTTCATATTTCGGTCATGGTACTCGGTTGGCAAGGAAACTCAATTCTCAAAGCAGAACTAAACACTTTAACTTTACAGTTTTGGAAAGCATTTATATTCAAGACATAACAAAAACAAAAGAAGGGCGCACCTAACTAGTGCAATTCCATTAAACATTTATTGAAAGATAAAACAAGTGGTGTCATACATCATACTCACAAATGCATGTAATCAATATGCATGTCAAAGCACTATATGGATAGATCTCATCCAGGACATGGACTGTTCCAATGCTGCAAGGAGGTCAGAGGGCAGCTTCATAGGTTGACTGACATGTTTCAAGGGAGAACCCTCTTCTTTTGAGACTAAGACACAAATGACCCACTACACACATACTGTATATACCTACAAGTGGGACTGCCCTCATTATTTAGTCCTGCCCCAAAATTTTAATGCTAAATACCCTATTTGCTGCTCTGCTGTCCTGTTATAGGACCTCCTTCTGCTTCTCTTCCCAAGTAAGTGAGTACAGTGGGAGGGGCTGAGATTTCCCTCTTTTGAATGTAAGCTAGCACAGGGAGGTCACATGACAGGACAGCAGGGCTCTGGAAAGAAGGTACTTAGCATTACAATTTTAGGAAAACACACACACTGTACTGAACAGGGTCCTAAAACAAAGAGGATCAAAGTAAATAATACATGTTTCTGTATTTCACAGGCACTGGGACAGCTGCAGGGAATAGAATCACGCAGACATGAGAGGAGAGGAGAGGAGAGGAGAAGAAAGGAGAGAAGAGGAGAGGAGAAGAGAGGGAAGGGGCAGGGAGGAGAACAGCTATGGTACAGACTATGGAAGTGACAGGAAGAGATGGAGGGGGAGATGCAGAGACGCTGAGGAGATAGCTGATTGATGGAAGCACATAAGCTGACCATGCTATCAGAGATCAGCAGCCACAGTAAATGTGGTCAGTTTACAGAGCCAAAGACAGGAACAAGCAGGATCAGCCAGGTATTGTAGAACATAGAAGGGGACAACTGACATGGCAAAATCACTATGCTATACCTCATGCCTTAAAGGGACAGGAGCATGTTTTTTTTTTTTTAGGGTTATAACCCTTTTAACGTAGCCCTCGCTAACTGCATACACTTACCTTCTTTTCACTCCTCTGCCACCCTAGATCCACTTATATCATAAATTTTCACTATAAGGATCCTAAATCTGTAAAACCTGTATATAGTTTCAACTCTCTATTGCAGAATCATGGAATGTGTGCATCGCCTGAAACCACTGTAATCATGTAATGCTTTTTCTAGGGGGGATAGTTACCCAATATTCAATACACTTCCATAAACAGGTCCTTTGTTAGGACTGACAAAATGGGAGATTAAAAAAGAAAAACATCCTCAGCCGTTAAGGAGGACTGGTAGGTCTTTTTAAGCCAAGCTGATATCATACATGGCTGTGCTGGGAAATCAAACACACCATAAAAGCAAAACCAAACAAGATAGTGTCCACTTTTTACCATGACATTGAGAATTTTACAAAATGCTTATGGCAAAAAGATGCAAACAAAAACCTACAACCATAGGTTGCATTTTTGCTCTTACTGCTGAGAGGATAAAGTGCATTGCTAGATATGCTGTAGAAAGGAGCAACCAACTTTGACCTATTCCATGAACTGATCCTGCAAAAAAAGTTAAAGCACATGTACATTCAAAATATATTTTCAGTAAGTTTGGCATCATGCCTCACCGTAAACAGTTTTTTAGGCATTAGATTTTGTGAATCTGTTACAAGGTTTTCCAACGTGGAGATCCTACCAGTAACAGAATTTCCTGTTGTAGGCTGACAACACTAAGTTACTGCCTAGTAATTAAGAGCAATGTTGTCAGTCTGACATGCTAGCTCTGTCTATTGGGTGTTGGACTGCCTAGATAAATGTTCTCATGAAAACATTATATAGTCAAGCAAACATGCGGAAAAATAAATCTCGGGTTTATATACCTGTTCGATTCTGAACAGGTCCAATTTTTTAAACATCGAGGCGTGCAAGGTTTCAACCATAGGTAGGATCCTACAGTACCCTCTGCTTCCCATTAAGGGATATAGGACAACAATGTCATAGTACCTAAACATTGCTATTACCTTTTTTTAATTCAGGTGTTTCAGAAGACCACACCATGTTTTTTTTACTCTGTATTTGAGGATATTTCTAGCTATAGATTTGTAGTCAAAAGGTATATTTTTCTGTAGTCTCGCTTAATAGGTCCTCTGCTGAGGACCCATAAAGTATGATAACACCAATTGCAGCTTTCTGTTTACGGGAAATTAATAGACTAAAAATCTGAAACACTGAAATCTTTATAGCACTTTCTGCAAGGATATTACAGTGTTCAATTTCACACTGTTCACCTCTTGTATTGAAATAAAATGCAGAAATTAGTTTTATTGGAATAAGAAAGGAAATTAAGTACATGGTAATGTTGAAGTGACTCTCTAGAGAATTTCACATCCTGCTGTTAGACATAACATCCAATTCATATTTAATTTACGAGGGGCTTTATTTCTTAATATAATAGCTGTTTTTTTACAGGCTTTTGAAAGTGCTGGCTATCTGTAGACATTGTTAGATGAATTATGTGATTCCTGTATAAGGGGTAGTACACAAAATTCATTGAGCACATCAAGTGCAATTTATTATTAGCTACAATGTTTTAGAAAACTCTCATTATGACAGTCAAACAATCTTCTGATTCTGTGTGAACCTCCAGTATTGGCTCCTGGTTTGTTAAAATTAAAGTTGTGGGAAAAAATAAAGGAATTTTCTACTTAATCTCTCACCATTTTCCACGTATTTATCTGTATATAATGTGTATAGAGATATTATACAGATAATAATAGCCGAGTTTAGAAATACGTAAAAGCATTGAAGGCAATTCAACCTAATCTTGACATTTTCAGTTTTGAGGGATTATTGATGAGTTTTGCAATGTTTTTATAACACACTACTGAAAAAATATCCAACCAGAATTCCTCCTTCCTGCCCACTTACTGCAGCAATTACAAAGTCAGGTGATGATGTAAAGATTTCCTAGAGGTCTTTTAGAGTCCAGCTGCAAGAGAGTGGGTTCTTTACTATGGTCTTACTAGAGTATAAACAAACTACATGAAAAATACTAGGATAAAATCTTAACTTAAAAAAACTATAGATGTAATTAGATTTCAGTGTCCAATTTAAACTAATATATATTTTTCTGTATTTGGCTAAGGGGAAAAAAAATAAAAAATAATATAAAAAAGATACTTAAGTAAAACAAATGTCATAAATACAAATATATTAACTTAGTATAGATCAAGTATGGTAATTTTTCAGCCCTACAATTTATGAGGAACTATGAGTCAAACTCTTTCAAATTTTCCAATTTGGTTGTTATGCTTTTCAGTCATTGTACAGTAAGTATTCTGGAGTCTCTATTTGACAGAGTAAAAGTAAAACAAGAAGCACAAATAGAACATTTTTCTGATTGATTTCAATAGATTTTTTTTTCTTTAGTTACAGCAAAACTAAAGGTAATCAGAAGGTATGATTATGTGTCCTAATGTTTTAGTTTAAACCTTTATCGTATTAAAAAGTTAACTGAAAAAAAGTATTGAAAACAATCAGTTTTCTCTGGATTTTTGATTTATGTTCCAGGTGGAAATTTTGATTTAACAAAAATAACAATCATTTATGGGTGTAGCACCATGAAAAAAATGCTTCAATTACTGATAGCTATTTCCAACCCAGTTTAATAAATGAATGCCAAACCAATGCATATAGGGCATATATACACATATATATACATGGGTATTTTTGTCTAGTTGTGACATGTATTTGTAAAACATTTTCGAAGGACTTAGAAAGCAGAGATTGAATTTTAAATTGGATCATTAGGCGCAGAATGAGTATTAACCTGCATTTATTGCATTTTTCCAGGCATTGCATTGTGGTTTTTAGAAAATATCTCTTACTTCTGTTTTAATTCTCAAAAAAAGTCAGCTGAGAATAAGTATGTATTTGCTGAAAGGGACAGAGGGCTCACTGCTAGACTAATACAGAGAAACAGGATCTTGTATGAGACAGTCTTTATTTCTAGCTACTATTATAAATACAAATGCAATATTACTATTTCTTCTAAATAACACATCCAAAAAGAAAATACAGACATAGATAAATAGGTATTCGTATTGTATATATATGATACTTTTTTGTGCTTGGCCTGCATATTTTAAAATGCTACTGCATTCATGGGCATCCGGAGAACTTTTTTCGGGGGGGGGGGGGCAACATTTTAAGGCCACCCATGTTCCGCCCCTTTTCAACAATGTAATTATACTTATTTTGAGTATTTATTTTTAAAGAGCAAACACCAGCATTTACAGTATTTATAAAGCCTCTAACATAAAAAAAAAATTGATCCTGTTACATTAAAGCATGTTATACAGCACAGTGCTTTGCTGTGTAATTTGGCCCCTTCTATTACCTAAAATACCTGGCTGATCCTACCTGGCTATGTCCTCCCCTCTGTAAACTGACCATGGTATACCATGGTGGCTGAGCCTTGACACTGTTGTCAGTTTACGTGCCTCCGTCATCCTGTGTACCCCCTGTGTCTGTGTTTTATAAAAATAAGCCATTCTTTACAAGTTTTCAGAGCGCCACTCGTCGCTCATGTGACCCGCCGCCTCTCTCCTCCTCTCCCCCTCCCCTCCTCCTCCCCTCCCGACTGACATCAGTGAAGAATCCTAGGCTCCGCCCGCTGTAGGCAGCTGTCAGATGGCAGAGGAGAGAGCCGACAGGTCATATGAGCGGTGCTCGACCCTCTGAAAATTGGTAAAGAATGGCTTATTTTTTTAAAACACATACACAGACACACAGGATTATTAAACAGACCAGACAGGATGGTATAACGTGGTTTAACAATCACTTAAAAGGGGAACTTGAGATTCCAGGGGGGGGGGGGGCATTTGTACCCCCCCTTGCCCCTACCTGCGGATACCCATGACTGCATTGCATCTGGAAGTCCCACGGGTCTATATGGAAATATGAATGTTTCTGTTACCATTTAGGTTCACTCCAATACTCCACTATGGAATGTGTTCATCAATGAAAGACATGACAGGTTTGCTTTAGAGGCCTTGTTCATCAGACAATTCATTTCAACAACAATCTTTCCATAAGAATATATGCACATCCCCCTTGTGTATCAAAAATCTCTGAGATTGCAGCTGGGTGCCACCATCTTGGATGTGTGATATCAGAAGCCCCAGCGGACTCCACTGCCACCCAAGCATTCCACTTTGCTCCTCTCTTGGCAGCTACAGAAAAGGTTAAGTAGGGAGGTAACTGGAGGGGGCAGAGGAGTTTGGTCAGTGCAGAGGATATATTAGGCACTCCAGGAAGAGGAGAGGGCTATAAAATGCAAGAAAGGTGGGGGCTTTGCTTGGGTGTTGACTAGTCCTTTTTCTAGCAAGTTCAAAGGCACATTGAGAGCACAATACAAAATAATTTATTGAAAAGAAAAAAACCTGCAATTGAAGTGATTGTTAATGTATTTTTTAAAAATAACAAGTATGTCATACTTACCTGCTCTGTGCAATGGTTTTACACAGAGCAGCCCCAATCCTCCTGTTTTGGGGTCGTCCGCTGGTGCTCCTGGCTGTCAGGATTCAGCAGCTGGGAGACTTATATACAGATATATTTAGCTACACACAGAAACTGGGACCAGACCATGTATGTATATCTTTAAAGTGAGATTTATTCATAGTAAACAATAACCACACACCAATAGCATTAAACATAAGAATGCATGAAAACCACAACTGAACAACCAAAATGCAGAAACCTAACAACTAACTAAATATACAAATACTGTATATACACAGGGAATATACAAGGCAGGGAGAAAACTGGGAGAGTGGATAGGAAGAAGGTAGACAAGAGTGAGAAAGGAACAAGGCAACAGGGTACTGGATAGAGGGCAAGATCAAGGGTAAATGGCAACACTGAGAGAAGAAACTATAACAGAGGTGGAATATAAGTACCCTCCCAGCAGGTGTGGCCAGGTGGAGCTGATTGCTGGAACCTGCTGACTGCTGGGAGACACCTGCTGGTGGGTACTGGAACTGCAGCAATCAGCCACAGACCCACCAGCAGATGAACTCGATCCTAACACTGGCTCTTCCACCTTACTGAGTGCCCCCATAGTGCTAGTTGGAAGGGTCTACTGTTCAGGAGCCCCATCCATTATCTAGCACTGATGAGCAGCTTTCATTGACTTCACTTTCATCCAGACTGTACCTGTACACCAATGGGTGCCTGACGGCAGGCTTGGTATTATGCATAAAATCAAGTAGTATTGCTGAGTTTTGGTAGTCAGATAAAACAAATCATTAATGTGTGGATTCTGAGTGAGACACCCCTGTTGATTAGGAAGGGGATGTAAAGGTTTTCCACTTCATCTCTGATCTTTATAGCTGAATCGTTCCTTTCCCCTTCTTCCTGACTCTCCCATATAACTTGACATATATCTAATTCCATTGGCTTTCCTGGTGACTGAAATATTGCTAAATGGAATCTCTGAGTGGTTCCCCCAAAATAAAATGTAAAACTTAAAGACTAATATAGATGACATTTTCCTTTCTACAAGGAAAGCAGTGGTACAATTAACCTGTCCGATAATGAAAAGAACTATTTACAAAATTCTTAAGTTACTCCTTATTGCTGCATGCTCAGGGGAACAATCCTGCAAACTATGCAATGACCACATATACAATGTTCTTCCCAAGATGTTAAACATGTCAGAATTAACTAATGATGGCCAAGTAATTTAGTACTTAGAAGCATCCACTTTTAAAGATAATGTTAAATGCATTTTTGGTTTATGATCTAACTATAGCATGCACATAAGCCGCCATATATATTTATATATCTGTAAGAGGTGCATAATATCTCAGGCTCAGATGTTCACTACATGATGTATTTATTTTCCTCCCACTGGTCCTAATAAAAAGGTTCAGCAGATAGTAGGCTTATTAAAAGTCCGCTGATGACATGATATAGCGTATGGATGGTTTAAGAACTGTTTTCACAGCTGCAATCTATTAAATGCTTGATAGCACCATACCTGGGACATGTTCAGACTTTTTTTCTTGCGTTCTTTTGACTTCCAAGCAGTTGCTGTAAACAAAATCTGCTTAGAAATAACCAGTAAATTTCACAAAGGAAATGTAAAGGAATTATTTTGTTTCTCTATGGAATATGACTTGATAAGCCAGTCTTCTGCGTGAACTCAGCACAGGCAGCTAGCCTTAATACCTGTATGACATTGACATGATAATACTTCTGCTTGAGTCTTCCCAGATCATGACAAGTTTCTGGCTATATGGCTTATCGCTATGTAGCTTCACATTAGGATTTAGATTTAAAGTGAAACTTTAGATTTGTTAGGAAAAAAAATATCTACTTTGCAAAAAAGAGCATTTTGCTTTAGCCGAGGATATATCTGCATTTTTACTACCAGGTGAAATTTCAGTGCTTATAACTGAATCTAAATTCCTTTATACATGTATGACCTTAAAAGAGACTATCTTTTGAAAACCCTGGCCCTTTTAAACTCACCTTGCCAATTGATCCCTCCATGTTCCTCTGCAACCTGCCTTAGATAGATAGGTGTTGGTGACTCCATGGAGTCCCCAAGTTATTTGACAGCACTAGCCTAGGGATTGACTGCTAGAACTGAGATCTCAGGAAGTCACATGCTCCCAGTCTCACATAACCAAAAGTGCTGGGCATTATGATGGTACTGAGATGGCTGCAGAGCAACGAGAAGCACCGAGGGATCAGTGGTTTATAAGGGAGCAGGGGGCCTGTCCACAGATACTGTTTTTTTTGCCTGCAGGGGCAAGCTGAGTGGGGTTGGCTTACTAAACCTGGAGAATGCAAAATCTGGTGCAGCTATACATGGTAACTTCTAAGTTCAAATTGTTCAATTAAGTTTTGACAAAAAAAACGTGGAAGCTGATTGGTTTCTATGTAGAGTTTTATCAGATTTTACACTCTCTAGTTTTAGTAAATTAACCCCACAGTGTCTATTTAAAGTCTAAAGGCAGGCAAAATAAAAAGCACAGCAATCAGCACAAGGGACATAACTTACAGTCAGTGGGAAATTCCCTTTGTGCTGATTCTTCTTCTGTTAGGTTAAATTCTCCTTCGTCCATGCCCCCACCCCCAGCATTAAAGAACTGTGGGAACTGTCACAGGCTGTCATCAAGCATGCTCAGGCATGCCCATCCTTTCTGCCCAGCTCCTTTATTCATAGAAGCTGGTACTACGGCTTCTGCAAATTAAGCAGGATCTATAAATGGAAAGGGGGAAATATTTTTAGTCATTTGCATGTCCTCCATTAATAGACCCTGTTTCATGTATGGGTGAGCTGAATCTTAGAGATTCTGTCACTAGTGAATTTTTAGAATGGCAAGAGTAACATGCTTCCAAAATGAGATACCCAGCAAGCTAACTCAGGTTCTTAAAAGAGAAGTATGGGAATAGCTGGATGCAGCTCAAACACTGAGAACTGAGCAATCAATCACCGCTGATCGCTCGGTTCTCAGAGCTACTGAGAAGAGAGCTGGTGATTGTCAGCTATCGGCTCTCTGCTCTGCCCCCCTGCGCGATCACCGGAGCGTTGGGCTGTGGAGGGGCAAGAGCAGCCGACTAAGGCTCTCAGCCTCTCGGGCTCTGTGACGTCAGCCGACAGCCCACTGTCTGCTGAAAACGGGTCACAGGAGTGCAAAACGAACTGCACTCCTGTAATCCATAGGAGAAGTACATCCAAATGAGCTTTGGCTGTACTTCTTCTCTAATAAACCAGGCTAGTTTTTAACACTCTTACTTTTGAACACTGCCGTCCAGGGTTTTTAAGGGATATTCCCTCAAATACACTATCTGTATGTTTCTCTCACAGTTCAATACCATACAACTAGTCTAACCCTTTGGTGATCAAAGGTCCCTAAAGCCTAGATGCCCTTAACCAACTTTATCAGCATCAGCATGTGTCGATTAACATGACTATAACGCAAACACTATTTACCGTAAGTCTACTTAAGAAAATACAAGGATTTGGTACATTGTTTGAATGAAAGGGCTTGCTCTGTTTTCTATATTATGATGGAAAATACATGAAAATTATATTTATTAAAAATTCTTTATGTAAAATGTATGTATTTTTAAACTGTAAATGTATCTGTTAAATACAGTATTAAAAAGAAACACATTGCCCCAGTCAGGCTTCAATGAAATATGCAGATGAAGGTGCATTTTGTGAATGAAGTCTGCATGTGATCACTATGTTATAGCTGGAATAGTGATCACATTATTGATGAACCACTCTGATTATAAGTGGGGATTTGAGCTGTCAGTGACAACCTGGTCAAACAGGTAGCAGTTATGCATAGCATCAGCTGCTACACTGTATGTAGGAGGGAAGACAAAGATTATTGTATCTTCAGCCAGGAGCAGGGAATGTCTATCTATGAGATTTTAGGCAGGCAGGGGTTAATTGCTCATTCATGTGGAGGACTGCAAATGGAACATTGTATGACAATCTCCTTCTACGGAAGTGACTGATGTGAATGGCTAAAGATTTACTGTAAAAGGCTGCAAAATATGTTAGAGCTATACATATGAGTAAAAGCAAAATAAAGGTAAATACAGCATAAAAGTCAGCAACCCTAAAGAATAGCTGCACAGATAATCAGTAATAGGCAGTCTAATGGTTATTGGTCACGCTGTGCAGACTAATAGACTTAGATATAAATAATAAAGGATAATCACTTTAGAGCATTGCTAAACAGGAAGCATATATAAAGAATTTGAGTAAAAGCTTTAAAAAAAGACTTTTGCTTGCACATGTCGTGGATGATTGAAGTTAGCACAACTTCACATACTTTAGTTCACTAAAAGTTTACTGTGCAAAGAGAAAATTAAATTTCATTAGTTAAGAAGTTGAAGTTGTGCTGGCTATGATCATCCAAAAAGGTGCAAGAAAAAAATCATTTTTTTTTACCTTTTCCTTGCACGCGATTGGCTATTTTTGCACAGTGAATTTTCACTTTGTTTCCCCTCATTCACTAGGATTGGAAATTGACTTTTTAAATAAACATGTTCTACCCCTTTAGAAAATCTGAATTCACACCATGTGAGCAGAGTTTCATTGTTGTATTTTTAAATTTTTTTTTAAGGCATAATTTTTTTTTTTCACCGCAAAAGCTTAAAAACATAATTTTTGATTGCGTTGCAGCACATTGCAGCACTTCGCATATCCTTTTAATGTAGCATGTTACTTTTTTTGCACATTAATACACACTAATGTAGCACATTAGTGTGAACTGTGGCAAGCTAATTCTATTTGTTATTGTGCTGGTCTTATGTTGAGCAACTCTGCCCAAATGCATTATGTGTGAATGAGCCCTAAATAAACCTGTAGAAAATTACTATTGCCAGTAGTGATCACTTTCTCAAGAGAAACCTATAGAGTTCTTTTCCAATGAGCACATTTTGGGGTTTTGATATAATGCATAGAAAAGATATTATTAGTTTGCTAACAAGCTATTAACCGCTTGCCAACCAGCTGCCATACTTATACTGCAGTAGGTTGGCTCTGTCCTGTGAAACAACGTACATGTACGTCGTTTCACTGGACAGCTAGTGGGGTGAGCCACAGGGGGAGCCAATCAGCAGGTCCGGAAGCTGTGATGTCCACCGGGCACCCACGATCGCTCACCATGGAGACAGAACGGCGGTCTGCCGTTGTAAACACGGCAGACCGCTGTTCTGTCAGTAATGAACACAGGGATCCCCCACACAGTTATAAAGCACCGCCTAGGAACACATTTAACTCTTTGGTCGCCCCTGGTGTTAACCCCTTCCCTGCCAGTGCAATTTGTACAGTAACATTGCACATTTTTTAGCACTGATTACTGTAATAATGTTGCTGATCCCCCCAAAAGTGTCAAAAATGTCAGTTAGGTGTCCGATCTGTCCACCGCAATGTTGCAGTCCCTGCTAAAATTCGCTGATTACTAGTAAAAAAGAAAGAAATAAATAAAAATTACATAAATCTTTCCCCTAGTTTGTAGACACAATAACTTTTGTGCAAACCAATTAATATACACTTATTGGGATTTTTTTTACCAAAAATATGTAGCAGAATACATATTGGCCTAAAATGATAAAAAAAATTGGATTTTTTAATTTTTTTTATTGGGAATGTTTTATAGCAGAAAGTAAAAAATGTTGTTTTTTTTTTTTTTTCAGAATTGTCACTCTTTTTTTTGTTTAAAAAATAAAAATTGCATAGGTGATCAAATACCACCAAATGAAAGCTCTATTTGTGAGAAAAAAAGGACAACAATGTTATTTGGGTACAGCGTTGCACAATTTTCAGTTAAAGTATATATATGTATATATATATATATATATATATATATATATATATATATACTGTATATATATATATATATATATATATAAAACCACTGTGGCAAGTGTTCTTCTTCTTCTTTACAGACCTAAATAACATGCTTCCACAAAAGACACCACTTTCCTGTGTGTTATTATCCTATAAATAAAAGTTAACACCACAGCCTGAATAAAAGCAGAATTTATGGCTGTCACACATACCTTCTATTATATATATCAACTGTAAAATTCTCCCCTGCGTCTCCCTGTCATGACATAAACTATGACACTCAGCAGAATGGGACTATTCAGAGTCAATCAGGAGCCTGTACAGCTTACTGGGAATATTTTGCCTAAACAAAGAAGAGCACATACGCTAAAGTCAAAATCTTCTCACAATCATTATTATTTGCATACAGTATCTCACAAAAGTGAGTACACCCCTCACATTTTTGTAAATATTTTATTATATCTTTTCATGTGACACCACTGAAGAAATGACACTTTGCTACAATGTAAAGTAATGAGTGTACAGCTTGTATAACAGTGTAAATTTGCTGTCCCCTCAAAATAACTTAACACACAGCCCTTATTATCTAAACTACTGGCAACAAAAGTGAGTACACCCCTAAGTGAATATGCCCAAATTGGGCCCAAAATGTCAATATTTTGTGTGGCCACCATTATTTTCCAGCACTGCCTTAACCTTCTTGGGCATGGAGTTCACCAGAGCTTCCCAAGTTAGCTATGGAGTCTTCTTCCACTCCTCCATGACGACATCATGGAGCTGGTGGATGTTATAGACCTTGCGCTCCTTCACCTTTTGTTTGAGAATGTCCCACAGATGCTCAATAGGGTTTAGGTCTGGAGACATGTTTGACCAGTCCATCATCTTTACGCACAGCTTCTTTCACAAGGCAGTGGTCATCTTGGAAGTGTGTTTGGGGTCCTTATCAATTTGGAATACTACCCTGCCTCCCAGTCTCTGAAGGGAGGGGATCATGCTCTGCTTATGTCACAGTATATGCTGGCAATCATGGTTTCCTCAATGAACTGTAGCTCCCCAGTGCCGGCAGCACTCATGCAGCCCCAGACCATGACACTCCCACCACCATACTTGACTGTAGGCAAGACACACTTTTCTTTGTACTCCTCTAGGGGGCGAGCGTGCCATTGGAGCCATGGTCGTGATTGCCGTTAGCCTCCCGCAATTGTCCTAGAGACTGACAGAACAGCCGTCTGCCTATGTAAACAAGGCAGAAGGCTGTTCTGTCACAGAGGCAGAGAGAGATCTTGTGTTTCAGTTAAGCTAAGCTGGAACAACAAAGATCTTTCTTTTCCCCAAGCACATTCACCCTCCACACAGTTATAAAACACATTTAACCCCTTTATCACTCCTAGTGTTAACCCTTTCCCTGCCAGTGTCATTTATACAGTAACAGTGTATATTATTTAGCACTGATCACTATATTGGTGTCACTGGTCCCCAAAAAGTGTCAATTAGTTTCAGATTTGTCAACCACAATGTTGCAGTCCTACTAAAAATTGCTGATTGCCGCCATTATTATTAAAACAATAAAAAAAAAATGTTAATAAATCTATCCCATAGTTTGTAAATGCTATAGCCAATTAATATACGCTTTTTGGATTTTTTTCTAACAAAAATATATAGCAGAATACAAGTTGGCCTAAACTGATAAAGAAATTAGATTTTTTTTTTTTTTTTTTATTGGGAATGTTTCATAGCAGAAGGTAAGAAATATTGTTTTTTTTTTCAAAATTGTTGGTATTTTTTTGTTTATGGCACAAAAAAATAAAAACCACAGAGGTGATCAAATACCATTAAATGAAAGCTCTATTTGTAGGAAAAAAATACATTCATTTTATTTCGGTACAGAGTTGCATGACCACGCAATTGTCAGTTAAAGCAATGCAGTGCCGTATCCCAAAAAATGGCCTGGTCATTACGGGGGTAAAACCTTCTGGGGCTGAAGTGGTTAGAACAGTTCAAAACCAAAACCAGCTACATGCAATTATCTTCATAGACAGCATCCCTCAAAGTGAAGTTCCGGGTAACTCTGGTAACACAGGTGAACAGCTGGAGAGTTATCAAATGACAAAGGGCCACTCCTCTGGTACTAGAGTACTCTGATAGCAATCAAGGATATGCTTCCAACAGTAGCTGTGTTTTCAGAAGAAGCAGAGTGCTATTAGGCTCTGGCCGCATGCAGATTCTGAGAGTGGAGGGTCTCTTATCTGGATGCAGATCATTTCCCCAGCTACCTGTGTCTTATGAGGTGTAGCCTCTCTGAGATGCTGAAGGAGGGAAGCAGAGAAACGTATCTTCCCTGGGCATCCCAAGGACCCCAAGGATTGTGAGGAAAATTAGTGAAGTGGCCTGCACTTGCATTTAAGTGAGTAAATGGGCACCCTGCTACAGATATATGTATGCTGAAATCTTACTGGATGCCAGTTACATGGTGTCTGTGACCTCATTGCTTTGAATCATTGCCCTGTAGCAGGCACACAGAAAATGAAGTCAGAATAAAATTCAAAATCCTAATCTGCACCTTTATGCGGGTCCCTGCTTCTAGAATTAAAGACGGTGGATCAGGAGGACAGCTAAACAATTAGTATTCTGAGGAGTAGAGGTTAGAAGTATTGTTATGGAAATGAATGGGGTTTGGAACATAGAAATTCGCTCGGTGCGCTAAAAACTTCACAGCGCTGAAAAGTGCACTTGTGGATATTTATGTGCCAAGCGCCATTAATCCCTTGTACTGTACAATGTACAGCTCTTTTGTATAAAGTTTTCCAAGCGCTCGGCAACAAAACAGATAGACAGACACATGCGGTTTCACGGTCGATGTCCATAGTAGCAGTCCTGCTTAAGGCAGCCCTCCTGTTTATTTTATAGTCAGAGAACAAAAGGGGTTTACAGGGGTGGTGGTGTCAACACAACCAATCACAGACATATATACTTTCAAATGTACAATAGAAATGGGAGTGCATATAAATGAACCAACTGAAACCGTGTGCAGGAGTTTCCAGCTGGTCTGTATACAATAGAACCAGCATAGATTCTCATGAACACAGCCATGCCAGCACATACACATACACTCCCTTCATAACCTGTTAGAGTGAATCCTATATAATATAGTTAATCAAAACCATATTTGAAAGTGATCATGCTACTGTTCCAGTGAGACTTTATCTGCACAGGACAATAGCAGCAGTATTTCAATCATACGGATCAAGCATAACAAAAGGCTGCCAGCCATTAATACTGGCAAAGGGCAGATATTATCAAAACAATAAGAATTCCACATCACAAACATATCTCCGTCAGTGAATACTGGGGCCCCGGCTGGCTGATATACATCTCTGCGGTGGAGTTCACCTTGCACTGCCATAGATCCGGACCAGCACCACCGATAGGGATGATCAGGCTAGAAGTAGCGTGCAGTCTCCATTTAATGGAAGGTTTCCACAATTACAGGTCTTTCCTTAACCACTTAAGCCCCGGAAGATTTTACCCCTTTCCTGACCAGGGCCTATTTTGCGATTCGGCACTGCATGAATTTAACGGACAATTGCGCGGTCGTGCGACGATGTACCTAATTGAATTTGGCGTCCTTTTTTCCCACAAACAGAGCTTTCTTTTGGTGGTATTTGATCACCTGTGCGATTTTTTGATTATGCACTATAAACAAAAAAAGAGCGTCAATTTTGCAAAAATAACAATATTTTTCACATTTTTTATATGAAATTCCCAAAAAAATGTAAAAATCAAAATTTTTTAACATTTTAGGCCAATTTTTTTTTTACCATATGTTTGGTAAAAAAAATTGCCAAAAGCATATTTTGATTGGTTTGCGCAAAAGTTATTGCGTTTATTAACAAAGGGAAAGATTTTTGTCATTTTTTTAACGCGTAATGGCGGCGATCTGCGATTTTTTTTGCGGGACTGCGACATTGGGGTGGACAGATCGGACCCTTGACTGACATTTTTGACACTTTTGGGGTTACCAGTGACATTACTACAGTAATCAGTGCTATACATATGCACTGTTACTGTAAAAATGACACTGACAGTGAAGGAGTTAACTGTATTGGAGAGGGAGGGGTTAAGTGTGTCCTAGGGGCGTGATTCTAACTGTGATTGGCTGTGGCTGTGTGTGTTAGAACAGTGATCAACGGTCCTACATAGTAGAAACGTTTGATCACCATTCTTACACAGGGGAGACTGACAGGCGGCTTTGTTTACACTAGCCGCCTGCCTTTCTCCCGCTGTCACGGACGATCGCGAGTGCCCGGCGGACATCGGGTCCGCCGGGCACACGCACGGGGGGTCCGTGACCGAGCGGGAGCCCACATCCGGCGGCGCCCGCTCGCTCCCAAAACCCTTACAGGCTAGCGACATAGCCCTACGTCGCTTTGCCTGTGAGGGGCTGACTGCCGACGTAAATAATCATGCGGCAGTCGGCAAGTGGTTAAGGTCAGTTAAAGCAATATTCGCTGTGCATAGCGATTACCGGTAAACTGACACTGGGAGACATAATGGCAATTGAACTAAAAACACATCCTGAAAAATGTCCAAATAAAATTTCCACAACAATATTAGCCTCCATTTTACCAAGTACAAGTTTTCTTTAAAATTTCATGAAAAGAAAATTCTCTTTTTCTTCCAAAAACGTCTTCCGGAAGGTAACCTAAACTTCTGTAATGTTCTGCCTTCTGTCAGTCCAAATCTAAGAGCTGCTTTTTAACGTTCTGTTTTTCGTGGCTGACAGGTTGACTTTAATGATGTTCTAACTGTAAGTTAAAGCAGTTTATTATCAAATTCTGCATTAGACAGCTCCACAAGAGTCTTTCTTTGGTCTCTTAATGGAAACCATCTTCCATTTTAGACATATACCAATAGAAACCTCAACAGTACTTATTAAAAAGTACCATACTGTTCTTTTTTAGAGAATTTCTACAAACCTGTCGAAAAGTTCTCCAGTCAATGAGGGCAAATCGCTACCACGTCAGGAACCTGCTTAGAACATTGAGAGCAAAGTGATCTTAAGCTGACCCCCTGCGTCCCAACATTCCTGAGCGACTGCAAATGATCCTGCTCAGGTTTCCTCCTCCTGACTTTTAATATGAATTACAGATATGAATCATCATACCAGAGTCATCTCCTCCTATTATAAAGGAAATTCAACAGAACACTTTGTGCAGTAAAACGATGATAGAGTTTTCATAATTTCATTCTTCTCTGCAGCTATTTGATGCTAGCAGCCACCGATGTTATAGAAATCACAGCTGTTACCCAATCATACACTATAATGAACTTTGTTTGTAAGAATGATAGTGAACAGCTGTTATGCTCAATTGCCGTTTTTTTTTTTTCTTCAGGCTAGGCTTTGACATTAACAGTGTGACAGATTCCTCCGTCTTTGGAAGCAACAGGCTAACAAGGCTAATAACCTGTAGCCTGATATGGGTGATTACATTATAAATGTGGACACGTTGGTCAGCAGTGCATTCCCTTACTGGGTGTAAATAAAGGCATCCCGTGCCAATTCTTTTTGTTTTTGAACACGGGCTCAAATCCAGGCAGATATAAAACACACAAATTAATGCAGCTCTGTATTCAGTAATGCAAATGTTTTCATTTTAAGAAAAGCAATGTAAGTGCCTGATTTTGGTGTCAGCCTCTTGCAGATCCAGTACAGCAGAGCTTAGACTGAGGGGAATAGAAGAAACATAAGGAGCCAGTTGGGTTGATTTACTCAAATCAAATAGACTATGCACTAGGCAAGAGCAATTGCACGCTTTAAGGGCATTCGCTCAAGAGCTTAGAAAAAATTAAGGGAAACTCTACTGTGCAAAGACTACCCAATCACGTTCAAGGAAAATTAAAAACAATCTTTTTTCTTGCGCATGATTGGGTGATGGAAGTCAGCAGAGCTGCCCCTCATTTACTAAGCTCTGCAGCAAATGCCCTTGCAGTGTGCAACTGCACTTCCGAAGTGCACAGTCTATTTACTTTAAGTAAATCAACCCCAATGAGTTTTAGTGCAATGCGGAGAGCATGCTGATAGGAGAAGAGAGCAAAGGGACAGAGAGATGCGAGCCTCTGCCTTCTGCTTTGGTCACAGACTGACCAAATCTGCCTTCTGGGGTAGATACAGGCCTGAGTGTGTCTCTGATTGGGTTTCCTCCACTGTCCAATGAGAATCCTCCCATGGAGTCAGCGGGGAGACTCCCCTCTCAGCAGACACACCTGGGAGACATGACAGCCAGCTGAAATCATGGCCCTGCTGTTAGGCAGCCAAGGTCCACTATACTTTTACCCAGCACCTACCTGTAGGATGCTACATATATATATATATTGATAATCACTGTATTGCACTGTGGTTGATTGTACTATGAATTTTTAAATCTAGTTTGCTAGCACAGTACAAACAGCCCCCTCATTAACATTATAGAGAAAGATCAGCAGGATTTTTTTCAGCCCTGAATTGTTCAGAATAGATAAGTTAAAAAGGTAAGCAGTGATTTTTAAAAATGTATTGTTAAAGTTATGGTTTGTGAATGGAAACATGCAACAAATATAAAGTAGATATTATCCCAATTTGGCTGCAAAAGTGGAAATGTACTTTAAAGTAGGTTCACTTTAAGTCACATCAGTGAAAGATGATTTTTTTTAATTCTTTTTAGTTAGTAACCAAATCACCAAGCAGAAGTAAACCTTATGTAAGATCTATTAAAATTACATTTGCCCTTCCTCCTTTCCTATATCCCCAGTGCAGGATGATAATATAACAATATTAGGAATTCATTAAAAAAAGTAAAACATTTACATTGTGATCCATGTTTAAATTTTGACTATTTAACTCAAATGCCAAAGTGAATTCCATAGTTTATGGAAGGATATTTGGTGTGCGACCATACGTTACAATTGGTGAAACAATACATTTTGATTGCTTGGTATGGATTGGCACACTTTGCACAATACACTTTCCACATTTAAATACCTCTAATTATGCTTTAAATTGAGACTCAGCTCCTCCATGGACACCTGCACACCCCTGCATGGGTTATAGCAGTGCTGGCGCATCTTGTAAAACACTTGCCTTCCAAAAGCTATTCAGGCTTCTTCCACCTTGTAGCTCAACATTTAAATAAAATCATCAAAGCTGTATTGTTCTATAATCAGCAATCACTGTGACAGTAGTGAACCTGAAAGCTGTGCCAGAAATATTAAATGTCAAACAAGTGCCTGACACCTTTACAAGCACTCAGTAACATCTCGGACTCCTCATCACTGGAGTTGTATGTTCATCTTTGCAAAACACATGGCTTTTTAAAGTAGGTGAGAGAGGTTCAGATTTTGCTGCACTTTCATGCAAACTTCCGTTGACTCCTCTGTTTGTACTCAGTAAAAGTATTGGTTGAACTAAATTAATTTTATGGCTCCAGCTCAAATTTTTCTAGAGTCTGCTAGATTGCTTTTGCAGTTGATGATCATACCTCATAACATCATCACTGAAATAGGAAAGAAAGAAATGAATATTGCAAACACAGCTCAGCCTTTGACTTAACATCATCTAAACTCATCCATCTACCCCCTGATTAGGGATTACAGTGAACTCATTTGTTTTCTATGGAGTCTTCAAGAAAGATCTGGTCTTCATGAAGTCCCTTCCCCTTTTTCTTAAGGTCACTTTCAACAAAAGTATTTATCATTTCCACGTTTCAAGTAATGTGGTTAACAGGTTTTACAGCAAAAAAGTCAACCCTGAAAAGTCCCTCAAGGGCTAACATTGACTGATTGCTTACAAGCCATCAGTCTCTTCAAATCACTAAAAATGATAGTCAATGCATTTGTTTCAGGATTCAAGATTTTGCTTTGATTTTTGTATTTTTTCTAAGAAGCACAGTCCTTCCAAATAAATCATTTGATACAATTTAAAATGAATCTCAAAACTAACGGAAAAACAATCTTCAATAAAGTACAAAAAACGTAAGTTTTTTTTTTTTTGGGGGGGGGGGGACAGTTAAGACTTTTAAGTGTAAACTCATTTAAACTTAACCACTTTACCGCTGCTCACTAGAGCTCTGCTGCAGAAAAGTGGACCTACGTCGCCAGACACTCCCCTTTCTCGTATTCAGTCACAGCGGGAGTCGGGTCAGGGGAGGAGCGGTGGTGATCACCGCCGCTCTTCCCCGATCGTCGGGGAATCGAGTCTGGAGATCCGCCCGCTTGTGTAAACAAAGCGGGCGGATCTCCTAAGTGACAGGCAGGGTCAGGTTGCAGGGTTCAGCATAGCTGAACCTACGATCTGTCCCTGTGTCACTCAGTCCCCTCCCTCCACACACGTTAGTAAGCACCAGACATACATTAACCCCTTGATCACCAATAAAAATTAACCCCTTCCATGCCAGTGTCATTTTTACAGTAACAGTGCATATTTATAGCACTGATTACTGTAGTAATGTCACAGGTACCCCCAAAAGTGTCAAAAATGTCAGTCAAGGGTCCGATCTGTCCGCCGCAATGTCGCAGTCCCGCAATAAAAATCTCAGATCGCCGCCATTACTCGTTAAAAAAAAAACACCAAAAACAACAGAAATCTTTCCCTTAGTTAGTAAACGCAATAACTTTTGCGCAAACCAATCAAAATACGCTTATTGCGATTTTTTTTACCAAAAATATGTAGCAGAAAACAAATTGGCCTAAAATGATAAAAAATTTAGATTTTAACATTTTTGGGGGGGGGGGGGAATTTCATATAAAAAAATGTGAAAAATATTGTTATTTTTTCAAAATTGTCGCTCTTTTTTTGTTTATAGCGCAAAAAGTAAAAATCGCACAGGTGATCAAATACCACCAAAAGAAAGCTCTATTTGTGAGAAAAAAAGGTCGTAAATTTCGTTTGTCCACGCAATTGTCAGTTAAATTCGCACAGTGCCGAATCGCAAAAAGTGGCCCAGACGTAAGACAGCAAAATCCTCCAGTGGTAAAGTGGTCTGCCCAGGCTGCCGGGGGGCTGTTGTAGTGTTTATCTTCTCCAGGTCTCTCAGCAAAATTTACTATGTTGAAGGTATGCCAAGGCTTAGGATGGAGAACTGCAATGGCTGAGTGGAGAGCTGAAATATGAGTGCAGCTAGCAGTTGACTGGAGTCTTTGGAGCAGGCTAAACGAAAGCTATCTGGATAGTATTGCAAAATCAGAAATCAGGCCAAGGCTGGCAAAACAAACAGAAGTTGCAGTATGAAGCAGACTTATGTTCGGTATGAAAGTTCAAAACTAGGTAACCAAGACTATGGGAGCCATATTTGAAATTAGGAATTGGAGTTGGGAGTATAATCTAGAAGCTTAAATAGGGAGCAGAATCATTATCAGTTAATTCATTAAATACTAATGGAACAGGAGGAAACCAAAGTGCAAATAATGTTGAGTTCACCAGAGCAAAAAGCACAGGTACATCTGATATCAGGATAGCTGAAGACCACTCGGCAAGGAGGTCAGGGCTCCTTATAAAGTCTGGAAAAGTGTGTGGATACAATACATACATACATACATACATACACTGACTTGAACTATAGCTCCAATCCCATGAAAACATTCTTACATCAATTTTGACAATTAATATTTAATGTTTGTTTCACATGCTTCCTAAACTCATAATTACCAAAGAAATATAACCAATATCTAATTTGAAGTCATAAAGACTACTGTTTTGTCTTTATTAGAGACTTTCTTTAAAGCTAAGATTTGTTATTCTTATATTTTGTCTTCCCTGGTTCCTCCCTACCCCCTACATCAACTTGCTAATTACAAATTAAGCCTTTGTGTTATCATTGCATATCTTTTTTTAAATCTAGTGATATCATCACTATGTCTCTTTAGAAAAGCAAAAAAGGACGCCCAGTGGGACTTTGAGTGAGGTGGATGCAAAAAATGATTGAAGAGCATAAGTATACAATAACAAATTTATTTAGTACATGTATTACATATCAAAGTGCATATTAACAACAGACATCAATACATAGCATAAAAGCATAATGGCATAAATAACATGAGTAAAAATGAACAGCACGCATAAACTCATAAATGGAATGTAAGCTCGACGCGTTTCGTGGGTCCTAGTTGCTCACTCATCAGGAGCATGGGAGAGTATGCCTGTACAGAAAAAGGAAACTGGAATGAGTCTAATGTAAATATGCATGGAATTAGCCAGCAGTTGTGGGACTGCAACATAAATATGTATACCCCAAGTGGGGGAGTCGCACTTACATGCGGCTAGGTAAAGAGTAAAAATTAGTGGATGAACGCTGTCCCAGGGTGGAAAATCGAGTCTGATCCGGGAGCTGACGGGACATGGATGCACGGCAACAGACTGGAGGGCCAGGTGAGAAATCATGAGTGATGGGAACCACGTCCTGCTTGATGGTATAATGATTACTGGAAAGATATAAGTATATATGTGTATGAATATCAGAATATCGCATAAGGATATAAGAATCCATATGTAGTAGCAATATGAATGAATCTATGCCAGTAAGGGCAGAAAATACAAGCAGGGAGAGAAAAATTGTGGACCCAAAAGGGGGTGCTTGGGTGTGCAGACCATGAAACAAAAAGGTGAGGTGAAAGAAGCAGGCATAGGTAAAGTGAAGTGAAAATGAATGGCAAGAGGCACTGTCAAAGTCAGTGCAAATGTGTGAGGATAGTATGGGCTAGATCACCAGAGTGGTGACAACCAGGTGATATAGATATATGAAAATAGTGTATAAAAATATATATATCCAGTGTACCAATAACAGCAATGTGAAGCCCAAAAGATAAAAGGTATGCAAGTGAAAGAGGTGATAGCGGTGGTCCAGGAAAGACCCACAAGCCATGAATGGGCTGGAAGGAGTGAAGGAGAAAGTAACCTCCGAGAAAAGGGGTGAGAGATAATAGCAGATATAAGAAGTGACAAGAAAATAAGGGGAAGAGGAAGGTGAGTGGAGGTGAGTGATAGGAATGATTCGAACCTGGTAGTCTCCAAAGTGAGCAGGTAGATCCAGTCCCAGAGCGCCATGTATGTGGTGCATGGGACAGGCAAGCGCAAAACAGCACCTGTCCGTCCGGAGAGGGTAACCAGCTTCGCTGGTGGCCACAACCACTGTGATGTAAAGACACTGCCGTAGCGTGCAGACACCGGGACCGGCGTCTCACGTGGTGGACAGGAGACATGGCGCCGATATACAGGTGGCCCCGCCCCCGAAGGGGAGGGGACAGCAAGGGAACACTTCCCTTAATAGTATATCGCAGCTCCCGGACTGAGACAGGTAACCACCATCAGGGGGAACAGCACATCCACCATGAAAATAAGAATTGTATATATATAATATGGGTAAAAATCATATATAAAGCCAATACACAACATAGGTATGGCTGGGACAGTGTGAGACCATTAAAGGGCAATGGGTGTCTTCCACCCGAATTGAAACATTGAATAGAGGGAAATGGTCAGAGCACTATCCATTGCAATGGATAGTGCTCTGACCATTTCCCTCTATTCACTATGTCTCTTTGCTTTTTTTATGGAATGCAGGCACACCATGGGTGGTGGGAGAGGTGGGTAGAATGCTATACATAGCTCCAAGAGCACTTATCCCTGAAGTAAGCATTGGACTGGCGCATGGAAGAAGTTAATTGAATATCTAAATGCCTTGATGGATTGATATCCATCTATACAGTAAGAGTGTTTTTTACTGGGCAGACTATATTTGCATATGGACCACCCTAGGTAAAGTCACCCTTGAGATGCTAAATCTTTATGACTGAAAGAACTGAACTTCAGGCAGACTCTGTATAACTTGCTAAAATTGTAATGCACATTGTGAAAAGCTCACAGTGTGCAGTGAAATCAGAGTAAGCCATTTGAGTATAGAAGAGGAGGACAAATGCAAGACTGAAGGCTTTGAAGTGACGTTAAAGGTTCATTTAAAAAGATAAAAATATCAGGCTGTCATACTTACCTGCTCTGTGCAGTGGTTTTGCACAAATCAGCCCTGGATCCTCCTCTTCTCGGGTCCCTTGCTGGTGCTCCTCCTCTTCAGCCAGTGCCCCCAATAGCAAGCCACTTGCTCTGGGGGCACTGGTGTGCTCGCTCCTGATCCCTGCTCTTTGCATCCATAAGACATACAGAGCCACAAATTGGCCCCACCCTTTTTCTCTCCTCATTGGCTCACTAGCTGTGATTGACAGCAGCAGGAGCCAATGAGGAATGAGAGAGCTGGGAGAAGCTCAGCTCTTGTGCACATCGCTGGAACGAGAGGGAGCTCAGGTGGGTATTAGGAGTGCTGGGGGAGAATGAAGATAAAAAAACCTTCAGCCTTGAAAACCACTTGAATATTGGGTGATCACCTTGAGTTTAAGTACTAACAGAAGAGACAGTCAGTGCACAGGAAGACTGTTAAAGCCAGAATATAGCCAGATATGTAAAACGTGGACATTTTTTAAAAATGATGCCATTGAGAAAAGTCTATTAGAATTTAGAGCTGATTGATATTCATGGATTATTTGCCTTACAAACAGAGAAGTCTATATATGTTAAGAACTTACACCTTTTACCCCATGTGTGAACTACAGACATTATTCAGAAGAATTCCAGTAAGAAAATCACACAAGCCGATGACATCACCAGGTCTGAGACACCTAATAGGCACTGGCATGTGTATAGGAAATGTGTAATCTAGTAGTCATACTCAGTTTCCCCTTCCCAAAAGAAGAAGAAGCTGAGAACTTCTGCTAATGATAAGAGTAGACAACTGATGACATATTTCACGCTTGTCAAACGAAAATACTTGAGATATTTTTCTTTTTTTAATCAGAATTTTCTTTACCACTTCAAAATATGTTAATAGTGGGAAGAAATGAATACATGATGTGAGACATGTGCAAATTGTGTTTTCTTCACTTGGAAATCAGACTTAATGTAGGCCTGAAGAAGTGCCATTGACACAGTAACCATACCATCAATAAGAAGACTGTACTGGTACATCAAGAACATGTTTAATGAGTTGTGCTAATATGATCAATACATCAGCACCTGATCTGTGTTCACATCACTTGTATAGACACTAGGCTATCATTCTTAGCTCACAACCATTGAATAGTCTTTACTATGTTCTTTAGTAGGGGAACTAATTACAACCATGATTATCCTATATGGACTGCTATGGGTGCTATGGGAAACAGTTCTGATTTATAAAAAAACCTACAGTGACCCAAAGATATGAGAGAAATCTACATAATCTTACATAGTTACATAGTTAGTGAGGTTGAAAAAAGACACCAGTCCATCCGGTTCAACCTATGAACACACCTATGTGTGTGTGTGTGTTTGCTGTTAACCATACATTGTATACCCCTGTTTGTTGTGGTTGTTAACCACTTTAGCCCTGGAGGGGTTGGCTGCTCAATGACCAGACCCTTTTTTGCGAATCGGCACTGCGTTATTTTAACGGACCATTGCACAGTCCTGCAAAGCTGTACCCAAACAAAATTCACGTCCTCTTTTTCCCACAAACAGAGCTTTCTTTTGGTGGTATTTGATCACCTGTGCAATTTTTATTTTTTGCGCTATAAACAAAAAAAGTGACAATTTTGAAAAAATTACAATATTTTTCACATTCTGATATATGAAATTCTCAACAAAAAAAAAATCAAAATTGTTTAACATTTTAGGCCATATTGTTTTCGGCTACATATTTTTGGTAAAAAAATTGCAATAAGCGTATTTTGATTGGTTAGCGCAAAAGTTATTGCGTTTACTAACTATTGCTATGAGTAAGGCTACAGCCGAAACGCATTAGCATTTTACCATGTTGTACACTGCTGTCACGCTGGAATAAATCGCATCAAAAGGAAGCATTCATGTGCTGGTTTTTCTTGTTACTGGGTTATGGGATGGGGTTGTTATTCAGGGGTTTGGCTTGGCCCTTGTCCCTTGTGGACAGCCTTTCCGAGAAGAGTTAAAGCTGTTATAGCTGCAAAAGGGCGGGCCAACGCAATATTGAACCTCATGGACTAAGACTGGGGTGCCATTAACCACTTCAGCCCTGGAAGGATTTGCCCCCTTAATGACCAGGCCATTTTTTGCCATTAGGCACTGCGTTACTTTACCTTTAACAAATAGAGCTTTCTTTTGGTGGTATTTGGTCACCTCTTCGGTTTTTAGATATAAATAAAAAAAGAGCGACAATTAAAAAAAAAAAAAAAAAAACCCCATCATTTTTACTTTCTTTGCTATACTATACTTTGCTATAAAACATTCCCAATAAAAAAATTGTAAAAATTAAATTTTTTCTTTGTCAGTTTAGGCCAATTTGTATTCTACTACATATTTTTGGTAAATAAATAGTGTGTTTGTATCAAAAACTATAAACAGAAGGTACCACATCCCTAAGGCTGCATTCACATGTCAGCTTATAATCGCGGGCAGAACCGCCGCGATTCCGCCCGCGATTCCGCCCGCGATTCCGCCCGCGATTCGGAGATTTATTGCAAATCGCGGGACGCCTAGCGTTGCCCGTTGATTTGCAATAGCCCCCCAAACGCCGAGCGATGTTGCCGCGATTTACGCCCGCCGAATCGCGGCAACATCGCGCAAACAAAATCGCGGGACGCAATACGCTCCAAAGAAGCTCTTGTACTTTTTTGGAGCGTATTGCGTCCCGCGATTTTGTTTGCGCGATGTTGCCGCGATTCGGCGGGCGTAAATCGCGGCAACATCGCTCGGCGTTTGGGGGGCTATTGCAAATCAACGGGCAACGCTAGGCGTCCCGCGATTTGCAATAAATCTCCGAATCGCGGGCGGAACCGCGGCGGTTCTGCCCGCGATTATAAGCTGACATGTGAATGCAGCCTAAATTGTATAGTATATACGCTGGGAAAGGTATCCCAAGTAGTAGACCCACAGTCAGAACCTGAGGTGCACAGGAAGGGATTGGTTTAAGGTTCACCATTGGACCTGTATATCTTCAATATCTTTTTCCTTGTGTCTCTTATGGCCTTACATATTCAATTTGTACATATCAGATTCTTATGAACCATTGTTGTACTGTCTGTCTTTGTTTTTAAGATGTTATGTCAATAAATATTCCATGTTTTTAAGAACATTGTTATTATTCTGAATTACCTGGTACCTCAAAAGTCCCACCAGCCCTCCCATCTTCTTTCTGACCTTCGGGTCGTTTCATTCTTGTCCCCTTCGGTTCTCCCCTTCCCAGCGTCTCTCCCCCCCTCCCCCTCCCTTCTTTTCGCTTCTTTTTCCTTCTTCCTTTTTTCTCCTTCCCCCTTTTTTCCCTGTCTTTTGTCCCTTCCCCCCTTTTCTTATCTCCCCGTTTCCCTTTCCCCCCACTTTTCCCTCATTTTTTTCTCCACTTTTTTTCTCCCTTTTTTTCTCCTTTCCCCCCCTTTTTTCCCGTTTCCATCTTTCTCCACCTCCCTTTCCCCCCCTCTCCTTTTCCTTTTCCCTTTTCCTTTTCTTCATCCTTCACTTCTTTTTCCCTCCCCTCCCTCTTCATTTTTTCCTTCTTCTTCTTTTCCCCCTTCTTTCTCACCCCAGCACCTTCCTGTGCACCTCAGGTTCTGACTGTGGGTCTACTACTTGGGATACCTTTCCCAGCGTATATACTATACATATTTTTGGTAAAAAGAAAGTGTATTTTAATTGGTTTGCGCAAAAGTTACATCGTTTACAAACTACGGGATAGATTTTTGGACTTTTTGTTTATTTATTTTTTTTTTATTAGTAATGGCGGCGATCTGCAATTTTTAGCGGGACTGCGACATTGCGGCAGACAGATCGGACCTCTAACTGACATTTTTGACACTTTTGGGGACCAGTGACACTAATACAGTAATCCGTGATAAATAATATGCACTGTCACTGTATAAATGACACTGGCAGGGAAGGCGTTAATACTAGGGGTGATCAAAGGGGTTAAATGTATGCCTATGTGCTTACTCACTGTGTGTGTGTGTGTGGGGGGGGGGGTCCTGTCACAGGCACAGACAGATCGCAGTTTCAGCTTAGCTGAAACTGCGATCTGTCCCTGCCTGTCTGAGAGAAGATCCGCCTGGTTCGTTTACATAAGCAGGCGGGTCTTCTCTCAGTTTCCCAGATGATCACGGGAGGAAGGCAGCGATCGCCACCTCTCCTCCCGTGGCCTGCCTCCCGCTTTGTCTAAGCCACATGCACTCCAGTCACGTAGTACTACGTAACTAGATGCAGTTGAGCCGCCCTGCCACAGTAAAAAGCCAGCGGGTGGTCGGCAAGTGGTTAAAGTTCATGTGCGTGTAAAGGCAGGCGTCCCAATACTTTTTGACAACACGGTGTACAAAGGCTGAATATTAGGAAATAAGGTCTTAAATGATAATTAGCTTGTCTAACAACCCTTTAAAAAACTATTTTGGTTGGAAATCTTCCTATGATATACTGTATCCAGTGTCTGCCTTATCCTGTTACGCCTCTTAGACCCTGGAATTAAAACCAGTAATATATTATTGTCCCCCCAATTTTTGTGGTCACTACATCATTTAATTTGACGGCAACACATGTTGATACAAATCACAACACACCCAGCATACACACTGGCTGCCTGCTTCACGTCCATGCCAAGCTGACTTATAAAGATTACAGCGTCCCATCCACAAAAATATGTTTTTTAAATTAACTGAAGATGTAAGAAAATCACTGAAAGATGCACATATTTTATCTCCACATCTCACTAATCTCAATGTCCCCAGAGGCCTGGTGTAAGCATATGAAAATGATAATCCCAGTCATCCGAACAAAGTGTATGAAAAATATTACATGCAGCTGTTATGTTGGGATGAAGGTTGGGGGGGGGGGGGGGTGAGATCGTACAAAGTGAGAAAGCCAAGAGAAGTCAGACACAGTGCATGCTGCCCGCTAAAACAAGTTGTTACTTGTGATTTCCTCGCACCTTTATCTGTCATGAGTCAAAAGATTTTCACACGACTTCTTAACGAGTGTAGCTGCTGGATTCTATACTAATAATCACAATTTCAGCACCTCTGTGTTGTGCTGACCTCTAAATCTATACGGTATTCCAGGTCGCAGTCTGGGAGCGATCCATATAAATAGGCATACTGTAAGAATGGGAGTCATTACCCCCCGACACTCCGGTTTTTTGGGTGAATTTTAGAGAATTTTCAACTGCATATATCCACTTTAATATATACAACCAACAGTACAGCACTGAGATTTCCTTACTAGATTTTGTTGCCACATCTTACCAATGTGTTGTACAGCTGCTTGTGATATAAAAGGTTTTATTTTTATTGTATTTTTTTATTTTCCTTTTGAGTTTTGGTTTATAGATATTAATATTGCCATTACTAGATTAGTGCAAATTTTTTTAACCACTTTAAGACCGGAAGGATTTACCCCCTTAATGACCAGGCCCTATTTTGTGATTCGGCACTGCGTTACTTTAACGGACAATTGCGTGGTCGTATGATGCTGTACCCAAATAAAATTGATGTCCTTTTTTTCCCCACAAATAGAGCTTTCTTTTGGTGGTATTTGATCACCTGTGTGATTTTTATTTTTTTGCGCTATAAACAAAATGTGCGACAATTTAAAAATAAAAACACTATTTTTCTTTTTTTTTTACAACACAATATTTTTCACATTCTGCTATATGACATTCTCAAAAAAAATTTTAAAAATCAAAATTTTTATACATTTTAGGCCAATTTGTTTTCTGCTACATATTTTTGGTAAAAAAAATTGCAATAAGTGTATTTTGATTGGTTTGCGCAAAAGTTATCGCATCTACTAAGTACGGGAAAGATTTATGTAATTTTTATTGTTTTTTTTCTCTTGACTAGTAATGGCGGCGATCTGCAATTTTTTGGTGGACTACGACATTGCGGCGGACAGATCGGACCCCTAAATGACATTTTTGACACTTTTGGGGGTACCAGTGACATCACTACAGTAATCAGTGCCATTGGCAGCCGAATAATACAGAAGTGACGTTGTGACGTCACTTCCGGGTTATATGATCAGGGATCAAATCAAAGCCAAATCCGGCTTCATTTGGGACTCCAACCAGCCAGCAGACATTGCTAAGGTCTCCCGGTGGGACGGGAGACTCGGGCAGAGCTGCGGAAGGTGGCGGGAGGGGGAATGCCCCCTCCTGCTCGCTGGGATAACAGCCAAGTGGCTGTTGAGTCGCATTCTTTGTTAGCTCCAGAAAGCCGACCTCCAGCTCAAATAAACAGTACCTTGGTGATACCTGCAGCTGCAGGCATCACCCCGGTACAACCACTTCTTCAACCTGGGGTACAGGTACATCAGGTTGAAGGAAGTTGTTAAAAATGTTACACGGGTACGCTATTTTCATTGGGCATTTCAATGGGGAGGTGCGTTTTTGGTGCGTTTTTTTTAACTGGCCAAAAAATACAGCAAGCAGAATTTTTAACACCACAATGGAAGCACAACAGACCAGTGTGAAGACACACTGTATATAGAATTTAAAAGGATACATTTTTATTGAGCTTTTCTTGCGCTAAAGTTGCCAATAATGTCCGTCAATAAAGTCATATTTATTCAGCCTGGGTTCACACTAGATACAGTGCAAATTTACAGTTTACAGAATTTTCTGCGGATTCGGCATCGCATCTAAACCACAACCTGTTTATATTAAGTTTATGACACCCCGCAATCGGTTTGCAAAATGCAGTGCGATTTGCAGAATGTTCCATGCGATCCAATTCTGATGCAGATCAAAAAAGGGTCCTGCACCAGTTTGGTGCGAATGCGGTGTAATTTGAGTCATACAAATCCATGGCTCGATTGCACCTCAAAGACACTGCATGCAATTCGCACAGGAATGTGCTGCGATTCCTGTGTGAATTTCATGCGGTGTCTCGCACCCCAGCAGTGAACCCAGGCTTAAATTCATGACATTATTTTAAAAGTCGACTATAATACAGTATATAAAGATATCATTTTTAAAAACTGTCATTTTCGGGAACTTAGCAGGGGAGCCGGCATCCTGCACCCGAAATCAGTAATGGACCGTCGGCAGCTGGCCAGCGCGGCACTCCTCATGCTGTGTCCTGCCTGAGTGCTACAGCAAGCCACGCTATGTGAGGGCTCCAGTGTCGCCGAAATCCCCATAGGAAAGCATTGAATAATGGGGAGGTCTAATGCGTGTGTGCTGCCATTGCCGTGCATGCGTGTTAGGTCTCCCCTGCCGATGTCATCTGGCAGGGGAGACATAATGCACATGTGTGGCAAAGGAGAGTAGGCAGAGCCTGACCTAGCACTGAAGTGAGTCACTTAAGGGGTTTTAACCTCTTCAGAAACTTGGGATGGGCGGTGGGATGGAGAGGGGCACTACAGGGTCCTGCAGTGCCAGGAAAATAATAAGTTTTCCAGGGGGAGGCAATTTTTATTTTGCCTACGGCGGCAAAAATCCTTGCACCGGCCCTGCGTTTCAGTTTTCGGCCAAGTCCATCCTGCATTTTCAGTTTCAGTTTTGGCACCAAAACTTCCATTTGGTGCACCTCTAGTAAGCAGTGGTATTATATAACTATTTAAAAAAAAAAAAAAATATTTAGTGCTATTATAACATTACATTTATTTCTCTTACAATTATGGTATCTGCTTTTATAATTAAATCAATATGAGCTTCAATTCACTCATATTAAAGCAGTATTAAACCCAAAACCAAAAATGTATTATATTGCAGCTCGCCAATCATTAAATCTGGTGATTGCATTTGTTTTCTTTTTTAAGCTCTTTTTCCTTTGTTTTCACCTTGTTATCTAGCCAGCAATACACGCAGGGAGCACAGGGGCACATTTGGACAACAGCATTGTCAGTTTTGGGGGAGGGTTGTGTTAGATGTACTAGCAAATTTAAGTACACTAACAAATTGAAGCCAAACTTCAGCTTACACTAAGGATCCTTTCACATGGCCCACATCTGCCAACGGAATCCGTTCTGCTCAGCAGGGATCAATCCGCCGATCCAGGCTGAGCAGGTAGATGACAGCTCCGTCTCCGCTCTGTGTGCAGAGACAGAGCTGTCAGAGCCCCGCTATCCTCTATGGGGGTCGGGATTCGGATGAGAATGGCCTGCCTGTCCATTCTCATCCGATCCCATCCGATCCGATCTGCTGGACGGATAAAAATAGGGTTTCCATCCGTCCGTATTTTATGGACAGGATCGGATCAGATAGCAGCGGGTGTCAGCGGAGATGTCTCCGCTGACATCCGCTGCCCCATAGGGATGCATGGAGCATCCGATCAGGTCCACCTGAAAAACTGACAGGCGGATCTGATCGGATTGTTCGTGTGAAAGGACCCTAACGCTCCATTCACACTAGAGCGACTTGTCAGGCGACTTGTCACCCTGACAAGTCGCGGTCCCTCGCGGTCCATTGACCGCTACAGGACCTGTTCTAATAGGAGAGACACAAGTCGCTCCGACTTAGAAAAAGGGTCCTGTACTACTTCGGGCAACTTGCATAGACATTCATTAAATGAAGTCCGTGCAGGTCTCGCCGAAGTCGTGGTGCACGGGACTTCACAAGTCGCCCCCGAAGTAGTACAGAGTCGTGCCGCTGCAGTGTGAATGGGGGGTACAGTGTTGTCCAGCACTACAGAGGAAAAAGATTTGGGGATGAAAATTTCGGATGATTGCAAATTGAGCAAACAGTAGTGTGGGAAAGCGAATAGAATTCTAGGATGAATCACTAGAGAGATCACCATCAGGAGGAAGGAGGTCCTAATTCCCCTATATAGATCTTTAGTGAGACCTCATTTAGAATGCTGTGTCCAGTTCTGGAGACCTCACTTACACAAAGATATTGGTAAGAAAGAATGAGAGCAGAGAGGGGAACAAAAATGGTGACAGGTTTGGGGCATAAAACATATTGAGAGCAACTTCATAAACTTAATATGTACAGTCTGGAGGAAAGAAGAGAAAGGGGAGGCATGATTGAAACCTTTAAATTTATCAAGGGGGTGAATAAGGTTCAGGAGGGCAGTTTTTTTCAATATGAAACCAAAATCGAGAACAAGGGGACATGACCTCAAACTAACTGGAGTAAAGTTCAAGAATCTTAGAAAGTATTATTTTGCTGAAAGGGCAGTGGATGCTTGGAATAAACTACCAGCAGAGGTAGTGGGACAGTCATCAGCAAATGGCTTTAACATGCTTGGCACAAGCAAAATATTATCGTCAGACAATAAAGTTAATGAAAAAACCCAAAAAACGAAAAAAAAAATAGGCAGACTCGATGGACTACTCAGTCTTTTTTTGCCATCACTTTTCTATGTTTCTATGTAAAAGCAATAGACCTACTGGTGGGATCACCAGGTCAAAAAAAAAGGGAAGAAAGCTTAAAAAAGAAAGCTAATTCAGCCATTACATCTAAGAATTGGTAAGCTACAATATAATAAATGTTTGCTTTTGGTTTACTACCAATTTAATGTGTCTCAGAGGTAAACTCAGAAAGTGAAGATCAGCTGTCTTACATGAAACACCTAGAAAGGTAGTTGTGCCCAAATAGTTAAAAAATGGATGAGACATACTCTAAATCCTACTGTTGCCACATCCCTGTATTAATGAAATAGAGAAAAGAGGAGAGGGGAATGAGAGAATCCCACAAATCAATGGGGTCTCTCAACCTCTCAAATGTATTGGGACTTTGTAGGCTACTAGTAAGTGCTGATCTTGGTGGGAATAAATACGACAATCATCTAATAAAAATATATATAATTTATTTCACATGGACGTACAAAATGTAACAATAGACATGTGTTCAATAAAACATGATAAATACATGCACATGAATCATAAGACATAATTTGTTAACCACTGGAGCCCCAATGCCTCTAGTAACTAAGGCAACTCATAAAGATATATGACAAGTCATGATAAATCATGATAAGAGATCATACAGATATAGGGTTCACTTGTGGTAAACGTGGAATCGCGACGCGTTTCGCTTGGTTGCTTCCTCAGGCGATTCCTGAAAGATTGTCCACAGAGCAGACATTTTTTATACTTAGTGTGCAAGCATATCTCATATGGCTCCACTGTTTTGTCCCTTTTTAGCCACCAAACACATACTGGTAGTCACAGATATGGTAGTGGGGAACATCCGTTTGTTGCAGAGGAATCGGTCTATCCAGTGCACCCCTCACTTTAAGGCAGATGCTAAGAAGGAATTGTATTGCCGAAAGAGAAACCCGGTCCTATGTGATACCACCAACGGCCTCTCCTCAAGGAGCTCACGCTGTCTCTCTCTGTCTCTTGTGCCCAAGTAGTATTCTAAAAAAAAATACCTTTTTGCATTCTTCCTAAAAACAGCAGTGCACTTTCTGTGCCTAGACACTTCTTGATCTTGATCCTCATAGCTGTATATCTGTATATCTACAATTTGAGATCTAAGGGACTGTTGCCTCTGACTGCTAGTCTCATGAGGTCTGGAGTAAGTAATGATAATATCACTACTGTGCTGCTCACTGTTCTTCTGATGGTCTGCTGGAGAGCAAGTTGTACCTGAGGACCTGCAATGCAAGGATGTCCCAACTTCATCTTTATCTATTCTGTGGATCTGTACTTCTTTTGCCTCTCTTGCTGTTCCTTGATTATTCCTCTACCAATCTTTACCACATTAGGAGACAAAGCCATGCCTCTACCAACGTGGCCACCTCCACACAGGGACACATTGTGCAAGGCATAGTAAGTCAGTAATGGGGAAAAGATTAGCTGCTGGGAGTATAGTGGCAACACCAGTAACTAGGCTTTTATACTCTGCTTGCTTTTTATTGGGATAGGATCCACAGTTCAAGTGCTCTTTAACACTATTGAGATGTGATGGGTTTGCCTAAATATACAGGGGGGAATTCTGTAAAGCTGCTGTGCCACTTTTCTGGCGTTAATTTCTCTTGTTAATGTATTGCGTCAAATTCATGAAGCATTTGCGACACTTTTGGTTCTGACAGTGACTCATGCACAAAATTTAGATAGTTCTAAAATGTTACCACTTTTACATTGTTTCACATTAAATGTGCCAAATGTAAAAGTGGAGCTTATTAGGAAAAACTCTCTTCTGGTGTGCAGAGAAAAACTGGCTCAGACAGGTTTTGCAAAAGTGTTTCTTGCGCATTCTAAAAGTGAGCCGAGCCGAATTCAAGTTCTAGACAGGTACATAAATTGGGCTCATCCTTCACCACTTTTAGAATGCTTGTGAAGCACTTTTGCAAAATCTACTTGTGCCAGGCTTCATGAATTCTAGGGCTGGTGTTTTGTTTTCTCTTTTTCATTCAGTTTACCAATTTTCTCGAACTAGCAGAAAATATATTGTAACAAGGCTTCTACTGTCCTACAGATAGGCATTCCAGTGGGCAATGAGAGAAAGGTTGATAATAAACAAAAGTGTAGTATGTAGGATGAAACATTCAAACACATTTATACAGTGACATGTGGTTACAAAGATTGATACACTAAAGATAAAAGGAAGACGGATTCCATAGAAGGGAAGTAGCTAGATGGTTCAGGTTTCTAAAACTGATCTATAGGGACTTTATCCATAGGAGGTATAGCAGTAAAAAAAAGTATTCACATCATAATGACTAAACCTCCTTGCATTTTTAAAGGCTTTTCCTGTGTATGTATTCTACCTCTTAACAATGTGAATGATTGGTATCAGTCAATACGTGTTGTTCAAGTATTCAAAGCTAAAGGGTTTATTTTTTCTAACTTTGAACAGAGTGGGGAAAGGTCAGCAGATCTGGCATGCCTATTATGTTTAAGTTGCTGTTTGTGTCTCCACTCTCTATTTGCCCTAGTGACAATTATAAGCAGAACTTAAAGTGAGGGAAAACACAAAATGTTTCCTTCTCATCGGAACACAAACAAAAAGGAAATCTTCCAATGAGACACCTGTCTTATAGAGGAAAGAATTCACAATAGGATACAACTGGCAACAATACTTGATGGGTTTTAAACCATTCCCTACTCAAAAATGAAAAATTGGCTTTAGATATACTTAAAAACTGTATACCTCATCCCTCTGGCCTGGACATACCATGAGCCCATTTTGGCAGGTGGAGGGGTCTATGGGGTGGCCTCTCTTTCCCTTTCTTTCTGGGGGTTACTGTTCCCCCCCCTCCCTCTACCACTCTTCCCTGGCATGTGGTTTGTCAACTTTATATTTCTCTGGATCTCAGCCACTAGTGGGGACTTGGTTGAGAGCCCCGTTTTGGTGTGGGCATTAGAGAGCTAAGAGATTGAATCAGCATAACTTCTAGATTGTAAGCTCTAACGAGCAGGGCCCTCTAGTTCCTCCTGTTTTGAACTGTATTGTAACTGTATTGTCTTCCCTCACATTGTAAAGCGCTGTGCAAACTGTTGGCGCTATATAAATCCTGTATAATAATAATAACGTATAGAACTGGCAAGTAGCTTCACGTTATATTGACTCTTCCTCTTAGGTCTGTTTTTTCTGATTAAGGTAGTCCTTCAGTCCTATTGAGCTTGACCGTCTACTTATTGTGGTTTTATATCTCAGACACCATCTGAACTGTAACTTGTATTGGTGATACGCTTTAGTTAATATCTTTCCCCATATACTTGTATCTGTTCTATTATATGTCAAAATTCTGTTTTGTAGACGTTGCATTCCTTGAATGCCAAATAAAGCTTTTTGGGAAAAAAATTATACCTCATATAAATTAAAAAAACATTTGACAACTAGGATTGAGCTGAATATGCTGTTCTGAAGTTCGGGTGCCGAGTCAAAACCCTATTAAAGTCAATAAAAATTGAAACTTGGAAATCAGTAATGGTTAAAGTGATTGTAAAGTCTTGTTTATTTTATTTTTATTTTTAATAACAAACATGTTATTCTTAGTGCCGGTTCACACTAGGGCGACCTGTGAGGGGACCTGGTCGCCTCACAGGTCGCCGCAGGTCGCCTCCCATAGGGAAGCTGCGGACCCGTTCTAATAGGAGCGACACAAGTCGCTCCGACCTAGAAAAAGGGTCCGGAGCTTCTTTGGGGCGACCCGGAGGCGACCGCCATAGACTTCAATGTTATGAAGTCCATGGCGGCCGCTCCGAGGTCGCAGCGCGATGCTCGCACCGCGACCTCGGAGGTCGCGGTGCGAAGTAGCGTCGCTGCAATGTGAACAGGCTCTTACCTGCTCTGTGCAGTTGGTTTTGCACAGAGTGTCCCGGATCCTCCTCTTCTTGGGTCCCTCTTCTGTGCTCCTGGCCCCTCCTTCCTGTTGAGTGCCCCCACAGCAAGCAGCTTGCTGTGGGGGCACCCAAGCCGAGTCACAGCTCCCTGTGTCTAATCAGATTGGCTGACTGACTTTTATTGACAGCAGCAGGAGTCAGTCACACTATGCTGCTGTCTCAGCCAATGAAGAGGGAAGTCCCGGGCAGCTGAGACACTCCTTCAACATCGCTGTATAAAGATGGGCTCAGGGAAATATTAGGGGGGCTGAGGGGGGCATCTGCACACAGAGGGTTTTTTTTATCTTAATGCATAGAATGCATTAGGATGGAAAAAAAACCTTCTGCTTTTACAATCCCATTAATTTCTAAGGTGATTGACAAGAGATTGTCAAACAAATGGAATGGGGACCTGTGCACTGCAAAAAAAAAATTTGGTGGGGAGCAGTGATTTTAATAATGTCTAAAGTGCAATATTACATTGCAAAATTAACACACATGGGGGATGCCTTGAACTTGCCTGTGAAATGGCACATCTGTATGATGTATACAACCAACGATAGCAACACTGAAATTTACAAAGATAAGAAATGCAGTTTAAATTGCCAGTAAATGACAGCTTCATCTGCTTACTTCTGTCTGTAAACAAAGCAGCCAGAGATTCCCTTCATAGATACCTGACCTTTATTCTTGATGAGGGTCTAGTGTGGATGTCAAGGGGGACCTCGACCAGGCCATATGCCCTCAACATGGGTGAGGGTTATCTTGCCAAAGGGGACTCCCCTGGGAAAGTAGGTTGTCTCTATGTTGATGAGGACAAATGGCCTCTTTCCCACAGGCTGGGCTAGGTGGTTGTCAGGGGTCTGTGGGTGGGGGGATCAATGGAATTTGGAAGCCCCTCTAAAAATAAGTGGAGTGGGCCCCAAGATACTGCCACATGAATGAGTAAAGGGTACATAGTATACCTACTCATTTACAAAGAAAAAATAACAACACTCACTGACTCATAAAATAAAAACACTTTCAATACCAAAGACTGCTTGCAGTATATGACAGCGCTCTGAGCTGTCATCAACAATGTAAGTAAAAGGATTGGGTATACCACGTGACCTTATCTGAATAATGATGTCAGCCACTATCCCTGCCATTTTATTTATATGGCTGGGAATACCCAGCCAACAGATAAATGGGGCTGGGTGATGTCACTAGTTGCTAAGGACTCGGTGGTTGCATCCTTAGTAAGCATTGACAATAGAAGCAGTAGTAAAAATGCAACTTAATATGAAGTTTGGCTCTTGCTAAACGAGTAAATAGTAATAAAGTGATTGTAAATCTCAGGCATGAAATATGAATAAACCATATCCTTCTATAGTGTTTACTGGTTTCAATCTAGAGCACCGAGTGTAATTTCTCTCTGCTGCCTCGTTCCTCTCCTATCTGCATTAAACAAGTCTGACAAGTTTTCCTGACACCAAGAGAAAAAAGGTGACAGAGAAGGGAGCTCCAGCTGATTGACAGCCTCAGCTCTGTTCCTGTGTGCTGTGTGAAGGGCGGCGTGTCCTTTCCCTCCAATCAGCTCTCAGAGCTCTCTTCACTGAGCTCTGCAGAGTGTAACTTCAGCTCTCTGCCCCCTTTTTTATGACCACGCTTTATACATTCTGGACCTTGAATGGCTGTTGAAGATAAAAGGCTGCAAATGAACAGGTAGAAGTTATATAGGAGGATTTTTTTCATCTCTATGTATCACCTGAGGCCAGTCACTTCACTTGGTATATGAAAGGGTTCACAACTACTTTAGGCAAATATTTAGTGAAATCAGAGTAAGCCTTGGTTCACATTGATGCTACTTGCTCACATGAAGTAGCACAATTTCAAAGTAGCAGGTCAGTGTGATTTCAGGTGCTACTTGAAAGACTTCTGTACAGCTTTATGCACAGATGTCTATTGAAGTCGCACCTGAAAAAGTAGTGCAGAAACTATTTTTGCAAATTGGTGCAGATCTGCAAAGTCGACGTTACGCCAATTGGAACAGTCAAATCCTGGCAATTAGATGCCACTTGTCAAGAGATTTGACCTCTCAAATCGCATGAAAAATTGGTCCAATGTGAATGAGGGCTCAAGCCCAAATTCCTACTTTGCATAATTGTTTTGTGTTAGGCTCCGTTCACTTCTGGGCAATTTGCGCAGAAGAGCTTTAGTGTCTGACACTAGAATTTTTATTTTATTCAATGTACCTATTCACACCTGAGCATTATGTCACTTGAAGTTCACCAATCGAAAAAGTACATGTTTTGTATCTATTTACTCAGTGTGACATCATCTTTTATATTTAACAAAAAAAAAATGGGTTATGTATTGGTTTTTTTTGCATTAAAAAGTTAAAAAAGTTTATTTTTTCCCCAAAAACTGCGTTTGCAAAGCCACTGAGCAAATACTGTGTGACATAAAAAATTTGCAAAACCCACCAATTAATTTTCTAGGGCCTCTGCTTAAAAAAAAAAAAATATGCAATGTTTGGAGGTTCTAACTAATTTTCTAGCAACAAAAAAAAAACTGATTTCCACATGACAACAAAAAGTGGCAGAAAATGCCTGGTTTTTAAGTGGTTAATGGGAGTGCCCAAAAAACATGCAAAAAAATGTTCTCCCTCTCACTTTTCTCCCAGTATCATGCCTAGTAACTATCTTTTTCCATTGGCTGAACATAATAATAATAAAAAAAGCTCAGGCCTGAAATTCCCAGAAATGATTGTACAAAGGTTACAAAAGAAGCCTGAAAAACAACCAAAGACACTTAACTCAAGTCTGAATGGGGCCTGTGACTCTGTCCTTGCTTCTCAGATAGGTATGTTTGAACTGGCCAGTTCATACCAAAGAAACGCAGTCTGGATGCTTTCTGGATGCTTTTCTACATAGTTTTTCCTGCGTTTTCAATGTGTTCCAGTGCATTTTTGGTGCATTTTTCACTCCTCTTTTTTATTCACCTTTAAAGAACATGTGTGTTACCATGCACTTTTGGTACGTTACGGTGCGTTTTTGGAGCGTTCTGGTGTGTTTTTCCGTGTTCCAGTACAGTTAAGTACAGAAAAAATGCAGCATCTTCTACTTTTTTTTGGAACTGGAATGCACTGGACCTGACTGCACTGGTGTGAACTAAACCATTAAAAACCATATAACTACTATCCATGCATTTTTAATGCAGAAAAAAATGCACTAACCTGCAGATATGAATTGGTCCTGTGGCTATTTTTTAGAGAGACAACTTCCAGGTAACTGTTTCTTTAAAGCTATTTAAATCAGAGGATTAGCACAACAGTCAAGCAACTGGCATGTTTAGTATCAGTCCTTCTGTATTATAGCTCTGTTATTAGAGCCTCTTACAGTATATGATAAAATATAATTGTATAATTGAAAGCCTTGCCCTGGTTTACTTAGCATAAAACCCAGAGAGATTTTTGAAGTAGTTCAGATGACGCTTTCTACTGGGATTTGTTTCGCAGTCTCCCTTGTTGTAGGTAATAGTGGATAATATGCTGAAAATAGTCTCTTAAAAAGTCTTTTAGGCAGCAACTAATGAATAACTGGCAGGGGAGCATGTCTTCAAGAAAAGATTTCAATGAAATAAAACTGTAAGATAATTACTATGGCACAGATAAATTCACCAAACAATAGGGATGTGGGCTGGATCAGACATCTCGGGAATGGTTCATTAGGCTGGGATATTGCTAATCAGCAGTCAGATACATTGTAATTCACCGAGACTTCACAGGAAGCCCCAGAAACAATGTGTGCTGTAAATGTACATTTGAAGTCATTCGAATCTATTCTGAGACAATGTAAAGTACAAAGATGATGTCTGAAGAATCATAAACCAGAGACTTATGCCCCATACACACTATGAGAAAATCAGGCAAACGATCGGCCGGTTACACAGCAAGTCAGAACCAAGGATAGAAATAATGTATGAAAATTCTTGTAAGACAAAGGCTTTTTTTCTTGCTTATTTATTGCTTCTGATCATGTGCAGTCTTTCGAATCTGATATTTTTCGTAGGAAAATTATACGAAAATGATATACAAAAATCCTTCCTTTTGTTTCCGTACAAGAAAAATTTTGGGGTTTGTCCCTTTGGAAATTTTTGTTCAGAAGGTCGGAATCGGCTACCAAAAGTTGTGTACACACTATCATTCCTTGGATGAAATTGCTCACCTGATTTTCTTATACTTAGTGCTGGGCATTAGAAGTAGAAGTACCAAGAAAGCTTTCTGTATACTGTAGCCAGGTTACTTTCCCCTATATTTTAAACTTGAACATTAACTTCTTAACTATATCTATAACTAAAAGTGTTTCTTTTTTCTTTGGATAATGTAGAAAATTGTTAAAACTTGTGCCTGGTCTTTATTGAAATCTGTGTTCCCAATGGGGAGGTTCACCTTTTTTATTTGTCTTAATGACTACCATCACCAAGAGAGAATATTTCCCAAGAACAAATGGTGAGCAAATCTTCCCATGGGAAACCTCTGCATTAACATAGTTCTCTCACATTCTATACATTAGGGTGAAAACCCTTCTGTGCTGCATCTCCCCCCAGACCCCCCCCTTTTTTCTTACCTGAGCCTGAACTGATTCAGAGATGTGCGCAAATTCAGCAGCTCCAGCCGCTGTCTCTCTCCTCATTGGATAGATTGCTAGCAGCAGGAACCATTGCTGTCAATCAAATCCAGTGACACAGGAGCAGGGGGTGAGACCAAGTACTGCTGTCTGCGTCAATGGATGCAGCAGCGGGACTCGAGAGCGAGCCCACACAGGTGCCTCCAGGGAAAGAGGCTTGATGAAGAGGAGGGGTCAGAAGCTCCAGAGGGGCACCCCAGATGAAGAGGATTGGGGCTGCTCTGTGCAAAACGATTGCACAGAGCAGGTAAGTATAGAAATGTTTGTTATTTTTATTTTAAAAAAAAAAAACATTTAATTTACAACCCCTTTAAGACAGAGATATACTGACATAGACTGACATACCAAACACTGACATACATTTTATTCAGGGTTCATAACAATCATTCTATAAAAAAAAGAAAAACAATGTAATAATAACAGTATATAAAATTACAGAGTTAAAACGAATATCTATTTTATGCATTGTCTAATTAAAGAGCATGTTATAACCAGAATAAAATGCACACAATTACATTTCCAGCCAAATGACAAATAAAAAGGAATGGGTGCTGTGATTCAGCATGGAAAAAGTATAAACACAGAGTGGTTACAAAAAGAGTCATACCCTTTAAAATTCCTGTATTTTGCCAACAACAGCAAAACCTTTGGCGCTGGTGCCTTTGAAAACAGCAGGTACTCTCTCAGTAGAGATGATTGCTAATCTAAAGCTTAGCGCAGATTTTAACTTGCTTCAATTCCCTGTTTTGTAAGAATGTTTTAATACCTTCCTTACAAATTGTGTTGTGATGACAGGAGAGAAAATCAGATGTAATCCAATAAAAGGGATTGGAATGCTCTGCAGTATGACTGAGACTTCTTTCTCCAGCAAATCCCTCTTTTCTTCTTTCGAACAGTGACAGGAAATCAGCAATGCTTCTTTGGTTGCACAAGTAAGCCCCCACAGTTGGTCTTTTCATAACATTTCATAACATTCAACACTTTCTGTGTAGCTGGAGCTATGGACCTATAATGATTTCACAGAGATTCTGTACAGTATAAAAAAATCTGAAGTGGGTAGGATAACGATTTGGTTGGGTTGCTTAAATGAAAGCTTCCCATTAAAGGGGTGATTACACTGATCACTTAATAACTAATCTGCTGATAATCTAGCCATGTATGGGGTACTGTTACCAGCCCATCATAGCAATGCCCATTTAGATATCCACAGTGGAGGGAAATTGTATTTCAGTACAGCTAGTAGTAGTAGTTAACCACATTCAACTAAACCTGTAATGTTGAACATTTTCGAAGCTTCTGTGAACCAATTTTTCCATTCCAATGAGAATCAAGAAAATATCCTGGCATTTATATTCACACCTTAAGAAACCTTAATCCAATTACAATATATAGATGTTGATCGTCCAAGAACAGGATGGGGAGTGTGAAAGTCATGAAACCGGATATTGATATTGTTTTGTTGATGATTGGATTTGAAACTGTCCTGATGAGTAGAAGGATTTGTTTAATGTCTACAAGATTACAGAACAGGCCCACTTGAATGTGACCAGCCACTACTTGATATAACTTGATGTAGATAAAGGAGAACCTTCACAGGTATAACAGGTAAAATACACTTACTGAATAAAAGCTGGTGGTACTTTTTCATTGTAGTTATCGTTCATTTTAAGCTAAAGCTTCACCTGGTTTCCAAAAGAAGTGCTGAGGCTTCACCTTTACAAAATTAAAGTAAACCTATTTCAAGCTATGGTGAATAAAACTGAACTTATGGTGGAAAAAATGCAGGTAGGGGTTACCTGGAAAATGCCAAAATATCAAAACAATCTGTGAATTCAGAGACAGCTAAAGCTATTTTTGTAGGTGATGACTTTTCTTGTCAAATTCAAGTTAGGTACCTTCCCTTTCCACATCCAAGACTTTTCACTGATCATTGAGGTTACTTTTTTATTACTTTTTCATAAACAAAAATGTTCAACTTCAGCAGTCTTTATCTATGTATATAGTACAGGCATACCCCGTTTTAAGTACACTCACTTTACGTACACTCGCGAGTATGGACACAGCCTGGTCAGCTTGGCATGGCACTACTCCCAGTTTTTAACATTGGCGTCTATGAGAAATCTTGGTCAGCTTGACATGGCCCTGCTCCCAAACCATAAGTGACAGGGATACCAAACTTAGGGAGCACCAAGAGGGGACGCAGGACTACAACATATCCTATTTGTGGCTGGCCAGCTTGCCTAGGTAATCTTCCATGTCATAGTCCTGGATCCCCTTAACATGCTCCCCAAGCTTGGTGTCCTTGTCACATGGTTTGGGAGCAGAGCCATGTCAAGCTGACCAAGATTTTCTATGGAGCTAGTGTATTTATATGCATTGAGAAATAAAAAAAGGTATTGCTTCACTTTAAGTACATTTTCGTTTTACATACATGCTCTGGTCCCATTGTGTACTTAAAAGTGGTGTATGCCTGTAATCATTTTTACTAAGCATACCATTGGCTTATGCTTTTTTAATAATATGTTGAGTTTAGATTTCCCAGGTTTGTCACAGATTTACAGCTTTAATACATGAAGTAGCTGCAATATCTTGTTGCAGAATTTACAAAATACCCACAAAATTACCACAGCAGTCTTGGTACCACAAGAAGCATAGCTATCTGTACCAAGTTTGTAGAGTCATTCAGCAAGGCTGGCCAGGAAAGGAAACATCAAAGAGTTTTCACCCCTCCTGAACCATATCAGGTCACAAGCCTTCAACATAGGCAGGGCTCCTTTCCAGGGGACTCCTCTAGCAAAACACTTTGTTCCTATGGTAATAAGGACAGGGCCCCTTTCTCATAACCCTGGTCCAGTGGATGAGGAGGGTCTGCAGGTGGGATTTATTGGAATTTGGAGGTTACCATAAAAAAAAAGGGCCCACAGATGTCTGCCCCCCACACGAATGAGTACAAGGTACATAGTACCCCTTGTTACACTTTTACAAAATAAATATATATAGTGCAATAACAATTTTACACTATTGAAAAATGATTTTATTTTATAGAAAGAAAATAGTCTGTGGTAAATGTATTATCAATCACATTGTACAGAAATGTAGATTCATCAATAATCATGATAAAATATACTTGCCAACATAAACACAACAACCTGACCTGCTTTGATGATTCTCTCCTGCAAGATTTACATCACAAATGACAGCTCTCCAGCTGGCAGCGCAATGTCCACAAACTGTCTGGAAATCGCAGCTGGACGTAGCTGGATGTAATTGTCCACAGTTTTGGTGTTGAGGGTTAAGGTGCAAGTTAAAGTAATTGTGATTCCTATCTGAATGGCATTTAGTTTGCTAAAGCACTGTATATCATAAACAATCACCATTTTAAAATAAAATACAGTTTTTAACCTTTTTTCCTCTTTTGTTGCACATCAGCATTGTTGATCTCCTGCAGCCTCCTTGGAGCCATTTCCCATCTATATGCATGCACCCCAAAGATGGCTGCATTGGGTGGGTTACCTTAGGGTGCAAAAATGGTGGAACAAGCATGTGCATTGGCACAACTACTTAGAGTCTCCAGCATGTTAAAGGGTGATGATGCGTGACAAGAATTGGTAGATAGACGCAGAGAGTTGTCACCGTATCACAATAAGTGCCTGAATAAGTACCTTAATTCCAGGATCACCAGTTATGAATTTAATGAAAGCTTTAGATTAGGAAATTGTGAATATTATGCTTGAAATGAAGGATTACATGCAGGGTTAAAGGTTGAGTTGACACTTAAAGTGACTCTGTTGCTTACATGAAACTGACAAAAGAAAATGTACATACAAGAAAGATTATATATGCTCACCTCCCCCAATGGCCACACTGTCAAATGCTACCCTGATGAAGAGAAATCACCATTCAAAGTCTCCTGAGAAACAGACACATGCAGGAGTGTCCCTCTCTTGTTCCCATACTTACTTTTTGATCGCTCTCGACGACCCCCAAAATAATACTGGATACAATACCACTATAGGAGTCAATAGAGGAATCATTGAGCTTAGCATGGAACCATGAACACCCCTGGAAGTGTCAGTTTCAGAGGGGACTTTGATTTTTTTCATTATAGTAACGCTCAACGGTTTGCTGCATATAATTTTCTTTACAGGAACATCTTTTATTTACATTTGTATTAATGTGTTAGGGTTGCTTTACAGGTTTTGCATAGGAAATCAGTTTAAGTGTCATTGATGGTCATGTGTATTATGAAATCCTAAATATCTAAATTAAAGTAGAAGCATGGCCAAAGCTTTTTTGGCTTCACTTCTTCTATGGATCACAGGACTGCATTTTGTATTGCACTCCTGTGACCCGTTTTCAGCAGACAGACATTGGGCTAACATCACAGTGCCTGTCCAGGCTCTTAAAAGATCCAAACCATATGGCTGGGATCCACCCAGGTGCCTGGACCAGCAGCTGGTTCAGCCTCTGAGAGCCTGAACCAGCCTCTATCATCCCCTTGACAGCCCAGTGCTCCAGTGAGCACTGGAGGGTAGAGAAGAGAGCCGCTGCCTGACAGTCACCAGCTTTCTGCAGCCTGAAGACCGAAAAGTGAGCAATCAGCAGGGCCTGGTGGGGGAAAAATTGATGCTGCACTCACCTTGGTGAGTATATATTTTTTTATTTTTATAAATCTTCTCTTTTGAAGCTCATATCCAAGTCCAATGATGTGGTCTCTTCCTATTGGTTTAGATGTAGCTATCTAGATCCATTGAACTATTTTACTTCTATGCATTTCCACAGCACAAAGAAAAAGTATTAGGGTAGTAAGTCCAAGCAAGCTGAAATAAAAAAAATACATGGAAATTATTAGAAAGATAGAAAGAAATTGAGAAAACACAGACATATTCAGCAAAGAAAGTTAACTTTTCAGCAGAAGAGTAATGAAAGTTACTTAGGAACACATTAGCAAAATTGTTTATAAAAATGCTTTTGAAAGTGCACAGTGCATGCATTTAAGGACACTAGTCATTTTAAAATAACTTCATAGTTATTAACATCCATTTGAAGAAGTTAACGGCTAATGTTAAAAATATAAAATAAATTGTCATTCACTTAAAAAAAAAAAAACAAAGCCCACTGACAGTATTCTAAATGTACCTTCAGAATCCACAAATACAGAACTCTATTAATTTCCAACCCATTTTTAATAGCACAAGTGTTTTCTTAAGTTACGTTCTAGTAGCATATTAGAAACATCTGCTAGCTTGCCACCAGTTCACTGTTAATAGAAAATGTCAGTTCATTTGTCTCAAGGCCCAACATGCTTCGCGATAAGTGTACCAAGGCTATAACCCAGCTGCTATTTCTTGATACGAGTCCAGATGCACTCAACAATCATTTATATGCAAACCTTTTTCTTGCCAACGATAAATATCAATTTCGTTCTTTTTTTCTCTCTCTCTTTCTTCTTTCCTGTACAGCTCCATCTCCTGTCACCATAATTAGAAAGGACCGAACCTCAAGAAACAGCATTGCCCTGTCTTGGCAAGAGCCAGAACACCCAAATGGGATCATCTTGGACTATGAGGTCAAGTACTATGAAAAGGTGGGAAGAATGGCAACAACGGCAAGACGTTAATGAATTCTATTGTTCTGTCCAAGAATAAGTCTGCTAAACTTGCAAGGTGTTACTGATATGTATTTGTGTGAGGCACAGAATACTAGACAGAAAATATCATTCACAGATCTAATATAGGTATATGGTTTCACTCTGGGTTGTGTTATGAGAGGTGTGGTGGGCTTAAGCAAGTCTTTAGAGTTGATAATAAAGTAATGTCATTTGTCATATGTTAAAATGTTTACAGTAGGTATGTGTATTTCTCAAAAGTGACATTTATATGAGTGACTCCTTCCAATTGTATCATTAATATAGTGATAGGTGATGTAATTGCTTATATTCAGTCTTTAGTTATGTAATTATTGCAACATTCTTTAGGATCCTTTGCATAATATGTGGAACAGTGTTTGTGGCCTTGGTCAGGATACATCTTGTGCTTATGTTCCTTTTTTATTCAGATTTTTTCTCTTTTGTTCTCTTTCCCTTCTTCTTTCCTTTCTCATTAACCAACTTTTTCTTCTTCCCTTCCCACATTTATTCTCAGTCTTTCACTATTACTCTGTCTATTACTCTGTCCATTTTTCTATCATCTTCACTTACCTTCCCCTTCTGCTGCCCTTTTCTGCCCTGTTGACCTTGTGCTCCTTTTGCCATATCTTTACTATGCCAAATTGTTACATCCCTGTCAGGTTTTTTTTTTTTTTCTGTCTAAATGCCAGAAGATTTTAATTTCTGTCCAGGAAGTAAGAAAAAAAAAAAATCTTTAAAAAGTTAGATAAATGATGCTCTAAGACAGTTGCCACCAGAATAATTTTACCCACTGGAAGAATTATCCTCAAATTTTGTTTTGGTGATCACTGTATGATTTTCCATCACTTTCTGTCTTAGTGACAATGGTCACATGGTGAAATATAGGGGTACACATACACCTTGCAGGGACACATACAACAATTAAACGTTGTCAATGGTTACAACCCTTTCCCACTGTATAAAAAATGTGGGCTATACATATAGCTAAAAGTTTCATCCTCATTCATGATAGGTTGCCTGTTGAATGTATGTCTAGTATGTGTCTAGTACATGACAGTTATCCTGGATTTATATATTTTACATAAAATTGTAGACATTATAAGTAAAATCACACAGGCACAAAAATTATGTTAGTAGCAGCTACAAAGTTGAAACAATAAAACAAATAATATTTTTCTGACTGAATTTCCTTCTTTTAGGGCCGGTTCACATTACTGCGAGTGCAGCGATGGCATGTAATTCGGAGCGCACTGCTCCTTCATTACATGCAATCGGATGTGGGGATGCGAATTCAGCCATACACTTTATATGGCTGAATTTGCACTGTATCCGCACCAAACACTCACATGACCCTTTTTTCAGCCGCATCAGGATCGGATCGCACAGTGGTTCACATTTGTGCGATCCGATCCTGTGCGAACTGTCAGATCGCACTGCGATATGCGATCAAACTGGGGGTGTGGTTAACATTTAATTGACACCCCCTGCGTATCGCACATGGCAGTGTGAACTGCAAGATGTGCGTTTGCGATGCGGGAACAGGCTGCGAGTTCGCAGCCTTCCCGCATCGCACAAGTGTGAGCCGGGACTGAAACAAACTCCATGGCTTTTTTTACATTTTCCAGTCTTGTTATTTTATCTCAAAGAGGGATAGATTATTGTTTTCTGGGCTATAGAAGAACCTTGGCAATTTTTTGTGCACTCATACTATCATTTTAAGCATTTTAGATTTAAAATGGTTCTATTAAATATCAAACTCATAGCCTGAATGAATGCCTATTGTTACTAGATAAAACATTTTTGCAGACAGAGCATATTAGGTAAAATTAACAAGTAACATTCCAGCTTCATTGTATAACTTTTGAATTCCGGTTGAGTCCTCACATTTCATGTGTTCATAATTAGCAAATAATGATCCATGAGATACAGTTTCTAAAGGTGAAGGTTTTCTTTTAATTGGGAAAACAGATATATATATGCACACATGCAGTAGAGCTCAGTGTCTGTACTTGAGTTAAATTACAGAAAGTTATTTTAAAAGCAACAATTCTCAATCTTTACAGGCTCGGGGTGTTATCCAGTGTACACTGCTATTCACTGGTTTAGTGGAGGGCTTTTAGTAGCCTCACAATAACCTAAAATTGAAAATGGTTAAAATCTCTGTCTGTTTTTTTGCTGTGTACCAGGGGACTGTTTCCTCCACTTCCTGTCTTGATACACAACAAGAAGTTGAACAAAAGAAGGCAAACCCTCTGTTAGAAGGTCACAAGTGTTCTCATCATCACAGGTCTACTTAAGGTTTGGGTTACAAAAAGTGTACTTAAAGAGGAGCTCCAGGCTCCCCCTCAAAAAAATACTGTAGCTGCTGACTTTTAATATAAGGACACTTACTTGTCCAGGGATCCAGCAATGTCCTCACCTGAGCCGATTCTTCAGTCAGCTTTGGGTGCAGCTTCACAACTGGTTTCCTACTGCGAATGCACAAGTCATGCTGCACTTTGTGAATGGTCCCGCGGTCTTCTGGAATCTGAGATGTATCCTAGAAGGCTGTAGGATAAAGGGGGGGGGGGGGAGTGGAACTTCCGACTCAGGTCACAGTGGCACATCTGACTGGAAGTGGGAGCGGGTACCTGTCAAAACCAGGTACCCACTCCCCCCACAAAGTGCCAAATGTAGCAGTGGAGGGGGGGAGGATGCAAACAAGTTGAACTTCCCTTTTGGGTGAATTTCAGCTTTAAATCTTAGGTATACAACTACAGTGCTTTGCGAAAGTATTCGGCCCCCTTGAACTTTTCGACCTTTTGCCACATTTCAGGCTTCAAACATAAAGATATAAAACTGTAATTTTTTGTGAAGAATCAACAACACATGGGACACAATCATGAAGTGGAAAATTATTGGATATTTCAAACTTTTTTAACAAATAAAAAACTGAAAAATTGGGCGTGCAAAATTATTCAGCCCCCTTAAGTTAATACTTTGTAGTGCCACCTTTTGCTGCGATTACAGCTGTAAGTCGCTTGGGGTATGTCTCTATAAGTTTTGCACATCGAGAGACTGAAATGTTTGCCCATTCCTCCTTGCAAAACAGCTCAAGCTCAGCGAGGTTGGATGGAGAGCATTTGTGAACAGCAGTTTTCAGTTCTTTCCACAGATTCTCAATTGGATTCAGGTCTGGACTTTGACTTGGCCATTCAAACACCTGGATATGTTTATTTGTGAACCATTCCATTGTAGATTTTGCTTTATGTTTTGGATCATTGTCTTGTTGGAAGACAAATCTCCGTCCCAGTCTCAGGTCTTTTGCAGACTCCATCAGGTTTTCTTCCAGAATGGTCCTGTATTTGGCTCCATCCATCTTCCCATCAATTTTAACCATCTTCCCTGTCCCTGCTGAAGAAAAGCAGGCCCAAACCATGATGTTGCCACCACCATGTTTGACAGTGGGGATGGTGTGTTTAGGGTGATGAGCTGTGTTGCTTTTACGCCAAACAAAACGTTTTGCATTGTTGCCAAAAGGTTTGATTTTGGTTTCATCTGACCAGAGCACCTTCTTCCACATGATTGGTGTGTCTCCCAGGTGGCTTGTGGCAAACTTTAAATTACACTTTTTATGGATATCTTTAAGAAATGGCTTTCTTCTTGCCAAACTTCCATAAAGGCCAGATTTGTGCAGTATACGACTGATTGTTGTCCTACGGACAGAGTCTCCCACCTCAGCTGTAGATCTCTGCAGTTCATCCAGAGTGATCATGGGCCTCTTGGCTGCATCTCTGATCAGTCTTCTCCTTGTATGAGCTTAAAGTTTAGAGGGATGGCCAGGTCTTCATAGATTTGCAGTGGTCTGATACTCCTTCCATTTCAATATTATCGCTTGCAAAGTGCTCCTTGGGATGTTTAAAGCTTGGGAAATCTTTTTGTATCCACATCCGGCTTTAAACTTCTCCACAACAGTATCTCGGACCTGCCTGGTGTGTTCCTTGTTCTTCATTATGCTCTCTGCGCTTTAAACGGACCTCTGAGACTATCACAGTGCAGGTGCATTTATACGGAGACTTGATTACACACAGGTGGATTCTATTTATCATCATTAGTCATTTAGGTCAACATTGGATCATTCAGAGATCCTCACTGAACTTCTGGGGAGTAATGTTCCGGTACCTTTGGTACCCTAAATTACACTTTCCACAAGTGTATGTGCCCTACCATTTACTTTTGGAAATGTGCGCATACATCTTTAAGACTGGAGCTGTCATCACTCAGCGCCGGACTAGATGGCTATTTAAGGCGTCGGTTCTCACTCACATGTGTTCGTTCAAACACCCTTATCTGGATGCTAACCTTGCTTGAAGCTTCCATGCTTGCAAGCTTACTTCGCTTACGGAACCTCGCTGCGCTGATCCCTGTATCCCGCTACTGGATCATCCGCCTCTCCTGAACCACCCTTCGGCTGTATCGCTAATAGTGCCAAGTACCCCGCAGGGGAATTCTCTATAAACTTATACTAAGCTTACACTATCTAGCTCTGCATAGTAGAGACTGTTTATCACATCTGCATAAACTAGATTGCTAGCTCTTGAGACTACTGCTACTTTTCTGCACTGGGTTGATCTCTTTTGTATGTCCACCTGCTATTCTATCATCTGCTATCATACAACATTGCTAAACCTTCCTGCATCCATCTGCTACTGTCTCACCTTCAAGTGTCTATCACCTACCACCTCCACTCAACCTATCCCTCAACCTTCATCATTGTGTTACCACATGCATAAAGTCACTCTAAGAACCAGCTTGCTAATTGTGTGTATTTACTGGCTGAAATAAGACCTTCCACACATGATGAGTCATTGAGGTTGGGAATGGTATCTCAGCATATCTCTTACATGACTGCTGACGTGGAACTATTTCTGCAGCTGAAAATCCACACCATATAAAAACGCAGGAGCGTTACAGATTGAACGAACCCAAAAATGGATTCAGCAGAAATAGTTCCAGAAATAACCACTCAGGTGACACAATTAAAACAGCAAGTATCTGCGTTAATACACGCACTTGCTGAATTAAAAGAAGACAATCAGGCTCTGTCGCAGCAGGTAATTAGACTGACACAACTTACCTCTGCTCAGTCCCCTGAACCCAAGATAAATCCCCCTTTGGTATTTACAGGCGATCGCAAAAAATTTCGCGAATTTAAAAACGCATGTGAGTTACTTTTTTTGCTAAAACCTCGTACCTACCTTACTGATCACATTAAGGTTTATACTATTATTTCTTACCTATCAAGCGATCCTCGAGCCTGGGCAGATTCTCTTTTTGAGAAAAACGACCAGCTTCTCAACTCCTATGCCTTGTTCCTGGCAGAGCTCACTAGCCTATATGATGACCCCAATAGGCAGAGTACTGCTGATCTTCAGTTAAGATCCTTGAAACAAGGAAGGAGGCCTGTGGAAGACTTTGTCACAGAGTTCAAGAGATGGACCCTTGATTCAGAATGGAATGATGCATCTCTGAAAACCGAATTTAGGCTTGGCCTATCAGAAGCCGTTAAGGACGAGCTCGCCCGAGCGGATCTGCCAAAAACCCTGGATGCATTAATACAACTCAGTATTACCATAGATAGAAGACTACGAGAAAGAAAGGCTGAAAAGATGGGAATGCCATTATCCGTTTCCTCTCGGAGTCTGGCCGTTCCTATGGAGGTAGGAACCATACGCCCACCGCTATCAACTATGGAAAAAGCCAAAAGACGAAATGAAAATCTCTGCTTGTACTGTGCATCCCCGGATCACAAGATAAACGTCTGTCCCCTAGTCAACAAAAAGAAGGGTGAGTGTTCACATGTCTCTCTAGGAGGATTGACAACTTCATTCACTAACCCCTACATTTCTGTTTTTTTGACATTACAGTGGGACCAGAACAGGATTACTACTAAGGCCATGATTGACACAGGATCTTGTGGAAATTATATGGATATATGTTTTGCTGCTTTAAATAAAATTCCTATTATTTCTAAACTCAAACCTGTCTCAGTAAGTCTTATTACCGGTGTTCCGTTATCCTCTGGTCCGATCACCGATCAGACACAAGCACTTCTAGTCACTATTAACGAGTCTCATAGGGAGACTTCTACCTTCGATTTAATACCATCACCCCACTTTCCCATTGTGTTGGGACTTCCCTGGTTGAACACACCAACCAACCATGGATTGGAAGAAACGGTCCTTGACCTTCCCTTCTTGTTATTGCGAGGAAACGTGTAACCTCCCGTTTTCCGGGAAGATTCTGTCTGTGGTGACAGATGAGATTGCACCACTATGTTATCAGGATCTTTCTGAGGTTTTTCTTGAGAAAAATGCTCAAGCATTACCTCCTCATCGAGACTATGATTGTAGCATTGATCTACTCCCAAATAGCAAATTGCCGTTCGGTCATGTTTATCCTCTTTCACAGGATGAACTTGCCCATCTCAAAACCTATTTGGATGAGAACTTGGAAAAAGGTTTTATTAGACCTTCCACTTCTTCCACAGCAGCAGGACTCTTTTTTGTTTGCAATAAAGATTCAAGTCTCAGACCTATCATCGACTACAGGAAATTGAATGCTATCACAATAAAAGATCGCTATCCTCTACCGCTTATCCCTGAGCTCATTGAGCAGGTGCGTGGAGCTACCTATTTTTCAAAATTAGACCTGAAAGGAGCATACAATCTCATTCGAATCCGTGATGGACACGAGTGGAAGACTGCGTTCAGAACTAGATACGGATTGTTCGAATATCTTGTGATGCCATTCGGCCTATGCAATGCCCCTGCAGTTTTCCAACGATTTATAAACTATATTTTTAAAGACTTACTAGATGTCTGTGTTGTGGTATATCTGGACGATATACTTATATATTCACGGACCCTGTCTGAACACATAAGACATGTAAGACTTGTATTATCGAGATTGCTTGCACATAATCTTTATGTGAAGCTGAAGAAATGCTTGTTCCATAAAGATGAGGTACTCTTTCTAGGCTACATCATATCCAAAACAGGAATCGAGATGGACATGAGTAAAATATCCTGCATTCAGGATTGGCCTACACCAACTACACGCAAGGCGCTGCAGCGATTCCTGGGATTTTCAAATTTCTACAGGAAGTTCATAAAAAACTTTTCTGCTATTGTGAGACCCCTCACACAGCTCACTAGCATAAAAATACCATTTAAATGGTCAGAAGAAGCAAATAAGGCTTTCCACTTGTTAAAAACAAGGTTTACTTCCGCTCCCATATTACGCCATCCAGACCCATCCCTCCAATACATTCTGGAGGTAGATGCGTCAAACCTGGCAGTAGGAGCAATACTCTCCCAACGACCTACCCCCACTTCACCACTTCATCCAGTCGCCTTTTTTTCTAAATCCCTGAGCAGTCCCGAGATAAATTACCCCGTGGGTGAGAAGGAACTGCTTGCTATAAAATTGGCTCTGGAGAATTGGCGACATTTACTCGAAGGCACCCAATTACCAATAATTATATACACGGACCATAAAAACCTCCAATATCTTCAGACTAGCAAAACTCTCTCGCATTCACAGGTACGATGGTCACTATTCTTTCTAAGGTTTAACTTCCTAGTGACCTACACACCTGCAGATAAGAACAAAAAGGCGGATGCACTATCACGACTAACTGAAGAAAACTACTTTGAAATTCCTTCCGTTCCTATAATACCTCACAAACGCATTATTGGAGTTGTCCGTTCCTTGAAGGAAGAGGTTCTGCATGGTATAAGGTTGGATTCACCCCCACCACAACTAACTACCGATGCAGAAGGCTTCCTCTACTACAACGACAAACTTTACATACCACCTACCCTACGCACCAAGATCTTGGAATTATCGCATGATGTGCCTATGGCAGGACATATGGGTATGACAAAGACTTTCAATTTGATTTCTCGGCAATTCTGGTGGCCTGACATGAAAACATCTATACAAAAATTAGTCTCTTCATGCAATGTCTGTGCCAGGTCCAAAATTGACACTACGAGACCATCCGGTCTACTATGCAGTCTACCAATACCCCAAACTCCATGGGAGGTTCTGTCATTGGACTTCATCGTAGAATTGCCTCCTTCCAAAGGATTTAATACCATCTTGGTGTCAGTGGACCATCTGACAAAGATGGCACATTTCATTGCTATTTGCAGACTACCTTCGTCCAAACAAACGGCAGAACTCCTGATGAAACATGTCTTCAGATTACATGGTATCCCAAAAACTCTTTTGTCTGACCGTGGATCCCAATTTATTTCTAAATTCTGGCAAGAACTATGTCACATACTACGGATTGAGCGGAAGCTCACTTCTCCTTACCATCCGCAGACCAACGGACAGACTGAAAGAGTCAACCAATGCATCGAGCAGTATTTACGTTGTTACACTTCTTACCAACAGGATGATTGGTTGGATCTTCTCCCCCTGGCAGAATTTGCCTACAACAACGCAACTCACAGTACAACCAAGCAGAGTCCGTTCTACTTGAACTATGGGTTCCATCCCTCTATTCTCCCTCCACGCATCCTTCCTTCAAATAACCCAGTAGCCTCAGACTATCTTTCCCAAATAAAGGATTCTCTGGGTTTACTAAATACCATTGCACACGCTCACAGTCAACAAAAGAAGTACTATGATCTTCGTAGAAGACCTTCTCCACAGTATACTATCGGGGACCTCGTTTGGCTCTCAACAAAAAACTTGAGACTGAAGATCCCTAGCAAAAAGCTTGGACCTCTGTTCTTGGGACCTTTCCCAATCAAGAAACTTATTGGAAAAGCTGCAGTGCAGCTTACATTGCCAATGGACCTAAAAATCCATCCCATTTTCCATGTGTCGCTACTAAAACCCCATGTTCCGGACCAAGGAATAAGGCCTAATATTCCACCTCCCCCTCCTGTACAAGTTGAAGGTGGAGAAGAATACGAGATAAAAGAGATTCTGGATTCTCGTATCTACAGAAGAAGACTTCAGTACTTGGTTAGATGGAAGAACTATGGGCCCCAAGACGACACCTGGCTAAACACCTCTGACATACATGCCCCTAGATTAATCCGCAATTTTCATGCGAGATACCCAGACAAACCAGCTCCAGAGGCCTTCAGGAGCAGGCCTTAAGGGGGGGGGGGTATTGTAATGTTCCGGTACCTTTGGTACCCTAAATTACACTTTCCACAAGTGTATGCGCCCTACCATTTACTTTTGGAAAGGTGCGCATACACCTTTAAGACTGGAGCTGTCATCACTCAGCGCCAGACTAGATGGCTATTTAAGGCGTCGGTTCTCACTCACATGTGTTCGTTCAAACACCCTTATCTGGATGCTAACCTTGCTTGAAGCTTCCATGCTTGCAAGCTTACTTCGCTGACGGAACCTCGCTGCGCTGATCCCTGTATCCCGCTACTGGATCATCCGCCTCTCCTGAACCACCCTTCGGCTGTATCGCTAATAGTGCTAAGTACCCCGCAGGGGAATTCTCTATAAACTTATACTAAGCTTACACTATCTAGCTCTGCATAGTAGAGACTGTTTATCACATCTGCATAAACTAGATTGCTAGCTCTTGAGACTACTGCTACTTTTCTGCACTGGGTTGATCTCTTTTGTATGTCCACCTGCTATTCTATCATCTGCTATCATACAACATTGCTAAACCTTCCTGCATCCATCTGCTACTGTCTCACCTTCAAGTGTCTATCACCTACCACCTCCACTCAACCTATCCCTCAACCTTCATCATTGTGTTACCACATGCATAAAGTCACTCTAAGAACCAGCTTGCTAATTGTGTGTATTTACTGGCTGAAATAAGACCTTCCACACATGATGAGTCATTGAGGTTGGGAATGGTATCTCAGCATATCTCTTACATGACTGCTGACGTGGAACTATTTCTGCAGCTGAAAATCCACACCATATAAAAACGCAGGAGCGTTACATGGGGAGAGTTTGCTGCACTGAAAGTAAAGGGGCTGAATAATTTTGCACGCCCAATTTTTCAGTTTTTTATTTGTTAACAAAGTTTGAAATATCCAATAAATTTCATTCCACTTCATGATTGTGTCCCACTTGTTGTTGATTCTTCACAAAAAATTACAGTTTTATATCTTTATGTTTGAAGCCTGAAATGTGGCAAAAGGTTGCAAAGTTCAAGGGGGCCGAATACTTTCGCAAGGCACTGTACATGTGGCTTAAGTGTGACCCTCACTCTTTTTATCCCCTTGTCCTGCTTCTCCATCTTTCTTTCTTTCTTTCTTTCTTTCTTTCTTTCTTTCTTTCTTTCTTTCTTTCTTTCTTTCTTTCTTTCTTTCTTTCTTTCTGTCTTTCTTTCTTTCTTTCTTTCTTTCCTTCCTTCCTTCCTTCCTTCATCACACAAATCTTTAATGTCAGATTACGCTTTACTGCTTATCTTGTTGCATAGATAACTATCTATTGTATAGTTTGTCATTGCATGAACCTAATGATGCAGACAATGGTGTATCATTCATTGTCTATGGTATGTCTGTTTTTATTTAAAATTTAAATAAAAAACCTTTATAAAATGTGGAAAATATAGTATACTAATGTAAAAAATAGGATGACAATTTAATGTCCCCTGTTTTTCATATACTTTGTAGGTAACTAAAATATCTCATCTATTCTATATCAGATAGTGGTGGTTTTAATTGCCTAAAAAGTTGAATTTTATTTTTATTTTTTTTTGCTGTATGGTGCATATATGGTAGGTTGTCTGTATAAATGAAGGGTATTGCATTTTATTTCTTTATTTCCTTCATTTCTGAGCTGATAATTGATAGTCCTCATCTCAGAAATACCTGTACAGGGTACCTGTAGGCGAAGGGATGATCACCTTCATATAAAGTCTTAATTATTATATTTAACAGTTGTTCTGATTTGCTTGTAGGGGGATTTTGATATAGACAAATATTAACAGACATATGTTGTGCAGCCATAAAAGTGTTCCTAAGGGTTCTATTTCTTTCTTTGCTAACTCCTCATACTTACTTTGGTGGGGTGACAACACTAGGCCACCTCTTCTGAAATCAGGGCAGCTATGTCACCTGGTGCTTGCGGTTTCTCAAGCCTCTGGTAACATGCCCCATACTGTGCATAGGGCTTAGATTATGGGAGCTGTAGTTTGTTCAGTGACCTGCACATTACATAGTGATTATGTAGAGAGAGACCATTGAATAGTCCAGGCTACTGCCAGGTCCTTTTAGCAAAAGGAAGAGAGCTAGGGACACATAATAAGGATATGTTACAAGATTTGGAGAGGCAAGTATAACTTATAAACAAACTAATAGCTTGTGAATCACATTGTCTGGAAATATCTTGAGCGTTAAATTGGAAATCTTCAAATTTTGGTTAACTTCAGCTGTGTACAAATATTTATAGTTGTACTTTGTAATGCTGGAGTGGCCATATTATCTGTTCATTTGTAGATAAGCAATAACTAACGAGTAACAAAATTAACTGTATTACTTTACCTTGCAGCTTAAAAGTCCACGGAAAGGTGGAGTTTTGCTTTTAGTGACCAAGTTTCAGTTTGAAGTTCTTCAAATATTTTTCTGGTCACCCCCATTCCAATATCAACATAAGTTATAGGTAATAAAATGTAGGTATGTAATCTTATAATTTCCAGAGTTTCCACAAAGTGCAAAATTTATGGACTGAGCAAACTTCACAGTAGAATTTCAGTCAAACTTTCAAATAAAAACATCAAAAAGTTTATACTTTTTTCCTTTTAGAAGTCCCGCTTTAAAAGTGAATTATCTGATAGCTTAAACTAATTATCAGATATTTCAAACTTCAAACAATAGTATTAGAATTATGATAATAGATTTCAGATGGTTAATATTGCATTCTAACAAGCAGATGAAAACCATATCGGAACATACAGGAATGCAAGAGAAAACTAATGACAGTGTATTAAACTATATCTATTGACTAAGAGCACCAGGATGAGTAATTTTGCTGGTTGATCCAATATTAAACCGTGTATTGAACTTATTTTAGTAGTATTTGATGAATGTGAGTACAAGAATTGTTCATGAATTTAAGCTTAAGTCCAGGTAGATATTAAGGGCACAAATTAATGCAACTGTGTAGTCTCATAAGTATATCATTAAAGGGTAAAATTACCTTTACAGATGTTTCCCAAAATGGTTCCTACTTATTACAGTGTCCCCAATATATTAAATGCTTTGCTCTGTTCCCCAACAAAATGTCCACCTCTTCATCTTCTGACACCATCTTGCAGATGCAAGCAAGTAGATAGACTGTCAGTGCAAAGCACCTATTTCCTGCGCTCTGAGTGGTGCAATCTTCTATCCAGCTCGGTTATAGACTTGTAGATGAGAACAAACGACACGGCAACCTTGTAATGCTTCAGCCTTGCAGCCCCTCACTAGACCAGGGTGGTCTGGGAACAGTATAAACGATAAACAAAAACACAAGGGCGCACCGGCCTAGTGCATTATCCTTTAAGCAGGTTTATTAAAATATGAATTAAAAATATTCACAAACAAGTTCTTGAGGCTCTGAGGAAGAGGCGCTGCCTCGAAATGCGTAAGCCTGTAGCCTGTACAGCTTTGGGGGATGATCCAATCCCGATCTCGATGCTGAGGATTTTATACTTTGTCTGGTGTGCTTTTTTATCAAGAACTCGTTTGTGAGTATTTTTAACCGGTTGCCGACTGCGCACAGTATATTTACTGCGGCAGTCAGCCCCGGCCAGGCAGAGTGACGTAGGTCTACGTCGCTCGCCTGTCACCGGGTTTTGAGCCAATAGTGGGCGAGCGCGCGCGCGCTGAGGCTCGTTCACGGAGGAGTGCGGGCGTGTGACCGGTGGACCCGATGTCCGCCGGTCACACTACGATCATCGGTAGAGTGGGAGAAAGGCGGAGCAGCTTATGTAAACAAGCCGCCTGTCATTCTCCCCTGTGTAAAAATAAAGATCAGACGGTTCTACTATGTAGAACCGTTGATCTCTGTTTTTACACTAGTAGCCATGTCCCACTACAGTTAGAATCACACCCCTAGGACACACTTAACCCCTCCCTGTCCAATACAGTTAACCCCTTCCCTGCCAGTGTCATTTTTACAGTAACAGTGCATATGTATAGCACTGATTACTGCAGTAATGTCACTGGTACCCCCAAAAGTGTCAAAAATGTCAGTCAAGGGTCCGATCTGTCCGCCGCAATGTCACAGTACCGCAAAAAAAATCGCAGATCGCCGCCATTACTCGTTAAAAAAAAAAACACCAAAAATGACAAAAATCTTTCCCTTTGTTAGTAAACGCGATAACTTTTGCGCAAACCAATCAAAATACGCTTTTTGCAATTTTTTTTACCAAACATATGTAGCATAAAACAAATTGGCCGAAAATGTTAAAAAATTTAGATTTTTACATTTTTTGGGGGGGGAATTTCATATAAAAAAAAAGTGAAAATATTGTTATTTTTGCAAAATTTACGCTCTTTTTTTGTTTATAGCGCATGATCAAAAAATCGCATAGGTGATCAAATACCACCAAAAGAAAGCTCTGTTAATGGGAAAAAAAGGACGTGAAATTTGTTTAGGTACAGCGTCGCACGACCGCGCAATTGTCCGTTAAAGTCACCCAGTAAAAAATCGCAAAAAACCCCCTGGTCAGGAAGGGGGTAAAATCTTCCGGGGCTTAAGTGGTTAATTCATATTTTAATAAACCTGCATAAAGGATAATGCACTAGGCCGGTGCGCCCTTGTGTTTGTTTATCGTTTATACCATCTTGCAGATGGCAGGAGGCACCCAATTCCAGATTCATGGTCCTGGAATAAGCACTCCCTACTTGCACATGCACAGTTCTCTCGCACTTGCAGCTCAGCAGTTTTACATGTAAAAGAGAGCAGACTTCAATATATTGGAGACAGTCTGGTTCATGGGAACCTTTTGGGTAAATATGTGGAAAGGCGAACTTACCCTTGAAAATTATTTTTTTCTTTTTAATGAAAGCAGGGTTAGCACAGCCTATCTCAAGTGGATAGGGTGAAAAAGACGAGTGAAGGTGAGATGAGCTCATCAGTCTGCTGCTTCTTCTTTCACTGTCCAGTCACAGGCTGGGGGAGGGACAAGGGAAGGGACAAAGAATCTAATTCTTTTTATCCCTAGCAGCTGGCACTCTCCTCCTCCCTTTATGTGGGTAAGTCATTGACAACCTCACATACAATGCAGGACTGCTGCAATTTTTTGTTTTGAATACAGTTTAGCTTTGAATGCAGCAGAGAAAAATCAAGTCTCCTGCTATGCCATATGTGGCTGTGTTGTGTGGGAGACCTTTGTAAATCTCATAACTGATGGGCAGGAATTCAAGTACTTTGGCTAGTAAAACAACTTTCCTATTTGTATTTCTTCTGTTTAGTTGTTTGTCCGGAATTCAACTTTAATGCTGTTTGGTTTCACAAATATTGATTCAGAAAGCAATATATTTGTTTGTATAGATTTTAACAGCCATATTCCTTTTCCTCAAAAGCAGGAACAGGAAACAAGTTACACCATCCTGCGAGCAAAAGGCACCAATGTGACGATCACTGGTCTAAAGCCTGATACCACATATATCTTCCAAATTCGAGCTCGAACAGCAGCTGGATATGGAACAAACAGCCGCAAGTTTGAGTTTGAAACAAGTCCTGACTGTACGTATCTGAATGTTCTTTATATCAATCCAAAATGTAATATATACAGTAATTAAGTTTTAGGGTGTGTCAGTTAAAACTGATTGTACTGTAATATTCTTATTTCTTGCAATACCTGTAGTGGCGAACTATAGGTAGTCCCAAATTTGTAGTCTAGGATCTGATAGAAAAGGTATTTTTGGTTTTAAAAAAAGAGGCTTAACTGAACCCACAATTATTTTCAGTGACCCCATTTACATGTTATTATATAGTACTACTCTCCTTTTTGGTATGATGGATTACTGTGCCTTTTTACCATTAAAAGCAGTCCTTGATCTCCAGCTATGTGACTGCAATTCTGAAGAATTATTGCAACTGTTTGAAGCACTAAACATACAAAGCTGAACCAAACCACCCCTACCTATCTACCCAAGTGCATACTACTTACTGACGGTTGGTAAAAAAACCCAGTGCTCAGCTTCCCATGCCTGCACACTAATATTCCTTAGCCTTCAAGGGACTTTGCTCCTACAGTATGTGTATGTCTCATCAGATCTCTAGGGGCCAGGATACAGACAACACTGGAGCTTGTCAATAGAGGAAGTATTTAAGCATTTAGGGAAGGGGGGTGGCGCAGCTGTGTATTTTACCAGATTGCACCTTTGAAAAGTCGAATGACTGGCAATTAAAGTGGAGTTCCTCCCTAAATTTATACTTACCTCCATCTTCTCGCTCCGGGTCACCTGAAAAACAAATGGATATTCGCAATTTTTTTTTTTTTTTACTTACCTCGTATAGAAGAAAATATACTTACCTTACTTCCTTCTTCCTCCCCTCGGCGGCCACGGCGATTCGTCACTTCCTGGCTTTGCAGTGATTCCTGGGAGCTGAACGTCATCGCTCCCAGGAATCAATGCGCCTGCACCGGCCCCGACGTCACTTCCGGTGCGCGCGCGTCATTCCCTTCTAAACAGCTTCTGGGCATGCCCAGAAGCTGTGGAGGGATGACGCGCGCACACCGGAAGTGACGGCGGGGCCGGTGCAGTGCATCGTGGGACCGAAGAAGACGGAAGAGGACGCAGAAGAGGATCGCGCTGGCTTCAAGCTGCCCACACCTGAGATGGCAGCGCTGGACAATACTTTTTCAAGGTAAGTATTTCTCCTAAAAGGTAAGTGCAACCCGGGACAGATCAGAGGCTAGCCATTGTGGAATGTACTAGCCCTGACTGTCCCGGGGGTATTTTTATTAAAAAATGTATTCCCAGGGTGGAACTCCGCTTTAAGGACTGATTATTATTGATAAAAAGGAACAAATAAAACAAAAAAAAAAATGTTGTTGTATATTGTGAGTATTCAAAAAAGTATTTATGCACACTAAAATGAATAGGTTATTTTATATATCATTGGTACAGTTGTACTCCATTTTTACCTTAAGCAAATTAAATACTCATCAACCATTAATACTGCAGCTCGTTCATGCGTTCTCAATAGAACCTAGGAAACTTCACATCACTTAAATTATACTCAACATCAAGGTCTGGCCACAGTTGTCATTCTGGCTGAGATTATGTTATTGCTGCTGGCCATTCCAACATGCAAAGCTTGTGAGTTCCAGCAGTTATATCAGACATTATGGACTGTTGGAGCCCTAACCTGCTCCTGGCACCGGACTTTTCTCAGCTCTAAACATAAAAGGAGCTTTGTAACCATTTTACAGAAAATCCTTAAAATGTTAACACTGTTCAAGAAAAACTTTCAATTGCATTTCTTATACCATGCTGTTCATCCCCTAGGTATTGTGTTTTTTTTTAATGTCATTTTATTGTCATACAAATTTTAACAGTCCATTACATCTAAGTACAGTAAGAAGCAGAAGCACACTATAAGTGTTTTTCAACAACCATGTGTCAACATCTTACACTAAAAGGATCAGGATGGCTTCAAACTTTTTACAATCAAATGAATATATTAGGGTATTAGCTGAAGTATGCAGGAGAAAAAAAATTGATTATATAATTGAATTGATATAATTGATTATATAATTTCAAAAAAAGATAGCTTTATCTTATTAATTTATTGAATGGCTAGCGTTGGCAACAATAGTTAAAGAAGAAAGGAGGTAAATGGCACTGCCTGGATCCAAGAAATAGTGAAAGTCAATGGGAGATTAGTGGAAGATAAATAAATGTATCTCACCAATCAATAAAACTGAAGAAGTAAAGTGCTGAAATGCAACGAATAAATAGTGTAAAAATAAGTAATAATGAATGATAAAGCAATACTGGCAGTGTTGAGACAACGGGATATGTGAAAAATGTATTAAAAACATCAATCAAGTGACAAGGTGCAAAAAAGTGACATATGTGCAAAAATTAAAAATCTCAAAATATAGCCATATAAAAATAGATGATGATAGTCAAGATCGCAAATTATATTCAATCTTTAATGGTGATTTGTGATTGTGAAAGCATGCATGCTCCCCCTCTTTCCCAGGACCGCACTCACCAGATCAACAAACCCCTACAGGGGTAACGAGCATCAGTAGCAGTAAAGATGACTCTTGTATGTATACCCAGCTGTATATACACCATGTATACAAGTAGGAAGTCATTTCTCAATGGCCACAGAAGTATGGGAATAAAAGCATCCTCATAGTGTGATTCCATTTAGTAAAATGTAGTAAAGTCATTAAAATTTGGTTTTACCACTCTGCCCCCACCCCCTCCTATTTTGCACTTCTGCTTTGTGTTTACATTAGAGGTTTGAAGTCCAGAAGGCTGCCACATCACTATTGGGAGCAGGGCAAACTAAGCTGCTGACATTAAAGTAAATGTTTATACTGCTGTAAATTTTGAGGATACATTACTTCACAGTGCCTTCAGTTACAGAGGTTATTGAAGCCCCAGAGTGGCTTACATTTCTCACTTTCCATTATCTCCAAGCTTTACTCTTCTTGCCTTTAGGAGCAGAAAGAAGCTCCAAATTGCAAATGGTGAGCTCTTGCCCCACAGCTATGTGACAGTGCTGAGTGCCTGAGCAAACAATTGCTAAACATCGGTGCTGTCACATAGAAAGAAATTATTTCTATAAGCTGGAAGTACTGGTTATGTTAATGTTGCCTTCGTGCATGCAGTGAAGGGAAAATGAAAGCAAGTTAAGTATAAGCAGCAAAGCACAGATTTATAGTGGGGCCCCCTTACATCCTATACAAAAAAATTTGACTGTTCCATTTATGCCCTGAGGTGTTAATTTTTTATATATATATAAAAAAAAAAAAAACAGATAATGGTCCTAGAATGAACATTCTATTCTGCAATGGGCATGTAAAATGAATGCTGAAGAAGCAGGAGGGGAAACTAACTCAGAGCTAGCAACTTGACCCTGTAATAATTAGCTATAGCTATAAGCCTTTCACGAAAGATAGCTATCATTGCATGCTCTATTGCACCCGGACTCTTGTATGCAGATGTTTAGCTGTGTCCCGAAGACCACACTTCAGTATCAACACTAAAGTGCAGACTGCTCCATCCACAAACCTGGGCAAGAAAATAAACCTTTTCTATTGAATAACAATGTTGAGTGTTGGGATGAATGCAATGCAGACACCTTTGGAAGCTTCCACATACTTTTTTATTCTATACTGCACATTCAAGGATCCCCGAAACCTGTGGTAGTTTGATATAAATTAACATTTTGCAAAGAAAGTTGAAAGATGACCACCTCCCTTTTCCCAATAGCAATTTGAGTCAGTGGGAGCCACCCAACATTAAATTTACCAATTGGGCATTGTAGAATGTTGAATGGGGCAGGCTATGCCTTCAGATTTCTCTGCAAACTGCCAGTTGGGAATTTACTATTAATGTGGCCCTGGTCTTCTTCAGCATTGTGTTAACGCGTGTTGCATTAAGGGAGCCCATTTATTTTGTAGTGGATGGCAATGCACAACCAAGGACTAAAAAAATAAATAAATACATGCAACATATTTTCCAACACAGTACATTACAATGCATGATAGTGGTGCATTGAAATGCATTTGTTTCGGAGTTGGATTTCCTTAGCGCATTGGGGCACCATTCAAAATAGTGGTCTCCACAAAACTGATGTTACTGCAAAGCAATACAACGCAAAAGCCCCCAGGGTTCCTGCTCTGCAGCTAAGCTGCTACTTCACAATGCTTTAGTCCCCATTGTTTAATCTTTGTAGTTACACTCTACTACTCCTAGGCCAGCCATACACACCATACCGAAACTGGCCGAGATTGCAACTATTAATGGGCAGCCTGAATGCCAAGTTGATCGATCAATAAACTTGGGTACAACCAGTCTGCTAGATTCTCTTGCGATAATCACTGTCTTCTCCCAGTGGGGACAGCCCCTGCTAGGAGCAGACAACAGCTTGGCAAGAGGGATTCCCCTGTCAGCACTGTCTGTGTTGATGGGGGAATCATGCAAATTTCCTTCCTGCAACCCGTGGTTGCAGGAAAAGAAATGTTCACCGTGTGTGGCCTGCCTTAAACTGGCCATACATGGATTTAAAAATCGTTTGAAAAATCATTTGTTTTTGATAAAGATCTGTCGAACGTCTGTGTGGTAAGGCCATCATTGTGTCCAATTGCTTTCCACACTTGTCAACATATTATCAATCATTAACGACATAAATGGTATATTTTTTGGCGATCGATCACACAATCAGCGGAAATTATGTAAAGATTTTTGACCTTTGTGAACCCTCCCACTCTCAAACTGTATTTATTTTGTGAGCTAACAAAGCTAACAAAACTTGTGGGACAGTGTCTGGTCCCACAATATAAAAAAAGACGAATTTCCTTGGCTCTTAAAACATTCTTGTGTCTGATTTTGCAATACAGGGACAATGGGTTCAGGTTTAATTTTTTGGAAGTCACACTGTTTAACTGTTTTTAACCACTTCAAGACCGGAAGATTTTACCCCCTTCCTGACCAGGCCCTATTTTGCGATGTGGAACTGTGTTACTTTAACAGACAATTGCGCGGTCGTGCAAAGCTGTATCCAAACAAAATTGACATGATTTTTTTTCCCACAAATAGAGCTTTCTTTTGGTGGTATTTGATCACCTGTGCAATTTTTAATTTTTGCGCTATAAACAAAAAAATAGCGAAAATTTGGAAAAAAAAACAACAATATTTTTCACATTCTGCTATATAATATTCCCAAAAATAAAAATGTTAAAATTAAAATTTTTTAACATTTTAGGCCACTTTGTTTTCTGCTACATATTTTTGGTAAAAAAAATCACAATGAGCATATTTTGATTGGTTTGTGCAAACGTTATCGCATTTACTAACTACGGGAAAGATTTATGTCATTTTTATTGTTTTTTTTTTTTACTAGTAATGGCAGCGATCTGCAGAACTGTGACATTGCGGCGGACAGATCGGACCCCTAACTGTCATTTTTGACACTTTTGGGGGGACCAGTGACATTACTACAGGATTCAGTGCTATAAATATGCACTGTTACTGTAATAATGACACTGACAGGGAAGGGGTTAATCCTATGGGCTATCAAAGGGTAAAATGTATGCCTCATGCTTACTGACCTTTGTGGGGGGTGGGGGCTCTGTAACATAGACAGAGATTGCAGGTTCAGCTATGCTGAATCCTGTGATTTCTTCCTGTCTGTCACTGAGAAGATCCGCCTGCTTTGTTTACATAAGCAGGCGGGTCTTCTCACACTTTCCTTGACGATCGGGGAAGGGAGGCAGCGATCGCCGCCTCTCCTCCTCTGGCCTGACTCCCACTGTGTCTAAACACAGCGGAAGCGAGCCTCCGGCAGCGTGCACCCGCCCCCCAGACCATTAGGAGTCCAGCGACATAGGCCTACATCGCTGGACCAAGGGGAGCCGCACTGCCGCAGTAGGATTACTGTGAGCAGTCAGCTAGTGGTTAATATTTTCTGTTTCCCTGTATGAACGAAAGTCCAGCAAGGAGAAAATTCTTTCTTGTACTTCCAGGGATAACATTTTCACATGCATGTGCACTGTATGTTTTTATCTAATTGTTTACCATGGATCCCACTACTAATGTTTAGAAAATTGTTCGATTGCACAGCAAAATTCCGGCATGACGGATCATTCTTTAGGCATTAAATATTGCATTTTGAGAATCGAAATGAGCCCACTAACATTTCGAAGGTTAAACGATTGAGCTTAACAAACTTTTTTCAAGCTATTTTCTATTCACATATGGCCAGCTTTAGTGCATTTATAAATACAAAGATACCAGGAGATCGTGGCATTGTACCCAAATGTGTCTACTGTTTACAGAGCAGAATGTTTTATTGTTAGGCTGTTATAAATGTATCATGGTTAGGATCTTTTATAGAATCACTATCATTCCTGCTTTGAAATACACAATCTAGGAAATGTGATATTTTATACTCTAAGATATACAACAACCTGTTATATTGTGCCAAAAGGACTGCTAGATTCATCATTAGTTAGTTATCAGAGTGCTTCACTCTCAGCACAAGTGTTGAAATGATCTGGCTGTAATTGGGTGTAGAAATGATGTCCTAACCCCAAATCATGTAAACACACGTTATTAGTGAAATACAATATGCCACCCACAGCTACATTGTTAGCATGGGTTAGCACTGGACCATTGCTATTATTTTCACATGTGTTTTATCAAGTGAATTAAACTCAATTACACGGTTGTTCTTTACATCACTAAATTGCTAGTTGCTGTAAATAAATTTAACACACAAACTTTTTTTGTTCTTTTTAAGCCATGATCGCTGTTTTTAAGTTCACTTTGTGATTTGTTACAGAAAAACAGACTAAGGATTTGGCACTGCTGCCCTGCGTTAACATACGATTTTAAAATTAATTGGGGTGCCAGTAAACTAAGTGTGGCTGTTTTGGTTAGATTTTACACTATTTTTTCTTTGAAAGGACCTGCCAAGTAGCTGGTCTGGATTTGTATTTATTGAGAACAATGACCAGCATTTTAGGATTTAAAGCTTGTTAATCTGTCCAGTTTGTATGCTGTACTTGATTCTCATTAGCGCACTGTTCCTTTCACATAACATCCCAGATTGGCTGCTTATACACTATTGGCAGAACTCTTTATGGTAAGTTTAGGAAACTGAACAGTATCCATTGTTAAAGGACGCTTTTCAATCCAGAATTGGTGTTCAATAACCTATATTAGTCATTCTGAATTTAATCTCAAAGATTTCAGAAATGTTTAGTTTGTACTGTGTAATGAAAAAAGGAAAAGTTATGGTGTATTAGAGGTCTAAATAGATCTGCCCTTTGAAACCATAGAACATTTTTTGTTTAGGCTAGACTTCTTGTCTTCTTGTTTAAAAAAAGTAATGTGAATATTGATATGCTGTACATACATACAGCTTCTACTCTTCTGGGAAGGCTGTCCACAAGGTTTAGGAGAGTGACTATGGGAAAGTTTGACCATTCTTCCAGAAACACACTCATGAGGTCAGGCACTGATGTTGGATGAAGGGAGAGAGAGAGGGCCAAGTGCCGATCTAAGTGTAGCAATATAGGTAGTTTATTGGACACACAAGAAGAATCTTACTCACAAAGGGTGCATAAAGGCAGGCATCTTAAAAGCAGTGGGGGGTCTCTGAAGTCACATCCAGGGTGGGCTGTCCGGTCAGGCAGTAGCGCTGATGCTGTAGAGGACAAGCGGCGATCTCCTGTTGCGAGGCAGGGGACGTGCTGATCCTCAGCGGTGGTGATGCAGCATGGATCCGCCGGTCGGATTGCCGTGACGTCACTTCCCGAGACACCAGGGAGATAGAACGGCGACGCGTTGCGGAGCTCCGCTCCTTCTTCAGGCCGTCAGTGATGTTGGATGAGGTCTGGCTTGTATTCTCCTCTCCAATTCATCCCAAGGGTGTTCTATCGGATTGAAGTCAGGACTCTAAGCAAGCCAGTCAAGTTCCTCCACCCCAAACTCATGTATCCATGTCTTTATGGACCTTGCTTGTTGGAAAAGCCAAGCCCAAACTGCTCCAACAAAGTTGGGAGCATGAAATTGTCCAAAATGACTTGGTATGCTGTCACCTTAAGAGTTCCCTTCACTTCTAGATTGTAAGCTCTAACGAGCAGGGCCCTCTAGTTCCTCCTGTTTTGAATTTTATTGTAACTGTATTGTCTTCCCTCACATTGTAAAGCGCTGCGCAAACTGTTGGCGCTATATAAATGCTGTATAATAATAATAATAACTAGAACTAAGGGGCCAAGCCCAACCGCTGAAAAACAGCCCAACACCATAATCCCCCCTCCAGCAAATGATTTGAACCAATGCAAAAAGCAAGGTCCATGAAGATATGGATGAGCGAGTTTCGGGTGGAGGAACTTGCCTGGCCTGCCAAGAGTGCTGACCTCAACCTGATAGAACACCTTTTGGGATGAATTAGAGCAGAGACTGGGAGCCAGGCTTTCTCATCCAATATCAGTGCCTGACCCCACAAATGCGCTTCTGGAAGAATGGTCAAACATTCCCATAGACACACTCCTAAACCTTGTGGACAGCCTTCCCAGAAGAGTTGAAGCTGTTATAGCTGCAAAGGGTGGGCCAACTCAATATTGAACCCTACGAACTAAGAATGGGATGGCATTAAAGTTCATGTGCGTGTAAAGGCAGGTGCCCCAATACAACATATTGGTCAGTAGAGTGCTCTACTGATATGTTGTAAGTGATTTACATAGCTTGTGTAAATGTATCTCTTGCTGTTCAGGTCTATTGATAACACACATAGTTCAGTTAGTAGATAGACACCCTCGGCTGTTCCTAGTTTCACGCTTGTCTCTGAAGCCAGAGACAATGTTATTGTTTTATAGATGATTGTACATACTATATAAAGGCATACTAAGCTAATTTTGTGGGATATAATCTCTTACTTTTGCCGTCTGATCCTTTTGCTTTGAGAGCTGTCTTTACAGACCTGAGCCAATGTAAACACTGCTTTGTTTACATTGAGCTTGACCGCATTTTCACTGATTCGATCTATTCACTGTGAGAAGCCATAATGATGACTTTTATGTTGCACTTAAGTAATCCCTGTAGAAACTGACCTTAAACAATTTGGATCAGGCAGCATCTGCATAAGTTTAGCAAACCCCCCACCCCCCAATCTCATATGATTTCCAATTACAGAAATCATAATCTACACTACATCTACAGAGCTCCCTTCCTTGATGAATTTCTTGCTCTTTCTCTGTCCTGGTCTGTAGATGTGCTCCCTACTCTGTTGCTATATATACAATGTTGTATGCATACTATGGACTAGACATCACATAATTTGACTCCAACCAACAGCCCTCTCATTTCCTTAATTCTTTAAGACCTTGTTTACAAGGACACAGAAGGGGGCTCAACTGCCCCCAAACTCTAGTCAGAAAACAGTTATAGAGTCAAATAGCCCAAACAGCTAAGGAAGGATGTTTCTTTGCTTTATGCTACAGCAGGATCAAAGTAAATAGCACATCCTGAAATTGCATCATAACTAAAGGCCATATAACAACAATTTGCAACCACTAAAGAATCAATCACATTAGCACAGCTAATAGTGCTTAGTCACATTTAGGTGGACTTATTCTGTAATGTGAAAGACGTTGCACCACTCTTCCGAAAGGCTTTCTCAGGTAACAAACATTTCTAAACTGATTAAGCCATTAGACCTTTCCAAGAAGTCTAGTTGGATGTGATTGACTACTACCCACTATGCTATGGATGAAGAAAACCTTGATAGAAACTCTGATTAGCATTCTTGTTTCCAGCAAGTTGCTGTCAACCAAAGCTCGGTGTAACAAAAATTCCGGGAAATTGTAGCGACTGACTGTTTTGCAGCATTTAGAACTATCTACGGAATCACCAACTTCATTAGGTACATCCATTGCAGCTACTGAGGATCATACTACACCAGAAATGTGGAGCTCCAATATCAATCATAGTATCAATCTACAGCAGAAACTCTTTTTCTAGTTACAAATTGACAGAGAAGATGATCAGAGTGATTTGTAGCTGCTAAACATCTCTTTTGCAAAGTTACTGGTGTTACATGTCCCCAACATTGCTCAGAGATGGTCTGAAAGTTCCAATGACATGTTATGTACTTTAGCATTTAGCACCGTGTGTGTAAGGGCTGGCGGTGACTGTTGCTTAGTTGTAATTTTTAGTAAAAAGTCTCAAACAAATTATTATATCAATTTAGTACACATTATATAATTATTGCCAATTATTCATTTTTATATTATACTATACGTGGCATTGTTCTCTAAGGCACAGTACAACTCAATTTTTGTTGCTATTGACAGAATGTTGCTGATTTTGTCATTATTTTCTGGAATCACTCATGTGTCTCTTGTGAAGAACTAACATATTTTATTATTTTTATTCTTCTAGCTTTCTCCATTTCAAGTGAAAATAGTCAGGTTGTGATGATTGGCATCTCAGCAGCGATAGTAATTATCCTGCTCACAGTGGTGGTGTACGTGCTCATTGGAAGGTTCGTTGTCTAATTTTTCTGCTCCAATATTATACACCGGATGTATATACATTTTTTTCGGGATTGTCCACACAAATACATGCATGTTTATATAATTCATTATTGGAAATTTTAAAATGTATGTGTATCCAAACCCAAAACAATTTTATTTTAGTTGTGGGTCAAGTAGGAAAGGGTTGGCAACCCTACCATGCTTTGTGTTGCTGTATAGGGTACTTAGGAGCACAGTACCCAGGTTTTTGTCGCTGTCTGTGTCTATGCTGGGAAGATTTACACTCTCTATTTGTCCTGGTGACCACTTTCACCAGAGTTAAAAGTAAAAGAAAATCCAAAATTTGGAGTTGTCACCAGAACAGCAATTCTCCAGTGTGGACATTTGTGATATCATCTGTCTAAAGCTCACAAAGTATTGTTAATATCTTAATGTAAAATCTCCTTTTACACCTCCTCATTTTAGATCTTTATATATAGCACATAAGATAAAATGAAAAGTCCCCAGTAGGACATAGACTGCATTAATATAAAATAAAAGAAAACAAAACAAAGAAAGAAAGAAAAAATGCCTGGGGTTTTAACTTTCCCCTACACATCCTAAACTGTAGAAATATTATAATATATTATTATATCTTTTTATGTTCAATATATATCACTAAAATGTATGTAAAGTAAAAATGTTTTTGATATTTGTTGTTACAAGGAGTAGGGATGGGCTAACACTCCTATTTATTTTTTCTCTTTGTTTTTGCCTGTGTCCTGCTGGGGGTACAGTATATTTTCCTTTACTTTTTGTCCTTGGGAAACCATACAAAATTAGAAGAAAACACTCTAAATGTCATATGAATAGTGTCCCCTGTTGGAGGATTTACCCTTACTTCTTGCTCTAGTGACAGCTCAAAATGTTGGGATTTTATTTTTTATTTTTTTTCTCAATACATTTTTATTGAAGAATAGAATGAAAGCATGCAAGGTATAATATGATATAAATTAACAGAAAAGAAGATATTAAAATAATAAAAACAAAAATTTTAAAAAAGGGTTAATGATGTATAAATTAGTACAAACAATTTTAGGAAGTTGTCATATATGAATACAATGCTTTACATCATAATTAAAGAAATACCATTGTAAAAGATGTAATTTTACATTGTTGTGTTACACACATTAGTGTAATTTCCTCAGGTATGGCATATCTATTGATTGTTAAGTATGTCTATTAGAAATTTCTAACTTATTGTGTTTGAAAATTAAGTCATATAATTAACAGATTTATCTTGGTGACAATGGTCTTCATGACAAATAGCGAGAGTGACCCTCCCAGTGGGGACATAGAAAAACACTTGACACGGGGTCCCTTCTCTACTCTAACCGCAATGAAAAAAAATGCTTGAACATACACTTTAATAATCAAATGTATATTTATGTTAAAGGTTAGATATTTTTTGAACTTACAAGTGGTGCTAACATCAAGGTTTGAAGGTATAATATACATCGGCGGGTATTTTATATCTGTAGTTCTAAATTACTGAACATACATTATAAATTGGCTCATGTAGAAGACAGTTTAATTACATTTATGGATGGATATGTAAATGTTTAAAGAGATAATTATAACAACAGGTGTTTAAAATGAGAAAATAGTAGGTTTCTCATCTCTATCTAGTTACTGTATTAACAAGTAATTTACACTCCAGTTCTTTCATTTACCCAAAATGGAAACAAACAGAGAGAAATAGAATATCAGTTAAATAGAATTAACACAACTCTGACAATTGTTTAAAAAAATTGTATAAATCAATCTAAATGTCTCCAGCACTAGAAACACACTTATACTCACCTTTCTGGTGGCCCGTGTCTCCTACACCACCTCTGTTCCATCACTGTAGACTTCATAAGACTCCATATGTTGTGGTTCCATTATCTGACCCCTACATCACTGCTGATAGCAGTGTGGGGACACAGGCATCTAACACTTTCAAGAGCAGCCTTTCTCAAGCTTTGTACCCCATAGGAACCATTGAAATACTTTTCAGGTCTCAAGGAACTCTTAAAAAAACAATTCATTGGTGGTTAGTAGGAGCAATACCTCAGAATTGGTGTCTAGTAGGAAAAATGCCCCATTTAGTGCTGGTCAGAATGCAACCCTTACAGACAGCTAGAATGATCATTAGGTTCATGCATCTGCCTCTGCCAGGTGGTGTTGACACTGAAATTATGCAGGTGCCATCTAATGACAAGTCAATCAACTAAAGTTCCAGGAACCCCTAGCAACTTCTGGAGGAACCCTAGGGTTCCACAGAATCTTGGTTGAGAATGGCTGCTCTAGAATGTTGAATGCCAAACAGACTGACAGAGACTGCAGTACAAGAATGGAGGAAAAGCAGGGGACCCAGTAGCACAATAAGCATCTTGCATCAAGATTGGAGGAGAAGATAGGAACATTGTCCATAGCAACTAAAAAATCTGTAAAGGCTAACATAACATACATAAAGTACAGGTATATGCATTTGCATTACTTGGTAAAGGAAACCTTTCCAAACATTCTTAAATCAGAATCAGAGGTGGGTCCTCAGCGACTGGTAGTCCCTGGCATGTCTGTTACCCCTGTCCTCAAAACTCTAAAACATGTAAAGTGTATCTAAAGCCAAACCCTTTTCTAGTTTTGTAGAGAGTGGGGAATGTTTTTTTTTTTCTTTTTTTTTAAGTTAGGGAAGATTTCTTTTTACTTCTTGTCCCAGAGAGAGACAAAACAGTAAATGTGAGGAAGCCCCTTTCAGACAGTTGCCACCTGAAAAGTTGTTTCCACTGAAAGATTGCCTTCTTCTCACCTGTCAATGACAAGTGTAAATTTCTGGAATTCTCATCACCTTCAGTCCTGGTGACAATGGCTTTGACAGAACTAAAAAAGTCACATACATACGTACCGAAATGTGGCTTGAAGCATGAATCAGGTGACGTTCTGTCTGTATGTCCTCCTCTCAGTGCAATGGAAGTCAGTCTAACAACTGATGTCTGTTAAACGGTCATTCTAGAAAACCAGCTTCCCCGCTGTCATAATACTATAGTGCGGAAGGGGAGATATGGAGATCTGTCTGTTTTTTGTTTTCCTTCAACCCACGAGTAAAGCCGTGCGTGTATACTAGGGAATCGACCGATTATCGGCAACACCGATAAATCGGGGGCCGATGTGCACTTTTACCGATATATCCCCCCGAGGTTACCGATGTTGCCGATATTTAGGGAAAGTGCTTCTACCGTGTTGATGCCTGCAGCTAGAGGCATCACCCCAGTACCGGTCCATAGCCGACGGTCGGCTGACTTGTAATGACAACCGATGCTGCTGGGAAGCCGCTCAGCTGTCATTACAAGGAGCCGGAGGGGACATCCCCCCTCCCACCGCCTTCTGCGGCTCTCCCGGGTCTCCCGTCCCACCGGGAGACCCGGGTATCCTACCCGGGTATCCGATCTCCACCACAGCCGCCGCTGAAGAGAAGACCCAGGTCTCCATGTAAAAAACCCGGAAGTGATGTCATGACATCACTTCTGGGTACTCTACGCGCCGAATTAAAAAAAATGACAGCATTCAAAACAGACAAACTTGGCGTTTTAATTTGCTTTTTAGTGCCGAGGAGGGGTTTGGGGTCTTTTAGACCCCCAGATCCCTCCACAAGGAGTACCTTTAGAAAAATAAAAAATAAAAAATATATATTTTTTACATGTATGGAAATATCGGCAGATATCGGCCAATACCGATATCCAATGACCAAAATATCAGTTTCGGCATTAAAAAAACAATATCGGTCGGTCACTAATGTATACCCTGCTTAAGTGTAGAAGGGAAATTCCACACCTTGATGTTTAAAAGTCCAGATACAGGTATTATCCAATGTAAAATCAGACTACTCCAACCAGTTGCTGATGAACTAAAGTCTTCCATTTCAAAGTATTTCTTCATTATCACGTCCGCGTAAATGGATTCCTCTCTCTCAAGCCCCAGTGGAATGGGTGAGAGGTCTAACCCCTGAAATACATTGGCTTTGTTTACAATCTTTCTTCAGATTTTCCATTGGAATTATTTTGCATCTGGACTTTATAACAATAGCAATAAAAACCTGACAGGGGTTGAAATTATTTTCTACACTATCCAAAAAAAAAAAAAAACAACCTAAAAACGTTTGGCTTTGATATACTTTTATTTTTAGTATTATCCTACTAAACAGGTTAGCAGTTTAGGCACACTAAACACCTACACCCAAAATAGAAAGGTGAAGCATAATTATATTTATTGACTTTTATGTAATTTTACTACATAAACAGTATGTATGTATATAGCCCAGATGGTAGGCGCACTGTAATTTCAACAAGAAAACAAAATACAATTTAAAAAAAGGGGGCTTGCTGATTTGGTTTATTTCATAGGTTATTGCAGGAATTTTCTAGCTGTTAACATAAGCCTTCATGTTTTCTTTTTGTACATTGTCAACTGTTTGCTGTTTTCTGTAGCTATATTTCACACCTTATTAAATCAGATTGCCTGAGATTTGACCTGTGTATGCCTGATTAAGTTTACTATCTCATGCACTGTGTTATTTCTATTAAAGCCAGGTGTGACATCTTAGGCACTTAGGAGAAGCCTGGGTTGTGCGCACTGATTATGTGTAAACTACGCTATGCAAGTGGCTTTCCAAGAACTGCAGGATTAGATTTCATAACCACATGGACCTCAGGCTTCCCTTGTGTTTCTATTAAATCGTCCAAAATCTCATTCTTCAAATTTGTCGAGCTCAATGCACACGTGTTTTCCTGCAGATTAATGCAACGTTTTAGATGTTAAGGTCCATTACTCTTTGATCCGTCGGTTTCAGCTATAGCGGCTTGACTTGTTATTTTGGGTTTTGTGTTGCTTGGGATAAATTTTCGGCTGTGGATTTTTTTTCAGTTTCCTTTAGAAGCAATCCCATAGGATTGGACGTTCCATGGACACATATAGCTGGGAAAGAGATGTGAGGTCATATCTTATTATGCCTGCAGCTTCCTGGACGGATAATGGCTGATTGGTTCACACAGTCACTTTTTAAAATCATATTCAGAACAAATAATAAACGGGTTTAATCATGTTAGATCCTCAGAGAGTCAATAAATAAGCACATTTATACGGGAATCAAGATTTACACAGCTGGAAGCATTAAACAATGTAGCATCACTAGAGCAAGCCTCACTCCACCAAATACCTGACCCAGTGCATGAACCCAACTTGCCTGATTATTGAGCACTAACCTCATCAAACTGTCCAGGGATCATTAAACCTCCACTGAGACCTCTACAAAATCTGATTCTTGATACAGTGCACCTGTAGACATAGAGCTGTCCTACTAACTGAACCTAGCTCTACCTTCTTGCCAATATCAAGGGCCTTATTTTGCTGACTCCAAGGTCATTATTAACCTCAGATAAAATATTACATAATGGCCCAGTCCACCTATAAGTGATATTTCATTTCAGGATTGAGTTCACCTTGCGTAAACACTCACCTGCATCCTATATCTCTTAAAACTTTTGGCAACAATATCTCTGCAGCTGCTTTTAGATCTTCTTACCTATTTTGATCATTCCAAAGGGGTCATGCAGGGTCAGCAGAAGACATGAGACTACCTGGATTTGTAATGGCAGGAGTGGGTGGCAGAGCCAAGAACTCAAATAAGGAGACTTCCCCATTGCAGTCACCTGAAGGGAGATTCAGTCTTCCAGTGTCCACTCACCCTGATGCTATGAGTGGGTTTATCATTAGTAGAGCACTATAGAATGCATTGACCCCATGCAATAACCCAAAGCAAGCAATCAGATATAATGTTTTTCTAACTATAATAAACTCAGCCTAGAAACAGTGAGATTTGCAGTTTTATACTAATGACGGAGATATACAGGTAGTAGAAACAAGGTATTACCATTCTGATATTGCTGATACAAAGGTAATGGTGGGGCTTAGATTAATGATCATGCCTCATACTTCTTTCTTCTGCTTCAAACACCTGTGTCTGCTTCCCTGGGGTCATTTACTTTCTTTTTCTATTCTACTGTTTTAATATTTTAATATTTTAACGAGCATCTCTGAACAACATGAACAACATGAACCACAGCCGCCATGCCAGTCCTTCTACACCTAAAAAGTGCTTACCTTTTTTTTTAAAAATACATGGCCTCAGGCCACACTCTGGATATATCAACCATGTCCCAAAGTGAAAGCACAGGCTTCACATACAGTCTGCACCTGTCAGCTATGTCTTTATGACACATTTCACCTGAATTGGGCATAATCGTCATGCATGCAAAGTTATGTACAATTGTCTTCAGTGGCATAATTCTCTCCACTGTGTAGACTTGCAGTGTGTTTTTAAAAAATCTGCTTCTTATCTATGATTTCCAACAAATACACCTTTTGAAAGGTGTATATGATATTCATATAAGATACACTATGACTATGTTGACATTGTATACATGTCTTAAAGTGAGTCTGTTGATTTCAATGAAAAATCTTAAAAATGGGTCCCTGCAATAGAATAAGTGAGTCATTTTCTGTTATGCAGCTCTACAGCCTTCAGCATGGTTCTTAACCTCTTGTCGACCATGTAAAGCATTCTGTCCATATAAGTTGATGGAAGCCGAGGTTTACACTACAAGACTACAAGCATTGAACTTATTCTCTCTGGAGAAGAGATGCTTGAGAGGGGATATGACATCAATGTACAAATACCCTACTGGTGACCTTAGCATAGGGAACAAACTTTTCAGAGAAAGGGAATTCAATAAGACACGGGCTACTCACTAAAACTAGAAGAAAACCGGTTTAACCTTAAACTGCGTAAGGGATTCTTTACTGTCAGAGAGGTAAGGATGTGGAATTCTCTTCCACAGGCAGTCGTATCAGCAGGGAGCATCGATAGTTTCAAAAAACTATTAGATGGGCACCTTAAAGACCACAACATACAGGGGTATATAATGTACGGTTAACAGCAAACACATACACATTATGGGTGGAACTGGATGGACTGGTATCTTTTTTCAACCTCACTAACTATGTAAATATGTAACTATGTTTCTGTATGTTTCTGTAGTGCGCAGACGCTCCCCAACTTTGTTTGTCCCTCTGGCTCCCAATCATAGAGAGCCTATGACAACAGTCATGTGATTCATTTAAAATGTCACCAGGAGGGATTCTGAAGGATTTAAAGCTGAACTCTGGGCACTAACATTTATTTTAATTATCTTCCTCAATAACCACCATGCAATTAAATACACTTTGTGTGACCAAATGTCTTTACAAACCTAACTATTACCCTGTAAAAGTAGCAGTGGCATTATTACTGTGCTGTACTTAGCCTATGTAGAGCCTAGCAAAGCTTTGAAGGAGGCCCAGCAGTTCCTCCCACTACAGGCTGCCTGGAGAGAGATACAGGAGGGGGCAGAGACAAGACCAGTCTCCCTGCACAAGGAGAGAGGGTAGGAGTGATTGGTCTTGATTACATGGAGCTCTGCGTAGAAATAAGGTTTCACACGGGATTACTGCACAGTACTGGAAGAAATACACAAAGGATACCATGATTCAAGTAAGAATACACACTTGTATTTAGAAAATTTTTGTTGCTTATCCCAGAGTTCAGCTTTAACATTCAACACCTTATAAGTGTCACCTGCCCTTACTGCACCTTCTTTTTGGATTCTCACTGTGAAGTATCCGATGGGTTTGCAGCCTTCTAGCTAAAGAAAAGCTGAATGAAGTCAGGGCAATTGGGGCTATTTGCTTGGAAACTGCAACAATTTTTTTAGCATTCTCACACACAAAATTAATTTAGTACTATTTATTTCAGGTACTTATATAGCGCTGTCAATTTACACAGCGCTTTACATATACATTGCACATTCACATCAGTCCCTACCCTCAAGGAGCTTACAATCTAAGGACCCTAACTCACATTCATACATACATAGTAGGGCCAATTTTTTACCGGATCCAATTAACCTACCAGCATGTCTTTGGAGTGTGGGAGGAAACCGGAGTACCCGGAGGAAACCCACGCAGGCACAGGGAGAACATGCAAACTCCAGGCAGGTAGTGTCGTGGTTGGGATTGGAACCAGCGACCCTCTTGCTGCTAGGTGAAAGTGCTAACCACAACACCACTGTGCCGCCCATATTGTAATGTTAAAGTGGAACTTCAGGCAAAACATTATTTTTGAGTTGTAGCATGGAAAAAAGGTTGAATCCTATATCAGGTGTCTATTCCTGGGTGCACCTCCAGTGAAACGATTCACCCTCAGTTCCACTAAACAGAGATGTCATGGGAACAAGAGATGAGGGGAATATCCCAATTTTATTTTTCCCTTCACTTTGGGTAGACTATGCATAACAGAAAGTGAAGAATGAGAGTTTCTAATGAGAACACATACAGCAATAAAAACTTGACACACCTGAAAAAAAAAGTTTTTTTTCTAGAGGTAATCTGTACACTAAGTGGAAAATGCTACTTTGTCTATTTTTTGGATGACTGCATTTGCAAGATCTGTTTTCTTAACAGTGGGTTCCTTTACAATTTCTGGCCTTCCACTATCACACATACTGTAAAGCTGGCCATACACATATAGGATTCCTTCATTCAGTCTGTGGGCCAAACAAAAGATATCTAATAACATGTATTAATGAATCCCCCTGCCGGGCTATTGTATTGTTACAGCTTACACCCGATTTATTGCAGGTGCTATTTAGGCAACAATTTTTGGACAAGCTGCTGCAACAAAAGTCAATTGAGCAATCAGCTTTTGTTGAATAGAGCAGTGCCATACGCAGCTAAAAAATTGTCAGTCAGCAGAAAGTGATTAAGCAGTGTATGGCCAGCTTTTTCTCAAGTTGGACATCCAGATGATACATGTATGCCTAATGCTGGCCAAACACACAAAGAATTTTGGCTGAAACTGGTCGTTTTCAGAAAGATCGTTCGAAATTTGTGCTGTTAGTGTACCCAAATTTACCGACGATTTTGACCATAGGCCCGGCTAATGTTGATGGATCTGAAGCAAAAACTTTTACCCTTTCAACTAAAGTGTATACATGTATGTTATAATCGAAACAAAAATAATATTCGGTCCTATATGTTTTTATTGTTATCAAACGATCACTACGAACATGGAAAAGATCATATAAATGTGCTTATTCTATCAGTTAGTGGACAATTCCCTTTCGAATGATAATTAATCGTTCAGTCTGCAAATGACCGAAATTCAGTGTGTGTATGGCCAGCATTGGGCAGCCCATAAATAAATCTGTTTTTTTTTTTTTTTTCATTCAAGCAGAGATTGAATGAAAAAAAATGACTTGATTCCCCCATCCACACACTCATGTTGGATAGGGGAATCCTCCCCACTGAGCTATTGTATTCTTACAGTTGGGAGACTTCCCTGCCATCAGAATACAATGTTCAGCATTGCCGGCTATAGCTGGTGGTGCTGATCAAGAGGGGAAAACCCGATAGGGTGGTTGTGCAGAAGTCAGTTGGTAGGTTGACTTTTGTACAAACTTCCTGCCAATACATGGATCAAAATTCAGCCAGTTTCTGCTGAACCGACCGAATTTGGATTTTTTGTTAACCAGCTTAACTTTATTTCAAACACTTTGGTAAATAAGGTCAAGTGAAGTGTTTATAGAATTCTTATCAAGTCCTTAGTTGTCCTCCTTGGCCATTTGGTGAACTGTCCGCCTTTTACGTACACGAGTCAGGGCCATAACAATGCACATGCTGTCTTATCGTAACGTCAACATGTTTTTCTGTATCATTGAGGAAATGAATGCTTGTGTTTGCTCTTGCAGGTTCTGTGGATACAATAAATCTGTGCACAGCCCTGATGAAAAAAGACTCTACTTTGGAAATGGTCACTGTAAGTGTTGTGATTTATAAGGTCCATTTAACACCGATCATGTGGGAAGGGTGCATTCTTATTTGTATTCTGTTAACTGGAGCTCTTCACTGAATCGCAAGAAAGGATACATTTACACATATGTGACACCTATTGGTTATTTTACTTATTGCAATACTGTAAGGAGAATAATGAGGTGACATACTGTATATTTCATAAGACATGCTTCACCAAGATTTAATCAGAAAGTGACCAGAACGTTTTCTACTTTGCTGTCTGCTGGAAAAGAAAATTATATTTCTCTTAAAGGGAAACTATTTTGTACTTTTAGTGTGTATAATTTTTATTATTAATATTTTTAAAGTGTATTTGCACTTTTGCAGCCAAATTGGGATAACACCTACTTCATATTTGTTACATGTTCCCATTCACATAACATCATGTAAAAACACATTAAAATGTACTGCATATAGTTTGCTTGCATTTTGCTTGCTTATAAATTCCACCTAGCTTCCCCCTTCTATGTAATGTTAACATTACACTGCTATTTTAGAGGTTGTTAAAGTAATTGTAAAGGCAGAAGGTTTTATATCTTAATGCTTTCCATGCATCCGTGTGTAGCAGCCCCCCTAACATTTACCCGAGCCCATCTCTTTCCAGCGATGTGCACATGTGCCTCGGCCATCCGGGACTCCTGATTGGCTGAGACACAGCAGTGGTGCCATTGCCTCCCGCTGCTGTCAATCAAAGTCATATAGCCAATTAGGAGAGCGGGGGCAGGGCCAAACCACAGCTACCTGTCTCAATGGACACACAGAGCTGCAGCTCAGCTCGGGTGCCCCCATAGCAAGCGGCTTGCTGTGGGGGCACTGGACAGGAGGAAGGGGCCAAGAGAGCCAGCAAGTGACATGAGAAGAGGAAGATCTAGGCTGCTCTGTGCAAAACCACTGCACAGAGCAGGTAAGTATAGCATGTTTGTTATTTTTAAAGAAAAAAAAACAAGACTTTAGTATCATTTTAATGTATGAAAAAAGTTAATACAATGCCTGTGGATATAAATTGAGGGGGAAATCATGTGTATTGACTGCTGCCATTTCAATAATTGGTATAAAACCAATAAGCAATGATTAGAAAAAAGAGAGAGTTCCGGAGCTGGTCTATATCCCCTTTTGTGACTACTTTGAGTAAAATTGTGATCTTATTATAAACATATGTTGAAGCATTGGGGATCTTTATTTGTGGGACTCCCTTTTTTTTTTCCTTCTTTTTCAATTTTTGAGAACTTTATGGACTTTATGTATCCATTTATATATGTGAGAACGGTGCACTTTGTAATTTTTAGCACTTTTATTTGCCATTTTGCACAATTGCTTTCTCTGAAGTTTGTATTATTATGCATGTTTTGTATAATATTTGCATTTTACTTGCATGTTAGATATTGCCTATATTGTTTATAGAAAGTCACTATGTATATTAAGTGTTACACACTTAATTGTTTACGCCACAACACATTTTTTTGCACATGTTTATAATAAGATCACAAACTTACTCACTTAGTCACAAAAGGGGATATAGACCAGTGCTGGAACTCTCTCTTTAGTATAATTTTAATGCCAGGAGGCAGGGGCAGGCTTCTTGATCATGTGCGACACAGTGGTGTCCCAACCATGACACTACCTGCCTGGAGTTTGCATGTTCTCCCTGTGCCTGCGTGGGTTTCCTCCGGGTACTCCGGTTTTCTTTCACACTCCAAAGACATGCTGGTAGGTTAATTGGATCCTGTATAAATTTGCCCTAGTATGTGTATGTATGAATATGAGTTAGGGACCTCAAATTGTAAGCTCCTTGAGGGTAGGGAATGATATGAATGTACAATGTATATGTAAAGCGCTGGGTAAATTGACAGCGATATATAAGTACCTAAAATAAAGAAATAAAGTGTGGCCACAGGTTGTCACAGTGGCCACATATTTAGAAGCTGTCAATTGTAAAAAATAACCAGAAATTGTCTATGACAGCTAGCAAATCTCATTATCCATTGTAAGATTTAAACACTGCCTATTTCACCAGCCTCCTGTGTTTTTAGTACCCCCTCTTGCCTTGTTGACTGCGATAGCCTGAAAATTCATACACACATGTCCAGCAATCCAGAGTTGTTCTGCTTCAATCTGCCAATCAGCCACCACACATGAGGTCCCACAACCACCATCTTCTTTACTTATGTCATCAGGGGCTTGCTGTGTGTTCTGGGTTCTTGCAGCCACCAGCCCTCTGATAATTTGCATGCATTGTGGCAGGTCATTAGTGGACCAGCTACAAGAACAAGGAATAGACAATCAGCTCCCTGATGATGGTCAGCAATGCATGCACTCTAAAGTATGCCAAGGCCTCCTGGGATACATGACATCCCCGGAAGCTGTAGGTAAATGGGACATCAATCTTGTTTAGCCGGGAGGAATACAATGGTGTCCTTACCTCACAACTCAATTTGTTTTCTGCTACCTATGTTTGGTAAAAAAAATCACAATAAGCGAATTTTGATTGGTTTGCGCAAAAGTTATTGCGTTTACTAACTAAGGGAAAGATTCATGTCATTTTTGGCGTTTTTTTTTTTAAACGAGTAATGGCGGCGATATGCGATTTTTTTGCGGGACTGTGACATTGTGGCGGACAGATCGGACCCCTGACTGACATTTTTGACACTTTTGGGGTACCAGTGACATTACTACAGTAATCAGTGCTATAAATATGCACTGTTACTGTAAAAATGACACTGGCAGGGAAGGGGTTAATTTTTATTGGTGATCAAGGGGTTAATGTATGCCTAGTGCTTACTGACGTGTGTGGGGGGAGGGGACTATGTGACACAAGGACAGATCGAGGGTTCAGCTATGCTGAACCCTGCAATCTGTCCCTGCCTGTCACTTAGGAGATCCACCCGCTCTGTTTACACAAGCAGGCGGATCTCCACACTCGATTCCCCGATGATCAGGGAAGCCGCCGCTTCTCCCCTGACCCGACTCCCGCTGTGACTGAATACAGCGAGCGAGAGAGCGAGCGAGAGAGGGGAATGTCTGGTGACGTAGTACTACGTCGCCAGACGTTATCGAGCCACTTTGCCGTAGTACAGCTCTAGTGAGCAGTGCGGAAGTGGTTAAAAAGATCATACGCCTGTTTACTTTGCTCTCTTCTCCAATTTTTTTTGCCGGCATTGTTGCAAGCAGCTTACCTCATTTGCTCCCAGTGAAGAACCTCCCTCTCCCAGATGGAGTGATTCAATACAGGTCAAATTCAGGTATCTGCACATCCAGGTGCTTTTTAAAAAAACATTTTAAGGATTTATGAAAAAGGATCTTTGCCCCGTTTGAAACAAATTATAGATCATCAGCTATATATACTGTAGCTGCTGACTTTTTAAAAAAAAGGACACTTACCTGTTCCGGGGTCGAGTGCTGTCCTCACCCTAACTGGTTTTCCGCCAGTCTTCAGGTCACTGGTGTGTTTACTGTGGGCAGCCGGCTGCGATTTTTTGCAGCTTCAAAGCTAGCTGCCCATTGTGGATGCGCACACCGTGCTGCGTTTTGTGAATGGTCCAGCAGCCTTCTGTGATGTGTCCCAGAAAGTTGTGGGCAGCAAGGGGGAGATGAGAACTTTTGGTAGACGCGCTGCATTGATCTGACCAAAAGTTTGAGAGGGTACCTGCCAAATCAATGAAAAATATAGTGGAGAAGGGGGGGGGGGGGTAGGGGGATATAAAGAGAAACCTCCTCTTTGAAGTAAATTTCCGCTTTAAAGACAAATAAGCTACATTACTTTGTGTCTTTTAGAATTTTATATCTGCCTGATGTTTAGCTTCAAATAAAGAATTTTGTGGACAGACTATAACAGTAATGATGTTGTTTCTGAGTAATTGCTCAGTGGCAGTTTTTTCTTCCCATTTGGTAAATGTCTTGTTCCAGTTTAACAACAAAAATCACTTTTAAATTATGCTAAACAAGCTGAAGATTTTGTGAATGCCATAAACAGACATAAAATGTAGATAGCATGTCTCTTTGTACCAGGGGGCTGATACAGATGGATGTGTAAGCTGCCTGAATGATTATTACTGCAGTGTAGTCAGAACGGGCTTGATTACCAGACTGCATCATGTGGCTTTCAACCACGTGCCTTCCACATTGATTAGATCATTCAGATCAGTAACAATGGCTAATAAAATGGTCTTCCATTATCTGGAGAGATGTTTTTACAATAATTAGAACTTTCCTTCCCAGCTGATTGATATTGAGACTGGTCATCACTTGAAAATCCAGCAGGCTTGTGAAATCTGGTAAAAGCATCACAGTGTAATGCAAAGTCCAATAACCCATAGCAGCCAACTAGATGTTAGATTACTGTAGCCAGAATAGTGAATACTGATGGTATACAAGTTCTGTATGAGATGGGGAGAGATAGGATTGTTCACTTGTTGCTTTAAAGAGAATCTGTTCTATGTAAGGTTTGTCCTAAAGAGAATCTGTTGCTTTAGTCATTCAGGGCAAAATGACAGGTTCTCCTGAAAGCTTTGGCAGTGTGGCCAGGTTCACACCTCTGCATGTTACATAGTTAATGAAGTCAAAAAATGACACAGGTCCATCTAGTTCAACCATTGTGCAAGTGTGAATTTGTGTTTTACCCATATTGGCATATCAGATTAAGAGTTCCACCTTTTCATTGCTCAAATAATAAATAATCTCTTGTGCAATTTTAGATTATACCTCCTTTTATCCAGTTTGATAAAGGGTAAAGAGGTTATTACAGTTTATATAATCACCTTTGATGTATTTGTACATTGCGATCATATCTGCATTGGTGCACAAGGGTGCTATTTATTTTAAATGACACCCCTTGAGTGCTGGGTCACACTTGTGCGATGTGGGAAGGCTGCGAATTTGCAGCCTGTTCCCGCATCGCAAACGCACATCTGGCAGTTCACACTGCCATATGCGATACGCAGGGGGTGTCAATGAAATGTTAACGACACCCCCAGTTTGATCGCATATCGCAGTGCGTTCTCACAGTTCACACAGGATCAGATCGCACAAGTGTGAACCACTGTGCAATCGATCCTGATGCGGCTGGAAAAAAGGGTCATGTGCGTGTTTGGTGCGGATACAGTGCAAATTCAGCCATACAAAGTGTATGGCTGAATTCGCATCCGCACCTCCGATCGCATGTAATGAAGGAGCAGTGCGCTCCGAATTACATGCAATCGGCGCACTCGCTATAGTGTGAACCGGCACTGAAATGGGATCAGGTATGATTTTAGTCTTGCTGAGGTGCTTTGGCAGTTTGTTCAAAATAAATGAGCTGCCTAACACAATATGCATTGATATGCAATGTTAATGTGCCTGCATTACCACAGAGATGTGAATCTGGTCTGATACTCACTTTTGCAGCACCCACTGCTCTGTACTTCCATTAAGGTTAAGTCAAATGAGGTGTATGCAACCTCATGGATCTATCGCTTTTATTTACAATTGATATTTTTACTGAGCACTATGAATACAGCTATTGCTCTACATCCAACATTTCAGCGCTAGACCTTCAGGTCTCTGATCCTGCAGCTGCATAGTCATTTGCAGCTGCTCCGCCCATCCTCATCTCCTCTTGTTTAATCATGGAAGGCTTCACAATATGTAAACCCATTCACAAATTCACAGGGACAGGTTGCAGCTTTTCAAATTCTATGGCAGGCTGTGACTGGATAGGGCTGAACATTGTCCCTATGCATTCAGAAACGAAGGTCCAGAATGTAAGTTTTCTGCGTTCAGAACCTTCGTCCTTGCATGTATACGGCCTTAAACATGGGTGCAACTCAGCACAGCTATGCCACAGCCTGCTACAAACTTTGATAGGTTACCTGTGCCAGGGCTGGGCACACTAAAACACCATGGGGATGCACTGCTCCAAGACAGTGCCATGTGCAAGGGGACTAAAAGGAATAACACCATTTTTTAAAACTGAACCACAGCTGGACAGCGGAGTATAAATAAGGCATTAGAAAACCATGTGAAGTAAACTGTAATGTAGTTCCCATGTTTTCCTAATTCACGGGAAACACATTTAAAGAGTATTGGTATGAACTGGCTCATAAAAGTATCTAACCTGAAAAAAAAAGATGATGTCACTGGCGAAATCATATAATCTTCTCTGAGACAGCCGAGTATTATGACAACTGCATTTGACATTTGAAACGTTAAAATAAAAAAAAATAAAAAATCTTTAGATTTAAAAGCCCAAAATGTCCTCTGGCTGTAAAAAGACTTTGGCAGGAAAAATGCTTTCTAAGCATCACTTTATCAGATTTGAAAAGCTCATAAAAGAAGTGTTTCCACACTTGTGTAACTAGTGCTGTTTGATAAGGTGTTTCTGCTTCAAAGCCATGTAAAGCTCAGGAATTTTAACACCTGTAATTGGGGTCTAAATATAAGTAGCTCTCATACATTAATCAAGCTTTACGGAGTGTAACTTGTGAAGTCTGAGACTACTATAAACAATCTCCCATCCTCTCAGCTCATTTGTTATAGTAAACAGGTCTGCATTAGTTACTTGTAAATTACCATCAAAATAAATACTTTGTTGCTAAATGAATGTGTAAAGCAATTATACTTTGGGGGGTAACAGCAGCATAGACAGTCAGATTTCAAGAACAACTGGTGGCGAGAAATCCAAACTGCTTTTTCTAATTGTGGCATGGTTGGGATCCACTGCAAACTGTTTTTTCAACTTAGCCAAAGGTGCCGTCTGTTCCCTTCCCCATGGAGAAAAGGTAACGATTGTAGAACACATGCTGACAAAAGTAAGTCTGAAGTTATGCTTGTGGAAAGTAGAAAGGTGTAAAAAAAAAAAAAACCTACATGTATAATATTTACCATCACAGTTCATTCCATCTGACCTTCTTGTGGAGCTAGAGGCACCATTAGAATCTTTATTAGTTGCAGAGATGAAGTGTCTCTTTAAGGCTCAGCTCCAGGCAAATGTTAACTGTCACCCATCCTACACATTCTTTTTTTCTTACCTTGTAAAACAAGATATACTCACCCAAGTTCGCCATCCATGTACCTTCCCAGCAACCTTTCTGGATGCTGGGGACTGCTAATTTAGAGCTGTAAATGTTCACACACCAGCCAGTCCCCGACATCCCTCTTGCACTGATGTTACTCCTGTAGACTCCACTTCTGGATCCTAAGGGCAACTCACCACTTGACAGTCAATAAGAAGCATCCAAGTCTCTGGTGACTTGGATACCTGAAGAAGAGCCATTACAGATGAAAGGCCACTGGTCGGAATATGTGGTTCTTACTGACAGATAAACCACTTCCGTGCATACTCTGTGTGCAAAAAAGCAGTGGCCAGCAGCAACATGGTCAGATTTGTATCCTGTACAATTCAATAACCAAAATTGCTTTTCTTTTTTTTAACAATAGTTTTTTATGAAATTTTTGCAAAAGTTGTACAAACATGCGAGAAGAATAAACAATAGTAATAAGTCATTGTAAAACGTGTAGGACAATGAAAAAGGGTGAGAAAGGGTGAGGAAGGGGGAGGGAGGGGGGGGGTCGAACATTACTCCAGACTAGCCACATTCAGAATACCAGCGAATCAAGTAGTAGCATCAACACATACAACCAAAATACAACCAAACTGATGAAAGAACCTAGGAGGGAAGTAGGGGGTACATTACTTTGCAAGGCCGAGAAGATATGGAGGAGAGTGAGAGTGACAGCCCAAGGCCCCCCCCCCCCCGGCATCCCAGTGGGAACATAAGCGCCGGGGGGAAGGCCGAGCCCCACTACGCCACCAAGCCCCGAAGTTACTGTTGGTGATACTTCCACAAAATCGCTTTTCTTCTCATGTAACCAGGGTGAAAAAAATTTCCTTCTTTTGTAACAGCAGACTACTGCACTGAAATGGTGTCAGTCTTGGGACTGTGTTGGGCAAGGCTGCCCAGTGTAGTGCAATGGCATATAGTGTGAATGGGCCCTTAGATGTAGTTTTCTGCCACTGATGTTCTAAAAACCGAGCCTCAGGCTAGAAAGTCTATTGTATATTGTAGGGAAAGATTACAGAATGGGGCATTTTTTTGGGGTTAAAAATAATTGGCCTATCGGTAATGCAAGTCCAAAATGGGGTGTCCTCTGGTGGTAACCCAGTGCCAGTTGGGCTACTTTGCCCATTACAATAACCTTTTGTTGGTATCTGCTGGTAAGGAAGGGCACTGTATAAACAGGAACATAAATTACACTTTTAATATGGTTATAGTGATTTAATTGTGGTTAAAAAAAAGTCTCCCTGTAAAGGAAAATAGCAAACACCTTTCCTTCCTTCTGCCAGTTCCTACATTATTACTGTTTCCTATAATGTTTTCTATACCTGTAAGGAGGTACCACAAAGTTCAGCAGGGGCCCATAGAGCAACGCCTATGCCATCAAGTTCTCTTCAATTAAGGGATGAATTTCGGGTTCAGACTGAGCATGAGTTCGACCCAAACCCAGCCTGTTCACAGTTTAGTCAGCAAACTAACCATATTTGGCTAGTTCACCAGCCGTCTAAACCCCTGGCTGATTGGTTATGATGTCAACTAGATCCCTAGTCTGTTTACAAACAAGCCAGTGGGGCCCTATCATTTAGGGGCAGTAGTGCTACCACAAATAAATGAAAGATCCCCAACCCATTTGTAAACAAAAACAACTTCCTCTACAACTTCACATGCGTGTTAACGGCATCCCCTGAACACTTAATGTAAAATTTTAAGGCTGCCCTTTAAGTTGTATTCAAGCTAAAAGGTGTTTTTAATTAAATGTTATTTGTTTTACATTAATACATGTCCCCCATGGCAATGCCCAGCTACCTATGTAGCTAGATTTTTTTTTTTTTTACAAAAGTTTGCAAACAGGCCAGAAAAAAATAACAAGATTCTGCTCCTATAGACTTCAGTGGGATTCGGATTTAGTGAATTTTTCCTGGGTTCATTAAACCTTCTGTGAACTGAACTTTGCCCTGTTCACTCAATCCTATGGAGCAGCATTCAGTGGCATGGGCAGTGTGAGAGATAAGTGTTTACTATGTTCCTTACAATGTACCTTTTACTCACATTTGGATTTTAGTGACAAAGAAGCTTTAGTACTAGTCTTTAGCTAAATATTTTCAATGATAAATTTCCAAACCAGAGAAATATTTCAGAATGCATCTTCCTACAGAAACATTTTTTTTTTAAGTTGAAGTTTTACAGCATTATCTCTAAAGTCAAGGACACAAAGTTCAACCTTCGATGGATGCTGGCAGATCTCCGCTGTAGTATAATACAGATTTGCAGCTAATTAATATTGTCACCGGTATCAAGGTTTCTCAAACAGTCATTCCCCAGACAAAAAAGAGAAGTTATTCAGGATCTTCTCACAGGCGAGCCTGCAGCATTAATTATCCTGGCACAGCCAGCCTTGGTAATGATAGAACCACCTGGACACAAGTGAGATGATCTTGAAATGCAGAACTGGAAAGAACCTAGAGGACCGGAGGTGGGAATTCTCCTCATAAAACACCATGAATGTGACAGGTGGATTAGACTTTATTAGGTCTGCTTATTACCTGCAATATGATATATTTACATTCTAAGGTCAGTTCAAAGTTTAAAAATCTCAGCACTCTTTCCTAAGTTATTATAACAGTGTAACACAATGCAAAAACACCAAATGTTGTTATTTATATAATTATTACGATTATAAGTAGTAATAGTTATTAAAATGGCACTATCATCTTATTTTGCATTGTGCAGTGTGTAAGGGCTTATTCACATCTATACGAATGTTCCTGGTACACATTAGGTTAGGGCTATCCAGGCACAAAAAAATTACCTGAACTCATTTTGGCTAATGCAGCATGCCACAGTGCACAATGTTTTTGTATAATGCTCTGAAAGGCACATGTTTCTCTTTATGTTGTAAATGTGTGCAGGAGTTCTATTCAGAACACAAAGCACACACAATGCACGAATGCCAATTGTGGTAAAATGCGTTGGGAAATGTGTTTAATACAAGTTAAGCAGACCATACACAAAGCAAATTGCATCTGGTTCCTGATAAATCAGCTACAATTTGTGCCATGAGTTGCTTGTCAATACCATCCCACCCAACATTATTTGATTTGAAAATCTAAGGAGCCTGGAGGAAATTTGTTGGCTGAATAACGACTACATCCAATTGGATTCAGTTGCTATTCAGATATTCTGTGAGCTGCAGGTGCTGGCTTTCAGAATACAGTAGCCAGCAGTGAGAGATTCATCCATCCATAAGGCTGAAGGACTGAAACTGTAAGTGTAAGGTCAACCTTAGAGTAGGCACTTGGGTGTTGAATCAGTCTAAATAATAAAAACAACAGTAAGCAAAAAAGATTAACAAAGAAATATTAATAATTTTAAATGAAAAACACCTTGGCTGGATTCACATTGGTGTGTTGTAGTAACATGCAGTGTGCGCATCTGTGTGTTTTGGTGTCATTCACTCTGAATGGATCCCCAAAGCACCTTACCGCTTTATATGCAATATTCACCATTTTGTTCAATTTAAGTTTTAAATTTAAGCAATGCACACCATAACGGTATATATATATATATATATATATATATATATATATATATATATATATATATATATAAAAACCCAATTCCAAAAAAGTTGGGACACTGTACAAATTGTGAATAAAAACAGAATGCAATGATGTGGAAGTTTCAAATTTTAATATTTTATTCAGAATACAACATAGATGGCATATCAAATGTTTAAACTGAGAAAATGTATCATTTTAAGGGAAAAATAAATTGATTTTAAATTTTATGGCATCAACACATCTCAAAAAAGTTGGGACAAGGCCATGTTTACCATTGTGTGGCATCCCCTCTTCATTTTATAACAGTCTGCAAACGTCTGGGGACTGAGGAGACAAGTTGCCCAAGTTTAGGAATAGGAATGTTGTCCCATTCTTGTCTAATACAGGTTGCTCAACTGTCTTAGGTCTTCTTTGTTGCATCTTCCTCTTTATGATGCGCCAAATGTTTCTATGGGTGAATGATCTAGACTGCAGGCTGACCATTTCAGTACCCGGATCCTTCTTCTACGCAGCCATGATGTTGTAATTGATGCAGTATGTGGGCCGGCATTGTCATGTTGGAAAATGCAAGGTCTTCTCTGCAAGAGACGACGTCTGGATGGGAGCATATGTTGTTCTAGAACTTGGATATACCTTTCAGCATTGATGGTGCCTTTCCAGATGTGTAAGCTGCCCATGCCACACGCACTCATGCAACCCCATACCATCAGAGATGCAGGCTTCTGAACTGAGCGATGAGAACAACTTGGGTTGTCCTTGTCCTCTTTAGTCCGGATGACATGACGTCCCAGTTTTCCAAAAAAGAACTTCAAATTTTGATTCGTCTGACCACAGAACAGTTTTCCACTTTGCCACAGTCCATTTGAAATGAGCCTTGGCCCAGAGAAAACGCCTGGGCTTCTGGATCATGTTTAGATTTGGCTACTTTTTTGACCTATAGAGTTTTAGCTGGCAACGGCGAATGGCACGGTGGATTGTGTTCACCAACAATGTTTTCTGGAAGTATTCCTGAGCCCATGTTGTGATTTCCATTACAGTAGCGTTCCTTCCATTACAGTAGTGTTCCTGGTCATGGAGTTTACCAGAGCTTCACAGGTTTCCACTGGAGTCCTCTTCCACTCCTCCACGAAGACATCATGGAGCTGATTGATGTTAAAAACCTTGCGCTCACACCCACTTGATGCCCCACAGATGCTCAATAGGTTTAGGTCTGGAGACATGCTTGACCAGTCCATCACCCCTAACCTCACCTTCTTTAGCAAGGCAGTAATCGTCTTGGAGGTGTGTTTGGTGTCGTTATCATGTTGGAATACTGCCCTGCGGCCCAGTCTCTGAAGGGAGGGGATCTTGCTCTGCTTCAGTATCTCACAGTACATTATGGCATTTATGGTTCCCTCAATGAACTGTAGCTCCCCGGTGCCAGCAGCACTCTTGCAGCCCCAGACCATGACGCTCCCACCACCAAGCTTGACTGTAGGCAAGACACACTTGTCTTTGTACTCCTCACCTGGTTGCCATCACACACGCTTGACACCATCTGAACCAAATAAGTTTAACTTGGTATCATCAGACCACAGGACATGGTTCCAATAATCCATGTCCTTAGTCTGCTTGTCTTCAGCAAACTGTTTGTGGGCTTTTTTGTGCATCATCTTTAGAAGAGGCTTCCTTCTGGGACGACAGCCATGCAAACCACGGAGTATGGTCTGAGCACTGATAGGCTGACCCCCCGCCCTCCCCCCCACCCTTCAACCTCTGCAGCAATGCTGGCAGCACTCATACGTCTATTTCCCAAAGACAACCTCTGGATATAACGCTGAGCATAAAAAATATACATTATATTGTATTGGTCATCATTTCAGCACATGTCAGCAGTAAAATGTATCCTCTTTCAATATTTTGGCTATATGACACACTATGTGTGTACCAGATTCTTAGCATGATCAATCTATAACATATGCAGTACATTAAAAGAAAAATCTTCTCATCTTTGCTCATGATGCAGGACCATTGGAATCCCCTATGATCCTCTACCTGTCTCCACAGATTGGTGGATGTGTCAAGGGTTATTACCTTCTTTCCATAGAGTTAGGTGTAATCTATCGGAGGTTGTTCAGACATTTTCCAGCATGCTGAAATAAATCTGTATGGCATAACAAATACTTCCTTATCTCTCTGCTTATGATCTCTGCATGGCCCAGTAGCTCCAAGTAATACCTAAAACCAATTTGTGTAGTTAGAATTAAAATAAATAAATCAATAAATATATATTTTAAATGCAACTAGAATAAGTAACTGAATTTGACTCGATAGCATGAACAGGCTTTAACTAAGACCAGAAATGGCCAAAACACTTTAGTGTAGATATTTGTTTTATAGCCCGCTATGGTAGAATAAATATTGATGGGATTTGGAGGGAGTGCTGGCCCTTTGGAACTCAAATAGCCTTGAATGGGGCCATACTCCTAGTGTCTACAGTCTCAGATTACGGCCTCAAACAAGTCTCTGAGGGCTTATTGCACAGGTGTAAAGAAATAATTGCAGAAAACCAACCTGGCACGTGGCTATAAATGGTGACACCCAAGGCTGTGTTTTATTTGGGACATTGTCAGAACCAAAGATTGGCTGCACAGAAAAGAATGCCAAATAATTTAGGTGACCATTATACGTCCCTATGTCTCTTGATTGGCATTTTGAGAGACAATAATCGAATATAATAGTTTTAAATAAATATTAGATAATATTAGATAATATACTAATTTGCTGTATTATAAGAGAGACACATTTAAATTTTTTTGCTCCTGTCAAGGGTTCTCATTGCTGGATCTAATTTACTAATATTATTGTTGTCACAAGTTTAGACGTGCAGTTCTGCATTTATTTATTTTTAGTGAATTATGTCAGGCAGATCAGCACAAAGTCAATAAATGCAGTAAAGACAAGCCATCCTTTAAACCAAGCGGGCAGTTTCCCATAGTTTGCTCTGCACATAGGAGCACATAGGGCTGGAGGCACTGCAGCAATACTTAAAATCCCATAATTTCCTTTGAAAGAACTGTGCAAGTGTCTCACCTCCTCAGCTGCCCCCGTCTGAATAGCACCTCCTGCTTTTTGTTAGCCTGGGGGTGAATCATGCTACTAGAACGAAAAGGAAAATGATTGTGTTTTCAGAATGAGCTGTAGAACAGAGGGGCTTAACACATGTGCATGTGTTTATTATCTGTTATTCATGACAGACCCCATTTACGACATGTGTTACCTCTAATTATTGGTGCAAAGAGATTACAGCCATTGTATCTCAGCTTCACCCAGCCTCTGGAGACGTGGTAAGGCTAGCAGTATCGGAGGAAAGTGCATCATGTGTAAGCTTATTTTCTGCAGCGTGAACTCCAAAATGAAGGCCAGTGTCAGGAGGACAATTTCTGACCAGCTGTGTTTTATTGTTGTGACTCTTTGCATGGCACATTTAGCGCAATCAAATTCTGTTTTAATTAGATACATACTTACCATTTCCTTATCTCTGCTTGTGAGCACACAATTACAAAATGTTCAAGGGATGGGGATAGTCATTATAAGATGGTTGTAGTATTTCTGGAACATTGCGTTTAGTATACAAAACATACAAAATAGATGATATGGCATTTTAAAAAGTATGTACAATTTTCCTGACCAAGTTTCTAGCCATTGGTGGGTGGAATTCTCTTTGCATCAATGGGAACTAGACTAAAGATATAGGAAAACAGGTACTATGGAGGGACAGAGTAAGATAAAACATAAAAATTTTATTCTTGAACTTGTTTTAAAAAAAGACAGAAAAAAACATAAATACATTGCCTGAAAAGGTTTCAGTGTACTAGACATCAATGTGATTAATCAATGATAATACAATACATAAAGCAAGCACGAAAGAGCTGGTTGAATTAGTATAGTTATCTGAATGGTATTTCACATCAACACGATCCGTTGAAGATGACAGGTTTATGAGCTGTCCTCCTAAAAAGATCAATCGATACCAAAATTAATTGAGCCAGATTGCTCAACATGTTTCGCATTACGCTTCCTCTGGAGCTAATGATTCAATGCTCTGTATTTTGCTTGTAGATCAAATATAATAAAAAAGAGGGGGCAGCAGGGAAGGTGGAGTCAGGAGCCTGAAATAGCTTGGAAGGATTGTTGGAAACATAGTTCCTGTCAGTATACACTGGTAGCTTATGGATGCACCAGACCATCTGGTTGCTCCATCATTAATTGACTATATTCCGTAGGTAGGAGAGGGAGTAGTAAATGGCAGGTTGCTCAAAGCCATACAGCTTAGAAGTGTAACACTGCTCACATGTATTCTCCAAAGAGTGCTCTCGAATCTCTTTTCCACCTTCCCCGGATGGGGATAAACCACTCTTTGCATCAATGTAATCTTTAAGATGTACTCTAAAGGCACATGATCCTAAAATTGGACGAAAAATACCACTTTAGAAGCGATCCTACGATAATCGGATCATTAGTACACAGCTTTCGAGAGCCGATTATGACAGTTTATCTGATATTATCCGATCGGACAAGCATGAAAACTTTTCTCGTACAATACCAGATCGTACGATTTTTGTTTGATTAGTGCAGTTGTCATTCAAAAATACAATACAAATACACTACAACACATTACGTCACTTCCCATTTTTTTATTCTGTTATACGAGAATTTTCGTAACTTTAGTAAACTATTCATGTTCGATATGTGACTAGCATGCAAAAAAAAAAAACAATCTAAGTTGTCCAATTTTCGGATCGTGTGTACGGGGCATAAGACTGAAAAGTAAACCTTGACATCCTTACATGGAATGCAGCCTTTCTAATGAACAGTGTTTTATTTCAAATACCATTACATGAAACAAAAATAGAAGAGGAGGGGAGAGGAGGGCATAAGGTGGGACTTCCCCATTAGGATGAAGTTCCACTTTAATGCATCAACAAATATATATTAATAGAGTCCGGGCTTAGGCTGGCCATACATTGTACAATTTTCTTTAGAATTACCTTCAACTATGTAGTACAAAGGCCTGCCTAATTAGATACAATTGAAAGTGATGTTTAGTTTTGACCTCATATTAAATGGTTTTTGGTAAATCTAATAGAAAATTGTACAAGAGTATTGAACATGTATGGCCAGCCTTATTGTTTCTCCACCTTTCAGGAGAAGTCTTGATTTTTTTATCAGTGAATACAAGGCTTTCACTGATTGGCTGAGATAGAGATCATAACCATGGCCAACCAGAGGAAGCTTTGTACTCACTGGTAAAAATACAAGGCTTCTGTTGAATGGCAGAAAAGTACTAAACCCAACTCTCTATATTTTCGGCAACAGACAGGAAGTCACCTGTACTGCTGCTGAAACACAACTCCACTTACTGTATGTAGCTAAGGCTATTACAGTCAACTACAACACACCCAGTGGCCACATATTTCTGTAGTAGAATTAGTTATTTTTGGCCAGCTGGGCCCAAACAATTTATTCAAATGAAATTAGGTATAGAATTCTATTTAAACCTATTGCTGCCCATGTAACACATATGTGCGGCAGCAAAAGAGTGGGCATTTCTATGCATCACTAGGTGGTCAATGTTTCTATGCACACTCACTGCTTTCTCCCAGGCACAGTCCCCACTAGCGATCAATAGTCAGTGGGATTGGTTCCTGATCATGTGACCACTGTGACAGCCAATCACAATGGTCACACCCCACCTCACCCCACCCCCCACCACCCCAAACTCGCTCATTCATGTCTTTATGGACCTTGCTTTGTGCACTAGTACAAATCATTAAGTGGAGGGGGGATTATGGTGTGGGGTTGTTTTTCAGGGGTTGGCCCATTAGTTCCAGTGAAGGGAGCTCTTAAGGCGTCAGCATACCAAGACATTTTGGACAATTTCAAACTCCCAACTTTGTGGGAACAGTTTGGGGATAGACCCTTCCTCTTTCCAACACCAGTGCACAAACAAGGTCCATAAAGAGTTAGTTTGGGGTGGAGAAACTTGACTGGCCTGCTTAGATTCCTGACCTCAATCCGACAGAACATGAGGGGATGAACATGACAGGGATGAATTAGAGCAAAGACTGAGAGCCAGGCCTTCTCATCCACATCAGCACCTGACCTCACAAATGCACTTCTGGAAGAATGGTCATACATTCCCATGGATACACTCCTAAACCTTGTGGACAGCCTTCCCAGAAGAGTTGAAGCTGTTATAGCCGCAAGGGGTGGGCCACCTCAATATTGAACCCTGCGGACTAAGACTGGGATGCCATTAAAGTTCATGTGCGTGTAAAGGCAGGCGTCCCAATACTTTTGGTAATATAGTGTACATCTAATGATTGGATACCAATTCACAAGCGCACAAATTTGTGCAAACATTTTGCTCACATAAGACATTTAGTTCATCCGTTTTGATTTTAAAATAAATCTGTAAAATAAGAGAATCCAACTAATTTTGCTCTATAGTGAATTGGGTGGAATGCATCTAAAAGGTTTGTCTTGTGGTTGGTTTTCTCAGCAAAGTTGTTCAGCAGGGAGGTCTGTTGAATTGCACTGTATGACTTACAAATAGCCAATGGCAAGAGAACGTACCTTGACTACATAGCATTTAAAGTAAAATGTGAAAGTCACATCAAAAACAACTTTTGCAGTAATAACTTCAAAATAAATGCTCCTTGACGCGCATAACAGTTTTCTTTTCAAGGCATGACACACTGTTTTTATTTTGCTATAAATCGGGTCATTTGAGAGCTTACAGAATGTTACCACCAAACTGTGAATAGGTTGACTGTAATAATATCCAAAAGCTATCACCATTTCAAGATTTTTACCGACTATAGCTTTCTTTGTTGTCAGCTTCTCATAGACTGAGAACACTTATAAACAAGCACCTCAATGACACCTTTGTTGTCTTAAAATCTTGTCCCAGAGGAGCAGAATATGAACTGGTTTAGCGGAGGAAGCCTATTCCAGCTGCCGGCTTCTCTTGGACTGAATGGTACAAATGTCACCGTGGCTTATTTAACCCCTTCCTGTATAGGGTAACCCAAACCTCTGAGACCAATCCAAAGTTTACAGTTTTGTTATATGTTAGTTTATTAAACAGTAATTCTGCATTAAAAAATGCAAATATTATACAGTCCAAAAATAAGACTGAAATTTAAACTAAATTAAAAAATTAAAAAAATGTGTTGTTCAACACCCATCTGATATACAGTTACCAGGAAAATGAGAAAAAAGTTGACTGGCAACTTTTGCTTTTCTACGGTAATTTTAAATGGTGTTGGTGCTACCTGATTGGGCATGTTCCTGACACTCACTGAACACTCACTGAACTAAAGAAGTGGCTTGGGCAACATTACAGAACAAGTCCAGTTAAATGTGACTATCTACTGCCATATATACTATACTACAACCATTATAAATAGGAATCTTCATAGGATAAAATAGACAGTTGATATACTGCCAACATCCAGCAGAAAATTGATACCTTTGAAAATTGTTACCTGTCTGGTCTGTGCTGGGCTGTTGCAATATTTATTTATTTATTTCAGATACTTATATAGCGCTGTCAATTTACGCAGCGCTTTACATATACATTACACTTTCACATCAGTCCCTGCCCTCAAGGAGCGTACAATCTAAGGTCCTAACTGACATTCATGCATACATAGTAGGGCTAATTTTTTATACAGGATCCAATTAACCTACCAACATGTCTTTGGAGTGTGGGAGGAAACCGGAGTACCCAGAGGAAACCCACGCAGGCACAGGGAGAACATGCAAACTCTAGGCAGGTAGTGTCGTGGTTGGAATTCGAACCAGCTATCCTTGCTGATAGGGGAAAGTGCTAACCACTACACCACTGTTGCAATATTCACATCATTCTAATATATAAAGTAGAAGTATGGGAAAATACTAAAGTTTGATATATCAGGCAGTCTGCCAAAATCAAAAAGATTGTTTTCTCGGAATCCACACAACCTCCTGCAAAGTATGTAAATACCTGTTGATCCTGCCATCCTAACAGATGAGGTATTACTTCTATGATTAGGGTGACAGCGCTCAGCCTGTCTTTGTGAAAGCACATCTGATAGCACCATAGTGGTATGCTGGGATGCATGGAGTGGGCATTGTTGCTTAGAAAACTCAGATTTAGGCCCACCATAGATGGATCGAATCTCAGCTGGTTCAGCAGGGACCAGTTGAGATTCAATCGATCTTAAGGCAGGCTGGTTGTACCCAAGTTGATCCATTGATCAAGCCTGTCTGATTTTTTACATGCGATCACTGCTGGTAGCTATAGCTGATAGCAGTAATCATTGTGTTCTTCCAGCCAGGAAGGCTCCCTATGCCCCCCCCCCCACACACACACACACACCGGCAGAGCACAATAGCATTGTAAAAGGAATTTCCCCGTCAACAATAATTCTGATGATGGGGATATCAAGTGATTTTCTTGTCTTTCCACCTGTAGTGAAAGGAAATAAAATCAAATCATCTATGGCTTGCCCTACCCAGTGATATCTTAACTATGCACTTGTCCTTTCAGGTATTTTTTTTGAGCATTTTTGCAAGCATATGCAAGCATTTTAGAAGCGTATTTTATTTACATGTGTATTCAAACTTCAGGCATTTTGTTTCAGCATGAGGGAATGCATTAGGGGGAGGAGAACAATTATTGCAGATTCAAAAATGCCTGAAATATGCCAGAAACATTGAAGCATTTTGAGGCATTACCATTGAAGTCTATATCAAAACACCAAAATCGTCCTCAAAAGTAGCTCATGTAGCTTTTGGACCTTTAGAGTTTGAGCTGCATGTATATGAGTGCTCATATATGAACAGTCACCATTTAAATACATAGATTTTTGGATGTATTGGAACTTCGAGCTTCCAATGGGGCCTTACAGAATACAGTTATCCTGAAAAGATGTTAGACATTAAAACATAACTCTGAGAATTATGTTTTTTCAAATTTACTTTGAGATAGCTTGGCTCTGTGTAAGTCTCCATATCTGATATCCAGAGGGCCGCAGAAGATGCTGACAATTGCTGTAGTAGCCACCCTACATACAATAAAAACTATGATTTTCCAGGAGGATACTCTTTTGGTCCCTGCCACCATTTAGACAAAGCCATACATTTGTTCTAATGAACAAAGGACATTCTCTGATTAGGTGAAGTGGACATTATGGAGTCATCCACCCCACTAGTGATCCCTTGTGTTAAAAATAAAAAACAACGCGGGGCACCCTCAAAACCCATACCAGACCCCTTAGACAAAAGAGCACCCCCCCTGAACCATATCAGGCCACATGCCCTCAACATGGGGGGTGCTTTGTGGCAGAGCACCCCCCAAAGCACCCTGTCCCCATGTTGATGTGAACAAGGGCCTCCTCCCCACAACTCTGGCTGTTGGTTGTGAGGGTCTGCAGGCGGGGGGCTTTTCAGAATCTGGAAGCCCCCTTTAACAAGGGGGCCCCCAGATCCTGCCCTCCCATGCTAATGAGTATGGTGTACCCGAAAAACCTGGTACAGATGGAAGGGACCCCATGCTGTTTTTTTTTTTTCATTGCTGCATTCTTTTCACAAGTCGCACACAAGTCTCACGTATATCATGCAGGTGCGGCTTTCATGTGAATTTTAAGGGTTTACATTGAAGCCTATGGGCCTCAACCTGCATGAAAGTTGGACCAAAGTAGTGCAGGAATTACTTTAAAGTTGCTGCAACTTTAAGTTGCACATATATGAATGTTACTCATTGCGAAACATGGGGTGCAACTTGTCATGTGACTTTGTACAGAGTTACTAGTGCACTATTTAGAGAGAGCGGAACTAAGAGCTTTGTCCTGCTTATTGGAGAATAGGTTCTTGGTAAAGACATTGCCATTAATTATAGAAACATATCATTCTAAATAATAATAAACTATACAACACAAATCTTATTCTAGACATTAAAGAACAAGTTCCTAAATTATAAATATATAATATTTATCACATAGTGTATGTATCCATTATGCAGTCAGACAGATAGAACCTGGGAACACCCCCCTTTTTGGATTGGTGCCCCATTGTAAATGCATGTATCACATGGCTGCAGTTATGCCACACAAGCGTGAAATTGTAGTCATGAAAAATCTTAATGTGATCCTAGTCGTGCAAACATTCTGAGACTATATCTGACTATATATCTCACATTTTGAGTCAGATAAAGTGTTTATGAAACATATATAATTGATGATGTTGTTTTCACCTTTTGTGAGACAAAGATAAATTTGACAGATTGACAGATTGTCAGATTTTGATCCGCTAATTTGCACTGTGGTGAGTGTGAAACACAATAAACCTGCTAAAATGAATCTTGGTTTTTTTTTTCTGCTAAAATAGTCTGATCTTTGGTCATTCCCATTACCATGGATAACCCTGCAGACTGTAACTCACAAAAAAGAAGCAGCATTCATAAGGAGATTATTATAATAACCAGAGGTGTAACTAGAACCTTCATGGCCCCGGTGCAAGAAACCATGAAGGGCCCCCCAGACCCCTGGCCAGGGCCCTTCCCTTCAAGCCTGGGGCTCTTCCCACTGATCCTGGGGCCATTTACTCTCATTGCGAGGCCCTTTATTACAGTCCCACAGCGGGACCTTTTCACAAGTTCTGCAGTGGGCCTCCTTCCTGCCATCTTGAGGCCTCCACACGGTGGTGGAATGCCAGGGCCCGGTCGCAAGTGTGACCTTTGCAATCCTGGAAGTTCACCCACTGGTGTCAGTAGTTTTTATTTTTTGATATTTTAATTGTATTATTTTTTATCATTTCATTTTATTTCTTTGCAATGTCACTGACTATGACTCTGTCCATTCAAGAAAGGAAGGAGCTGGTATGCTACATATTTACCGATGCCTTTCTGGTTCTCTATTGTGACACATCCCCTGCAGCAGCCGGCAGGAGAGGGGAGGGAGCACATTGGGTGTGGGGGGGGCAGCACAGTAGGGGGGCATGGGAGCACACAGGGGCCCAGAGACAGCAGAACACAAATGAACTGGATAGGAGGAGTGGCGGGGGCAGCACACAGAGGAACCAATTTCCTAAATTTTCCTCCTGCAGCTACTTGAGGAAAAAGGAGGACAGTGATTTCTCTACAAGCGGCCCCCGCCGCCTCTCCTTTCCATGTGTACAGGGGAGCCGCACAGGCCCCCTGGAGCATAGAGACTGGTTGCAATTGCAACCCCTGCAACCCCTGTAGTTACGCCCCTGATAATAATATTGTTTTTCTTCAACATTCAGGGGACTAAGTATCAATGTTTTAACCCAAACTGTACCCAATATAACCCAAGAGTCACTTATTTTAACATATTATTAAATTAGAAAGATGTGTGAATCTTGGGTAAAAACATTGATAAGTAGACCCCTCATTGTCCTGTTTAAAGGATCTTTCCTTCAAAATCTGGTATATCAGCTCTGATAGACTTGGGTGAGATAAATTACCTACTGACTATTCAGTTTCTACATCCAAATCCTCTAATCATGGACTCCCATCCCGTCTTAATTAGAGAGGTTGATAGTGTGGGTGAGTCAATTTATTCTGCATTCTTCATAATGGGAAATAAAATAAAATTATAACAATACAGTCAGAGATCTCAGTACCAGAATGTCGAAGAAATAAAAGCAATTAGGTGGCCGATTCAACTTACTATTATGTATTGAAATCTGAGATATTTTCATTTTGAAACTTTTAAAAGGTTTAATGGTTCATTTGGTTGGTTGACAGGGATTGGCTTGTTGGCCCTAGTTTAAAAAAAACAAGAAACAGGTAGTCTTTGTTCGTTGAACTTATTAACTTAGCAGCATGTCTTTTATACATGTATAAAATCCTTGGGGTTAAAGGCTGTCACAGGACATTTGACGTTTGCAGGACATGTCTATACAGGTGTCACCAGAAGCATCCTTTGTGCTCCTTAGTTTTCCACCATAGTTGTAAGGGCAAACAGTAATTATGTTTTTGTAGACAAAAAATGTAGAAAGCTTTTTTAATTAAAAGGAACCAAAAAAGGTGCCCAAAGGTGAGCAAGGAACATTCTCCAAAACTGCCAAAATGTTCCTTTGCTCTGATATAAGTGTATAAGATCTAATCAAAGACATGTTTCAAAAGCAATAATAAAAATAAGGATACCATTTCATATATTTCTAGAAAATAGAGCCTCTGCAGGAACCAGGCCAGGATTTGAGCTATGTGACCTTTCAGGCCATTTTTTGTGCTTCCCCTCGGCCTAGCAAAACCTTTTTGCCTATATATTTTTGGAAACAACAAAACAATACAAATATTCATATTCTGAATATGTGTTACATGTGTAAAATATTACATTTTATTATATATTTTTTCTCTGGAGACCCAAAAAGGAGAAACATGTATGAGATGGAATGATATGCCTTAGGTTGCTTCTCCTAAGAGTCGTTTCACAATGCTTTGCTGCAATTTGGCAGTAGTGCAGTGTGCCAACAGTTTTCATGCAGTTAACACATGGTTTCCTATAGACTTTCTATTAGATTGTGCAGTTTTGGTTCAACTTCTGAAACTGCATCAAAAATCCTGCATGCTGCATGTTTGGCACGCTTTCAGAAAGTACACCAAAAACATGTGATTTAAAAGAAAGTCAATAGGAAACCATGGGTGCTACACCCACACTGCGGCCAAACTGCAGCACAGAAGTGTTTTCAGAAGTTAGTTAACCAGCCCAGACTGGGGAGGGATTAACTAGGTTTTAAAGCCTTTCTCTGGCTATTTGGGCCCTGTCTTCTTTCCTTGTGCATATTTAAAGAGGGGGAGGCCAGATTCAGGGGCAGCTGCACATGGGATACTGAGAGGAGGCTGCTGCGCTATGTAGTCCCATGAAGCGGCAGAACATTGGAAGTATCTGCCAAGCTTTTGGAGGAAAAAAATTATGAAAATACACTTTTTAAGGTATGCCTGGGCAGTCTCAGCTAGTCAGTTAGGGATGGAACTGTATTTCATTTCTTTGCATATTGCCTGGTCTGAAGTTATTTAAAGAGGTGCATGGTAGAATATAGTATATCAGAAGTACAGGGCCTGTAAAGCACACACAGGGTAAGAAGCAAGGTCAGTACGAAAGGTTAACTCGGTAGGAGAATTGGCGTTGGAGAGCAGCTGCCACAAGTAACAGACGGTCATGAAGCGTGGTACCTGGCAAAGGTGGCAGGTCCTCCGGTAGCAAGGGGGTCTGTGATCTGGCTCCAAAGTAATTGGGACTGAATCTGAGAACTCAAGTACCTGGCCTTATGGTACAGGAAAGTGAAGGAGTGAGAGCACGCATGAGGTCCCCGCTAGATGCTCAGCGGGACCCCATTCTGTTACTAGAAGTGAGGTGCCAGAGATACACTGGACAGATGGAGAGGGCAGGGGCTCAACAGTGTTCCTCCTCAATGCAACATACATGAGGAAGGTGCATAGTAACGTGGGACAGCACGTATATTTAACTACTGCACACAGTATCCATATGAAAACGGCCCTGCCTTCCCTCTGGCATTGATGAGATTGTGCAAGGGGGAAGGTACCACCACATACAGGGTGAGCCTGCCTACAGGCTCTAAACCTTACCATCCTAAATTATTTAAATTGACTGAATTAGAAACATATTAAAACAAGTAATTAGTGCTACTTGGTGCTACTTGATATTAGTATCCATTGAAAAAAAAGTTAGGTTTATTACATATGTATCATATTATTAGTTGCAAGTGTTCTTAACAACTTCCAAATGGTATTTATAACACTGTGTTTTATGTGAGCATCAGAAACATAATCATACTTTGACAACACAATTGAAGGACAAATGTTTATATGGATATTTTTCTCTGTCTGGGGAACAAATGCTGCAGGCTGGAGGCTCTGAATGATCATTACCAGGCAGTTTATGGATTCGCCAGGGGCAATGCTTGCATTGGAAATAATTGTGTTTGTTAATTGTATTGTTTTTACAGGCAGCGAGTTCTAGCACCTTTCATACAATAGAACAATTCATCAGCATCCAACGGTGTTCCTTCATAACACCCCAACCCTTAACAAACTGCTCTGTTTATACGGAGAGCCTAGCAAAAAAAATGACCATGTCTCCATAGGAGAAAGCGCCGACTTCCTTCTCACTCGCTGGCCTGTCTGCCTGATTTTCCTAACGCTGAAAATCATTTGTCGTTTAACACTTTACAAATCGAGCACAGCAATCACCGACCCCTTCTGGTGAATTAAAGCTTATTTCCTTGAAACGGCAGGGACCATTTATTATAAGAAAATTAATTAAACTTGTTGAGCATTAGGAGACCCACCAGCGCCATTATTTATTATACTTTGCCGGCTGCCTGGTTACAATTTTTATTTTGCTTCCTCTTTAAAAAAAGAAAGGAAAAAACAATGGCAGATAATATCACAATTAGGAAATGTAATCAGGAAGACATTGTTTGATGAAAATACATCACTTGGAGACAAGGTCATTAATAAATCTGCTGCTGATGGCTTGAGAAGGACATGCATCAGTTCATCAAAACATAAAGTCATTGATTTAGTTTAGTTCTTATAGAGAATAATGGAAGATTGGAAATATTTCATGTACACGGTGTACTAGCTTCCGGATGTCATTTATTGGCATCTGTGCTTTTTACATCAAACATTCTTTTGTCTTTACAAAAAGTCTTATTTGCATTAGTATTCAACCAGATTCATACTTTACAGTGCCATTACAGGGAGATTAGTTGTAGATAATATAGAGTAGTAAATTGTGTTCTGTAGGACATAGAACTTGTATATTTTAGTTTTTAGCTTTGGATAGAATAAAAGAACCTCCATCTTTTTTTTCTTTTTTTTACTGCTACCAAAGGCTCAGTGTATTTTCATTCCAAAGTAGACACAGCCTGAGTAGAAAATCATGTCCTTTGTAAGCAGCTTCAGAGTGGAACTCTTGTTTTTTTGTGTTGAAGCAGTTGACTCTCTGCAGAAGCCTGACATTATTCCTGCTGAGCCAGACTCAGCAGAAAGTCCATTCAGACCTCTGCAGAGAGATGACCATGTTTGCAGGGGACAGGATTTTCTAATAAGGCTGGGGCTGATTTTTTTAAGAAAACAAACTGTAAGACTTTGTACACCCTTTACTTCGATGCAACTGGAATGTATTTAGGTATTTACACTTGTGCGACTAAAGCCTCCTACACACGAAACGATTATCGGCCGACCGATCGGCCGTCTTTTGTCCAGTGTTGTTGTGTTGGTTGAAATGTTCTCTAGCCTGCACACGAATTTTATCGGCCAACAAAAACCAACTTCAGAAGTGATGTCATGTGCTGGTTTACTTTCCGTGTGTTTTTTCTTCTCTGAGCATGCCCAGTCTTGCTCATCTGATTTTTGTCTGCCGAAATCTGTACTGACTGACGAACAATCGGCCGTTCTGTTGACGGCCAACAAACATTTTATAGCATGCACACCAGATTTTTTTCGGCCGAAAAGTCGGAGTCGGTTGTCGGAAGCATCATACTAACAAGCCGAAAATTGGCCGATCGGACGTTGGCCGGAAATTCACAGCCAACTATCGATGCGTGTGTACGAGGCATTAGGATCCGACTTGTGAGACCCCAATTAGCAGGACATATGAAATGCCATGTATCTCAATGAGGTCCATTCCAATTGACATTACTGAAGTCGCTGCAAAGGTTCCTGCACTACTTTGATCCGACTTTGACACAACTTTAATGCCAGAGAGTGTAAAAGTCTTATAAAGTCACTTCAAAGTCATATCAAAGTCAGGCTCCAAAGTTGCACTGATAATCCTGCAACTTTGGAATTGGCTAGTTTGAAAGGAGCCTTAACCAGTTAGCAAATTCAACAAAAACCCAAAAACAGAGAGACAAACAGCAATACGTAGCTGACAGGGGTTCTAGCCTTCCCCTAATCTACAGGGGAAAAAATGTTTCTGTATGTGTTACTGTTGTAGATTTTCCCTCCCTTCCTGTTTAGTAAAATTATTGTCACCAGAGCAGTAACCATTGTCACCAGTTGCCACAAATGGCTCAAATTTTGTCCCATTCCTGTTGAATACGCCATATTTCAAGCCATGGGTGGTCCTGAAAGCTCCACTCAGCTCAATAAAAGTTTATTTAAAAACTGACTGAGCCAATTAGAAAATGACCAGCTGAAAAGTGGCTGCATTCTATCAGATGAAGTCCCTGTTTGGGTAATCAGGCAGCCGCGGATTCCTACATCCATGTTGTTAGCTTACAATAGGGGAATTCATTGATTTTCAGGGACCGAATGAGGAAGAATCAGGCTGTGTATGGCTACCTTAAAGACAAATGTCTCTAGTAGAGCTCCAGAGAGTAGCAAAAACATTACAAGGGCTCTAATCCTTTCCCATTTCTATTTAAAACTATAAAAAAGTTTTAGCTGGAGATTTACTTTATTGCTAGAAAGAAGATTGGATTGGATGGGAAGTTGCCATACAATATTATCAATTTCACATTTGGTCTGAGAAGTGTTAATCACTGCCATTGTAAATGGAAAGAGGTGACATTAGATAGGGAGCTATCGGCATCAAGTTTTTTTCACACTGGTCCCTTATATTTTTTTTAGTAAGTATTCACTTTGTGTCTTTGGTTTCTTCAACAGTAAAGTTTCCCGGACTCAGAACCTACGTAGACCCTCACACCTATGAAGATCCTAGTCAGGCTGTGCATGAGTTTGCAAAAGAGCTGGACTCTGCATGTATAACCATAGACAAAGTTATCGGAGCAGGTATGTAGATCAATACAGATGTGTCAATATACAATCCTAAAAATGTAAATGTAATCAGTAAATGTAATAGATATATTTATAATTTCCAATTGGAAACTCCATCTACACTTCATGCATGAGTATTGGCTGCTGATGGCAAGTATTTACACATTGCCTTTATATATTACAAGGGTACCTCAGTGGTAAGAATTGCTAATCTCTGCCCTGCAGATGCTTTAGTACAATGCCAAGTGATGATGTCACACTCTCCTGGTTTTCTATCCATATTGTAAATCAAGTAAGGTGTCCAGATGCTAGAAAGAGGCACCTCCAGTTAGGGGGACAGAGAAATCTCTCCACTGCAGACAGAAGCTTACAGGTGATTCACCTAAGTAGTGTTCAATGGTTTTGGAATGATTGTTAACATAAAGAACACACAATCAAATGTGTACCAGTTTTTTTGGTAAAAAAAATTGTATATGGAGAAAAAAATGTATAAAAGTATTTACGCTAAGGTCAAAAAGAAATTGTAGAAAATCGAAGCAGAAACAAAAAAGATAAAACACCAATGGCGGAATAAAGAATCAAGAAGCTGAGAAAGAGTAATTGGGGTAGAGATACCATGGATAGTTTAGGATTGCGAAGCACAGGAATAATGATAAAGAAGGATATTAGACAGTTCTGTCGGTTACTGTGAAGGCAATAAAGACTTAAAGAGGAAGTCTCACTTCAATTTACAGTATATTAATGTGTTCTGTTCCATGGGGGACAAAGTACCACAGGTGACAAGCATCTCACAAGGGATGCAGGGAAAGGGAGGGAGGCTGGGAGTTGGAAATGGAGAAAAGTGCCATTTGTCAATGTAGCTGCGTTTTTGGACAGCCATGGAGGGAAGAGGGGTGCCCTGTCAACCTCCGAGCTAGCCCTAGACAGCAAAAAGGAAGATGGGACAATGTACTACACAGGCTTTTTTCAGTGGAAACTCAGGGCAATGCAGTTCCAGGACCTCCAGCACCTCCAACACTGAGTGTATAAAATGACAAGGAGTGCTGGAGGGTCTAATGATGCTGGCTTCTGGGGGAACTATAGTTTCTAAGGGGGTCAGTCATTGCTGGGAGGGATCTACTGTTGAGAGTAGGGTCTATTGTTGCTGGCTGCTGGAGGGTTTATTGATGCTGGCTGTTGGGATTCTATTGTTGCTGGGGTGGATTTATTGTTGCTGGACGTCCATTGTTGCTTGCTGGATCTATTGCTGCTAGGGGGTCAATTGTTGCTGGGGGGGGGTCAATTGTTGCTAGCTGTTGAGAGCCTATTGTTGTTGGGGTGGATGTATTGTTGCTGGGGGGTCTATTGTTGCTAGCTACCGGGGATCCATTTTACTGCTTTTCTTGTTATCATATATTGTATAACAAATATCATATATCATATAACAAATTACAGAAAAATTACTTAGCACCACAAAATGATACTTGGTTTTGTATTCTCTAGAAGGGGCAGTACTGGGAGGTGGGTTGGAGATGGAACCCAGGAACGGTGCTCGGAGGTGGGTAGGGAGTGAAGACAAGAGGGTGATACAGGAGGGGGGGAGTTGCTACACCTATTCTGTGAGAAAAAAAGCCCTGGTACTATGTGTACTTTGTATCCCGGGGAACAGAACACATTCGTAAAAATGGAAGTGAGACTTTAAATTGGAATTTGATACTTACAGCTGAAACACATAACACATAGGTTTGGATTCGTAATTTTGGCCAGACATTCTTGTTATACACATACTATACCTCTGCTGGTCAGTAAGATTGCTCTGCAACTACCTGGTTTAAAGAAGTGATGCATTGTTGAACCAGGGCTATGAAATACCTAATTAAGAACATGTGCAAAATCTACAAAGTTATAATATAGTTGAACTAAAGGTTTGCGCACTTGATTTGGATGTCCCATTGGGTTGGCATAACAGCTAGGCAGCTAACATTTTTAGAGAGAGTGAGGGAGAGAGACATAGAAAGGCCAACCACGGTAGCCTTCATATTACTTAAGTGTAGGTTTCTTTAAGAGTTATAAAGACTATAAAAACGAACATGAACAATAAATAAAAACTAGATCTGTCTATACAGGATTTATTCCATTTCCATGTTTATGTCTTCCTGATGCAAGTGAAGCAGAAATAAATAAAATCTCTTTAGAAGCTTTATGCAACATCCCTCTTTTTTTTGTCTTCTAAATTCATCCCCCTGCGGTTGAGCTAAAAAAGTATTTGCTTAGAAATTGGTTCTTTATTGTGGCCAGTAATATTCAAAACTCTGGGATAGCTGACATCATGTTGATTTTGGAAAGAAACTGTAAATATCAATGTAATAGTAACAGTTCAGCTGTCAGTATAAGAAATAACTAAATAAATCAAGCTGAAAATGAAATATTTTTATATCACATCATTGGCGACGTGGTGGGTTGAATGATGTTTTCAAAATGATTAGGAAAAAGGGACGTTGTAGAAATGTTTCTGCCATGTCAACAAATATTTCCTGCTAATTCTGTAGAGGAGCTCCTGACACGAATGTACGACAAGAGTTCAGTAGCATCATTAATGTTTTCTATTGCAAATGATTTAAGCTAAGCTTTTTTTGCGCTTTCTATGCAGGAGAGTTTGGTGAGGTGTGTAGCGGACGACTAAAACTACCATCCAAAAAAGAAATCAGTGTGGCAATAAAAACTCTAAAAGTTGGTTACACTGAAAAACAGAGAAGGGATTTCTTGAGTGAAGCCAGCATCATGGGTCAATTTGAGCATCCAAACATTATACGGCTGGAAGGTGTTGTTACTAAAAGTAAGTACCTTTATTAAACAACTGTTGGTGCCTGAATTTTAGAAAGTGAACACTTCATAGTATAACCTCTATAGGTAGGGCTTGCCATAAACTTCAACCTCCAGGCTGAGTAAGAGGAATCAATATGTTCCCCTTTCCACACTAAAGAGTGAGAATAGAGGAATATCCCATGTTGGCTATAGTATTATAGACAGCCCCTGATCCTTCTACTACCCGCATAGTCACTGTTCAGCTAAAAATTTTCTTCCATCTCCTTACATTTTCAGATCAAGTCTGTAGAGCCAGGTGGTGCCAACAGGGCTTCCTAGAGAACGAACCTTAGGCAATTCTTGCTGAATCCACTGAAATTTGACCTGGGTGGCACTGTTGGCACCTTCCAGCTTAAGCCGTGTAGTGTATGGCCAACATAATGTAGGTGAATTTATCTGTATATGGTCTCCGTGCAGGTAAATTTCAACATTATGATAAACATAGCCATGGTTAGGGCCTGAACGTCCGAAAAGCCTTTGATTTTTACTGGCTGTATTTCCCTGTCTACAATAAAGAACAACTGGGTAGCTGATTTATATCAATGTGTTGACAATTCTTTGTTGATTCTGCATCAGTGAGGTTCCAGAGACTTCAAATCCAGGGCACCAGGTTTTGGAGCTGTTCTTAGATTGGAATGGAAGTTGTAGCACCTTTACACTTGTTTTCATTGGGATTATTATAGGTCTATATGCAGACAGAAAGAAAGAAAAAATCCAAGAAAAGAAAAAAGAGAAATGTGATGGACTTATTTGTCTTTTTTTACTATCCCTTTTTTTATGTTTCTCGGTTTCCTCAAGCTGTTTGCTAGCATGTCTTTACTCTAAAGATTCAACTTTGCTTGCTGGACCTATCTTCGAGGTCTTAAAAATGTTTCCACACTTTTATATATGTAGCAATGCCCCCTAGAGCAGTGGTCCTCAACTCCGGTCCTCAGGGCCCACTAACAGGCCAGGTTTGCAAGATAACTAAATTACATCACAGGTGATATCATTTGCTGCTCAGTGATTGCAGTATTCTAGTCTTCATCTCCCCAAGGTAATACTTAAAATCTGGCCTGTTAGTGGGCCCTAAGGACCGGAGTTGAGGACCACTGCCCTAGAGGACTGCTGAGAATTGCACTTTCTGGATTCCCCTGGGTTACCCTTAGCAACTGATAGCAGACAAATAGCATTAAAAGTCATTGGCTCAGTCAATAACCAATCCAGGGGATGTTGGTTTTTTGTGTTTTTATTTGGAACTAGGATAGAAGAAGGAATAAGTGGGATACTCCAACTTTGAAATATGCACAATCTTGAGGACAACTATCTGTAGTGTGCAGCAAGGCAGCTGCTTCACCTTGCCACAGAAGTAAAGATAGATAATGTGATCCTGTTTGAGTTATTTTTCAGGGTTCTAACTTGGCATCCCCTTTCTCACTTGCTGTGTGCACTAACACCTGTCCACTGACTCTCCACTGGAGCGGTCCCCTTTCCTGGGCAGACCCCTGGCAAGCTTCCCGGTACTCACGTACACTGTTTTTCCCAAGGTTGCTCTGCCTTTAACTCTACTTGTCAGCTTCCTGGACCTCCTGGCTCAGCATCAGACTCTTGGCTCACTAGGCTGACTGCCTGTGACCACCTTCCACAACAGACAGGAGGAGAGACAGCCGTCACCCTCCTCCTGGGACCTGGCTTCCCACCCAAAGACACCCTGTCACATTTGCTCTTGGCTTTTATAAGATATCCCAGGATGCACCACTGTTTGTGGCAACCCACTGGGATAGTCATAAAAGCCTGTGTGTCACTGGCTGGGTTTACTCCACTGTCCAAAAGACTCCCCTATTGAATACAGTGGGGACACTCCCTCAGACCAGATGAATCACACATGGACCCATGCAACGGACCTAACTACTGATCAGGCTCCCCTGATAAGCAGATGGAGCAGACTATGATTTACCTGCTACTCCTCTGTTAAGCAGGCAGAGCAAACTATTCTCCCAGCCTACACCTATCTAGGAGGGTGCTACATATATATAAATAACTTAGTTAAAAAAAATGTGCAGAAACTTTTTTAAAGAATCCTTATATTACTGACTGCCAGGTAAACTCAGCACATTCAAATTGGAAAGATTTTACGTCACTTCCTGTCTAACAGAACGTTGGGGAGAACCTCTGCAACAGAGACAGACCGCAGTATTAACTGACAAAGGCTCTAACTTTCCCCCTGCTCTATACAAGGATTAAAAGTTCTGGTTGGAATGGGGCTTTAACACTATTGGAAGAAAAAACAAAACTAGAGAGAAAGTCAGACTATATAGGCAAAACAAGAAGTCTTAGATACAATTCTAATGTTTATTGTACATAATCTTTAAAAGCAGAATACTTCATAAAAGCATTAGTTTGTGGTGCTTAATTAATTACCTGTACTTGAAACAATAGTATTGCTCTTGCTTGATAAATCCAATGAAAGAGCAACGTCAATGCGTTTTGCCGAAGTTAAGCTTTTTTTAGGATGCATAAGTGTAGTACAGTAATCCTCTAAAAAAAAATGACAGTGCTTAAGATTCAAAAAATTCAAAAATCTACATTATATTAAAATAACATCAATTAACTTGCTATGTGGAGCATAACTCAGCATTGCATACAGCCCATACGGCACCAGAGCAAACGGGGGGGGGGGGGGGGGGATTTAAGACTTTCTCACACTAGCCTGCACAGTAAAGCTCAATGTTTGTTAGGTTCGGCAGGGGGCACTGCGATATGCGTTTCAGTGCATCCCACTATTTACTTTTTTATTTTAGTTAAAGTTTTACAAGGGTGACACTTCATTCAGGTCTCCACAAACCAGCATTATGCATTGCACAGCAGTTTGATTCCCTGCGGTGCCATCCAGTGAGCTGCAGAAAATGCAGCATTATGATGTGAACACGGTACATAGAAGCCAGTTTTTTCTATGTGCCCTTGCAGCGATTGGTGTAAATCCAGTGTGGAAAAATGCCAGTCATGGCACCTTGTGTGAACAGTTTATCTCTGATGTTATTGAGCCTGCTTTCCTATTTTAAAAATAGTACATTTCTAAAAATGCATTTGTTCAGGCCACAAAATGGGTGGTAAAGCGGTGCTAACAAGTGAGATCACTTTTCCATCTCGAGAAACAACACAGTTGAGTAAACATGGCGGTTTAGCAAAATGTTCTGACAAATCTACAGTTAAGATAACAATCTGTAAATGTCAGGAAAAAATAACACAGCAAAAAAAGAAGATAAGAAGTAGAGAGGTGGGATATGGGATAGGAAAAGTGGGGAAGGAGATTCACGGAATTGAGATAATAGGATTGTGTTTAGAAAGCTGAGAACCACATTTAACTGCATGTTTCACCCTATGTTTTTTGTGTGTTTTCCTCTAACTTTCACAGAGTGTTAACCTAATTGCAGATTTGCATAAAGTGTGCATTTTGTGTAGGCAATGATTAGAACCTCTATTATTCACTCTCTCTTTGTCCTGGTGACCATTGTCACTGAGACTGAAAGGGATGGGAATTTAAAAATTTTGGAATTTCTAGTTTCTAAATGGAACACCTATGGAAATGTAGGCCACACTTATTTTCTCTCCCGAATACTAACTTAAATGATACATATATAAATAAACACACAAACACAACTGATGTCAAAAAAAGAAAGGGAGAGATACACAGTGCCTTCTAAGTGAAGCTTTAAAAAACAAATTTTAATCCAAAATAAAAGTGTTACTGACAAAAGGAGTAGAATTACAAGTGAAATAGCACTGTAGTAAGGTCCTGTCTGTTGTCAGTCCAGATGGGAAGCCCCCATGGATAGCCTGCAGAAGGAGTGCATGCTCCCCAAATGCGTCGCCTCCCACGTCCTGCATCACTTCCAGCTGATGACATCATGTCCGCCCAATCATGCATTCCGCCGCTACCAGGAAATGAAGCCATTCTCTGGCTTTCTGGATCCATTGGACCCAAACATCACCCCCTGGCTGCTTCTCATCTGGAATGATGAGAGATAGGACCTTACTACAGTGCTATTTCACTTGTAATTCTACTCTTTTGTGAGTAGCACTTTTATTTTGGATTAAAAGTTGTTTTAAAGCTACACTTAGAAGGCACTGTGTATCTCTCCTTTTCTCTCCCTGCCTACAGAGTTGCTTCTTACTCCAGACACAGCAGCCACTATATTGGGCTTCTTTTAGCAAATGGACTTTCCAGTTATTTTGGACTTTTAAAACATTGTTTGATAGTAACGATCCATCATTGTACCCAGTGATTGCGCCAATTGGTTGTTTTTATGTTTCCACAAATGATGGCAAAATCTTTGGCCGCAGCATGCTTTTTGGTGTAAATAAATATCCATAAAAATCATCATACTGATGATAAATGTATTATTATCATTGACAGACGCACAAAGTGCAGCTTGGGAGTGAGCATGCATGTGTGCCCCCATAGTAAGCGGATTGCTATGGGGGCACTCAGCAGGGAGACAGGAGCACCAGCAAGCATTTACAATCACAATCACTTAGGAGGAGCTTTTGGGGAGAGATAAATTTCCTGCGTGCCTTTATACCCCTAAACCCGTAAGTGTAAGCCCAGCCTAAGAGCAAATAAATGACACAGGCCAAATCTAAACCAAAAAAAGGTTTGCTTTTCATATAATTAAAAATTTTGCTAAACCTCTGTGAATCAGTACTGGTTTGACCAAGAAGAAGGGGTAGACCTTTCATTAGTTTGTCCTTTTCACATGGGCACCATTTAGTCAATCAGCAAGGGATTCATGAACAGATCCGCTGATTAATTATAGCAGAATGGGACCAATGTTACTTTTGTGGCATTTATGTCTGTTCAGTGTTTAGCTCCATTTAAAAACGGAAACTTTATGGATCCTTATTAGATCTTTGGGCAGCCGGATGTAAACAGACTTGCATTCGATCCATTATATTTGGTTTAGGAAAAACAAAAAAGGTTACAGATCTTTTCCATTTTTTTGGACTTGGAGGGACTCGGAAGTAATTGGATGTAAATAGACGCACATTCTTTAACTTCTGCCTGCCCATAGACTAACATGATTATCAGACTACCACAGAGCTTCCGATCAGATCCCCCTGAAAAACTGACAGGCTGACCCGATTAGGCCGCTCACGTGAAATGGGCTTTAGGGCAAATTTTAAAAAAAGTATCACATGCAGTGCTTAAAAAAAATATTTGTTACATATGCTCTAATATATTTACATTCATTTCATTTCATTTCATTTTACCCATTCACAGGAACAAATAGGAAGAGCAAAATTGTGCCATCGCAGACAGCAGAACAGCAACGACACATACACAAATGTATTTATAGTTCTTACAACAGCAGCAAAAATAGAATGCATTTGATGTGCAAATAATTTTCATTTCAAAATGTTTCAGGCAAACCGGTGATGATTGTGACAGAATACATGGAAAACGGCTCTCTGGACACTTTTCTGCGAGTAAGTGATGCCTACATCATATTATATGTGCCCCCTAGCATATATACATCAGACAGAATATCATTGCTTTGAAATGCTCAGCCTCTTACTCTTCTCTAAGGCTGGATTCACACTGTGGAGTTGTGGTTATATGGGCGGCGATGCACATGATTCATGTTGATGTCCTGTGGTGCCATTTATTTTGAATGGCACCCCAATGCACCTTTTTAACACTCCTGCATTCCACTGCAATGCATGGTAAACCACTGCAATGCATTGTAGTATGTTGTGTTTTGTATTTTTCTTTTTTTACTTAATCTGTTTTAATTGAGAGTTTGGGGTACAGAAGAAAAGAGGGTAAGAGTAAAGTAAACCAGATTTACATGTTGAATAGGGGAAGTTTACCATTTAATATGACATTGTAAACAGAATTACACTGAAAACTTTAAAACTCCCATCCAATAAAAATGTCTCAGAAAGATAATTGACCTAGTGTCTATATTATTATTATTATTATTATTATTATTATAATACTGGATTTATATAGCGTCAACAGTTTGTGCAGTGCTTTACAATCTAAAGGGAGACAGTACAGTTAAGCCTGGCACGCACAAGACGTAAATCCGCTGGTATCAGCAGATTCAATAGAAACCAGCCAAAATGTGGCCCTTGTGTACTCCAGCCTGCCCGACAGAAACCAGCTGAACCAGCCGACTTCTGTTAAATCGGCATGCTGGAAAACCAGCATCCGATCGGCATCCAATCAGCGCTGGCAGCCAATGACTGCAAGTGCTGACCGGTGTGTTCTGGTGGGGGGGGGGGGGGGCAGTCCCCCTGTTAGAACACAATAGTTCAGCAGGGAGATAGCTGTACTAACATCGGATAGTTAGTACAGAAGGTCCTCCAAAGCTGCTCAGTTTTTTTTTTTTTTTTTCCTTCAGCCCGCTGGACAAACAGGCATTACAATACAATAAAACACATGAGGGTTAAGAGAGCCCTGCTCATAAGAGCTCATAAGAGCTTACAGTCTAATAGGGTGGGGCAAATGGTACAAAAGGTAATAACTGTGGGAGATGAGCTAACGGAACATTTAGAAGTTCAGTTGTTAGTTGGGGGGGGGATAAGCTACCCTGAAGAGATGAGTTTTTAGGGATCACCTAAAGGTGGCCAGAGTAGGAGAGCATATACAAAATTGTTTTGGTGTGTTTGAAGTGTTTTGATTAATGCTAAGGCTGGGTTCACACTTATGCGGATTTCCCTGTATCCAATTTGCATGACAGGAGAGTGTGACCGGCTCTCAATGCAGCCGGTTTACACATCTCTAGGGTTGGCCGCAGAGCCACTGCAGAAAGGTCCTGTACATCTTTGGCTCAGTTTCAGGTCTGAATTCAGGCAAAAATTTGTATCTCATTCGCCCCTGAAATGATAAACACGCACCGCACCCCCTGCTGCAAGCCGCTCTGCAAATAGTGTGAACCCAGCCTTAATCAACCAAAATTTGGGCTGTGGATGCCCTGTTGGTGCCAGGTGAAAAGCTGTCGACCAATCAGTAGCTGCACTCAATCAGATGCAGCCTCTTTTCACACATTTCGATAGTCCCTGGAGTCAGCTGCCAGAACGCAATGGCCAGCAGGGGAAATCCATCCATTCACGCTGTTCAGCAAGGATGCAGAAATCTGTTAGAATTCTATTGTTCGGCCCCAGGCTGAAGGAAAAAAAATCTGTGTGTGTATGGCTGGCTTTAAGCAGTCCATTTAAATGAATGGACTCCAAAACAACATACTCAAAAAGGCGCTGGATTCTTTTAGACTTGCAATATTAGGAAAACCTCAAAAAAGCTAAAGGCTTACCACGATAGACACCCAAACCATAGAAACCATAGAAATGCCAAAACGAGTACCAGACCAAAGCTGGATGAAAGAGTCCAAGATCATTTTGGTTATCTGTAAAAATGTTATAGAAAAATAACTGATGCATTTCAGGGGCCATACCACTCCTCCTTCATCAGGGCTTAATACAGAATAAAACTTGGATGGACTCCAGTGACTTCATAGATCTATATTAGAACCAGTATTGAGCTCTCCTCATGGAGGAAGACCGTAACAGCAGTTGCTGAATAACAATGGAATTTTTCATCTAATTTTCTCTGGTATTCTTTCTGCATTTCTATCATTTAAATGAATGGGCCACCATAACACAATGCATATTAACCCACAGCATAAACTACTGTATGTGTAAAAAACAGAATGCACATGTAGGTCAGCTCTAATATCCAACCGAGGCATCACCCAAATTATACCATTGTGCGAGGATGCAGGTTTTCAGTTTATTTATTTTGTATTTTAGCTGGACTTTTTTTTTTTTCAACTTAGCTATGTAGCTTTGTTTGTGATCAAGTTCACTGTTACAGCTACACTTTTGGAATATTGCAGTGTTAATGTGCAGGGTATTGCTGATACTATTAGTTCTACAACAGCCGGCATTGTACATGCTGCCAATATTTTTTTCCTGACACATCCTAAAATAATAAACTGCTCAGCATCTAGTAAATTAAGTATAATTATCCCAGTAAATCAACAAACATATGTGGTAATCATACCCAGGAATGTCATCGATAATTTCTATCCAGTACTCAACAATAATTTAATGGCCAATTAGTATCTGAGTAGTGTACTTGAAATTCTTTGCAGAAACACGATGCTCAATTTACAGTCATCCAGCTGGTGGGTATGCTCCGCGGCATTGCATCTGGCATGAAATATCTCTCGGATATGGGTTACGTCCATCGTGACTTGGCAGCACGCAATATACTTATTAACAGTAACCTGGTCTGCAAAGTGTCCGACTTTGGATTGTCCCGTATTCTGGAAGATGACCCGGAGGCAGCGTACACAACCAGGGTGAGAAAGAACTACTATTAAGAATGTATTATATTGGATGAGGACAACACAAAGAATTGACTGGTCCTGACCAAATTGGTTCTAGTATTTACAGTATAAAATTCTGTTACTGTGGTAATGGCAAAGGGCTATAATATGCAATGGCTAATTCGATTGGCTTAATGTGCTCTGCATAGCCATGTGCACTGTCCTTGTCCTTATTATCCATGTTATAGTGAATATTGAAGTAACACATTTTTGGCTTATTTAGTTTAATTAAGTAAGTATAACTAAAGTTTTTTTCTTAGAATTTGAAATGAGTAGTCAGGTTAGAACCACTGTCATTTTTGTTTTCTGTCAGTGTCCCAGTTAGGGAGAATCACTCGCTCTTGTTTGCCTTGGTAACCACTGTCACTGGAACAAGAATAGAGGGGAAATCTTCCAACTGGGACATCTGTTGCCATGACAACTGTCTAAGAGGGCATTTCCCTCACATTGAAAAGCTATCCCCTCACTTCCTGTTGAATCTGCAGGACAGGAAGTGAACAAAAATTGCCCTATTAAGACAAAGGTGGCAAAAAAAAAAGGTTTTAACCCTCATCTGCTCTAAACAAAGTGGAAAAAATTTTAATATATGTACAGTAAGACAAACTCATATAAGGCAGACAATTAGGGGGTCTATCTATAAATGTTTCCACACAACTTTCACTCACGATTTCCACATTTTTCTAATTGGGTGAAATGTGTAAAAGCATTTAGGAATTGACCTCCTAAAGGGTAAAGCTGGTTATACACTGATAGAAATTCCCTGCAGAACTGGACAACTTTCAAACAGTGTTTGGCAGTCCCCATTTGACAGAAGTTGATTGTTTGGTCAACTTCAGTAGAAGGGACATGAATTCATTTTTTTCTCGATCAGCAGCTGCAACCAACTGGCCACAGCCACTGATCAATTTATTCTGACAGAAGTTAATGTTGCTGTCAGAATACAATGTTGGGGGGATTCCTCAATCCATGCACTAGCTGAACAACAAATAGTAATAGTGTATGTCTAGCAACATAGAAAGCAATACAATACTTTTTTGGTAGAGTAGAGGAAGATTAGAATCCTTCTTTTTTTTTTTGTGTGTGTTCTTCCTCTGGACATTTATGGCTGAATTCATTAAGGGAGATGGAGAATAGTCAGAATAATCTTCAAGAAGTGTGAAACTATATTTTTCTACCTTGTTTGGTGGTCTGCACTGCATATAACTTAAACTGTAAACCATCTCCAATAACTCCTTCTTTGTAGTCGTTTTAAAATATTCACATGATGCAAGGGGTGAGGCATGTACAAAAACACATCATCGTGCATGCTGTCTATATAGGCTGTCAGCCCTGTCCATAGGGTTCAATGGCGTGAGGGGCTCCAGATGATGCAGGTGACATCAGACATTAGACACTCTCTTAATGGTCATTTGCCCAATCCCCATGGAAGATATCTGTTCATAATAAAACAATAAAGTAGCACTCCATTGTGTAGACTTATCAGATCTTGGCTGTCAAGCTACCAAGTAAGTAGTAATATATTAATGTTTCATTATGGTGTTATATGTGCCAGAACGCTCTGGTATGCCTTTTTATGCAGTTTCATTTATGGCAATCCCTCTGTCCACTTGGTTCTCATTGTCACATTTTTTAATACAGAATACATGTAACTGAGATTAATGTAAGTTAGACACAACGTATAGCTTCATCCAAATCTTTCTTTTTTGTTAGGATTATGTGTGGAAGGTTCTCACTGTCTGCCAGTGTCCCTACTGGTGAGATTTACCCTCTGCATTTGTCCTGGTTACCATTGTGACTGGGACAGAAAATTATAGAAAATCCCTTATTTGTCCCCAATACAGAAAAAGATGGAAAATCTTTCAATGAGGACATCATTTCTGGTGTCTCCCAATGCTTCAGGGAGATTTTCTTTCACTTCCTGTTGACAACAATGAAGGAAAATCTCCTCAATAGGGCATAAAAAAGAAAGTAACCAATGATTTTACCCTCTCCTGCTCTATCCAAAACTAAGAGTAAAACAAGTTTAAAGTAGTATTAAACTTTTATATTGGGCAAAATATAATAATAATTCTATTTGTTAAAATTGTTACCCAAGCTCTTGCAACTTTCCAACTTTTCAGTTTTCAATGCTGCTGTCTCCTGCTCTCTCAACACTGCTTACCTGAAATTCTGGTCTTTACAGAAAATAGTTAACAATGAACAATGCAGTCTGGAGCCGGTCTGTTAGCTTTGAGAAGGGAGGATGGAGGAGGAGAGAGGAACAGGGGAGTGCCTTGCCATTCTAGGCTCCTGGGTTTTATGTTTCTATTGATGCACACAGTGTGGGTAAACAAAACTCTAGTCCCCGCATGTAAGGGTGGCTCCATAGGATGCAAGAGAAAGGAGCCATCCTGACACTGGAAACCTGGGACAGCAGTTATGGCACCAGTCTAAACTGGAACATAGGCAAGGATTAAAAGATAAGGAAGCTGCATACTCAGTAGGTGAGTAAATCAGCTGCTGAAAGTGCCTAAAATAAATCACAAAATTGCAATACTTGCTTCTAAGTGTAGCACCCACCTAGTTAGGTTGCTAGAGTGTTATGCAAATGTAAGCTTTTTGGCTCCTCTGCAGTGCTGTATCTTGGCCTAGGCCAACAAGGCCCAGGCCTAGGGCAGCACTTTGCAGGGGGGCAGCAAAAAAGCTGCACCCCACATGGAAAAAAAAACAGCCTCCGCCTGGCTCCCACATGAAAAGGGTCCCAAACCATCTTGCATTACACTTTTAGTATAGTGCCAATCCTATGGGGCAAATCAGTTTGGCACCCCCATAAAGCAGTCACACTGCTACCTGCTGGTACTGTTGGGGAATAATAGGCTTCACTGATGGCCACTGATGAGGTGGCACTGATAAGCTGCACTGATGGGCACTGATAGGCTGCATTAATGGGCACTGATAGGTTGCACTGGTGGCCACTGATCAAGCTGTACTAATGAGGCCGCACTGATGAGGCTGCACTGATGGACAGTAATAAGGCTGCACTGAGGGGCACTGATAAGGCGGCACTGATGAGGCTGGACTGATGGGCACTGATAGACTGGTTGTGGTCTGTGGTTTACAGATGACAGGTCGGGTCATAAACAGGAAGGGGTGTGGCCTTTACAGGAAGAGGTGGGTCATATTTAAATTAGGGGCTGCACAAGTTTAGTCAGGCCTAGGGCAGCACAAAACCTAAATACACCACTGCTCCTTTGTTAATCAGCAGAGCAGCTGTTGATTGCTTTGGGTTGTTCTGTGGTTGTGTAAAAAGAAAAAGAAAAGTCGGACTGTACAGGCCAAACATAGGGATGCTCATAATTCAATAAAATCTATATTTTATTATATAAAAAATGAAATAAAAACAGTACAACAGGACAAATGAATAAAAACAATTCCTTGAGGGAGAGAAATATATGGTGGCTGGTCTGATAAGCACTATATAATTGGTGGTCTTTGATGCCGACGCGTTTCACCAATCACTTCCTCAGGACTGCAAAGACTATATAGTACTAATCTACAGACAGAAACAACATAATTTACAAATGGGTATTCATACACATATTACGCATATTCCATATTTAAATATTCTATAGCAGTCCTGAGATATAGACAAAAACGAACCTCTGGTAGTACACATGCAAGGAATGTTCCCTGGGCGGGCACCAGGACCATATTATAGGACAATCATCCTATAGAAGTCAATAGACAAAATTATCATACTTCTCAAAATGCCGGTGGTCTATAGCAGTGTTTCCCAACTCTGGTCCTCAGGGCACACTAACAGGCCAGATTTTAAGTATTACCTTGGGGAGATGCAGACTAGAATACTGCAATCACTGAGCAGCAAATTATATCACATGGGATGTATTTCAGTTTTCTTGCAAACCTGGCCTGTTAGTGTGCCCTGAGGACCGGAGTTGAAAAACACTGGTCTATAGGGCCCTACCAAATATAAACTTACTGATGTTAGTCTTTTAATTTTCCTTCTACGTGTGTCCAAACAAACATATTGCAAGGTATATTTGAAAAGGTCTTGATACAAAAGGAGCTCCCTGATGGGTTAGATTATATATAAAAGGAATAATATTTATTATACATTGTGTCTATCATATAAACATCAGGAAGAAAAATGCATTACCTCACAGGGGTCTGTCCCTTTATGAATGAAATTATCACCCCATAGGGTTGAGGGGGGTAGGTGAATGACCCCACCACAAACGTCCCCCTATGCCAGAGTAGGTAAGGCTATATCACTTTCAGATATGGATCAGCAATCCAAACACCCAATGGAAAAGTCCCGTGAGCCATAGTATATAAAGATGAATAAAGCCAACTAAGTATATATATATAAAACCACCATTATATATTTTTTAAATTTTTTAAGACATATTTTCACATACCTCATGACGTCACACACTACCGCGTGGTTGTCCCTATTAGCCTGGCATAATGTACCAAACCTTATATGGCCCCAATCTGCCCCATAATTGGCGTCTGTGAGGATGCCTTCCATGGCCGCACCCCGTCGTCGGAGAGGGAGAGCCACCCCAGCCACATCATTTCCATCGCCATGTCACTTCCGTGTGCTGACGTCTTTATAACTTGTAGGTTTGATTACTTCCCATTCTAGACATTTCTAGACCATAGTAAGCTGGAAAGCCAAACAAGCAGTCTGAATATTTATAGGACTTTAGCCAATCCCTGGGGAGATACACCCAGTAGGTTGCTGAAGATCACATAACTAGTCGGATGTTTTGAGCAGCCACATTCTTGTCCTAATGGAGGCTGCAGGTTTGATTATTCTCCCTTGCATTCTAGTCATTTCTAGAACATAATGAGCTAAAATGTCAAACAGCAGTCTGAATATTTATAGGACTTCAGACAATCCGTGGGAAGGTGCGCCCAGTAGGTAGCTGAAGATCACATAAATAGTCTGGGGCTCAGAGCAGCCAACTTCTTGTCCTAATGGAGGAGTTCCTAGCCTGCTGCTGGGGTTTGCTGCATGTTCATTAAGGTCCCAGGTGTGGCATAGCTGGGGGTCTACTTTTAAGAGCATTTTCTGGAGCCAATCAAAGGATTTCACCTACGGACCTGGTCTGGAGAGCTCGCTGAAGAGTGAATTGTGGAAGTTAGAAAGGGTCTTGCTGTTCTGCGGCATTGTAAGCTTTAACCTCTGAAAAGTGTCTGGTTGATACTGGCAGGAGGCTTCCGGAGATCCTGTGATATTGATAGCACTGACCTGAGCCTAGGGTTCTAGTGACTGTGTGCTGTTTCCTTTGGGTGGAAGAGCCAGTGATAGTTCTATCTGGGATAGCTTTTAACCACATAACAACCGCCCACCACAGTTTTACTGCGGCAGGCAGCCGCTCCTGGGCAAAGTGACGTTATACTACGTCGCTCGCTCAGGAGAATCTAGGGGTTGAGCGTGCACCACCGGCGACGTGCTACCACCCCCGCTCGTTAGCTGGGGAGCCAGTGCATATGACCGGCGGCTCCGATGGCCGCCGGCCACTCGTGATCTCCCGCAGCTGAGAGAGAAGGACAGACGGCTGATGAAAACACAGCCATCTGTCATCCTCCCTGAAGTGATCACAGAGGCTATGTGATCCTGCAATATAGGATCACACGTCTCTGTGATTACTTCACAAGCCATGCCCCCTGACAGTTAGAATCATGCCCATAGGGACACATTTAACCCCTTGATCACACATACTGTGTCCCTGCCAGTGTCATTTTTACAGTAACAGTGCATATTTTTAGCACTGATTACTGTAGTAATGTCACTGGTACCCCCAAAAGTGTGAAAAAATGTCAGTTAGGGGTCCGATCTGTCTGCCACAATGTCGCAGTCCCGCAAAAAAATCACAGATCGCTGCCATTACTAGTAAAAAAAAACAATAATAATGACATAAATCTTTCCCGTAGTTAGTAAACACAATAACTTTTGCGCAAACCAATCAAAATACGCTTATTGCAATTTTTTTTTTACCAAAAATATGTAGCAGAAAACAAATTGATTTTTACATATTTTTTTTGAGAATTTCATATAAAAGAACATGAAAAATATTGTAATTTTTTTGTTTATAGTGCAAAAAATAAAAATCGCACAGGTGATCAAATACCACCAAAAGAAAGCTCTATTTTGGGCACAGCGTCTCACGACCACGCAATTGTCCGTTAAAGTAACGCAGTGCCAAATCGCAAAATAGGGCCTGGTCATTGAGCAGCAAAATCCTCCGGGGCTAAAGTGATTAAAAAGAGACAGTTCTGCCATCTATACTTGTTCTGCATAGAGACTGTTCAGGCACACTTAGCAAAATGAAGTGTCCTCCCGCAAATATTCAGTAAATTTGGAGTATCATCTATCACCCTACACCCAATCCCAGTTCTTCAGCAAATAAAAGTCCTAAAAAGTCATTCATCCCCTAGACGGATTAATGAACCAGAGTGAGTGAACTGTTGCTGTGTGTCTGGCTCCCTCTGCATTATTCTTGGGGAAAGAATTGGCTAAATTATAGTGGCTCCTTTGGGGGTAGTGCTACATAAGTTTTATTTATTGCAAAATGCTTTCATAAATCCTATTAGGTGTAATCTAGCAAAGGGACATAGTTGCCGGACGATTGCCCCCAAGCCAGCCCTCATCTAATGTATAGACAAGTAAGCTTTGTTCCTACCCTGTATGTCGTGTACGCTTTCTGTTCTGGCCGCCTTGATTCCAGATCCTAGATTTTATTTCACAAAACACTCTCATAATCTGCTCTTTGTTATATCATGCTCCAAATCTGTGAACAGGTCTGTCCTGTGCTGAATTTATAGCTGGAAGGCATCCACACCGACCAAACAGCCCCGGCCTTGTACTAGAAAAACACACAAACAAATTCCAGCTTTGCGATCCAACTCAAAATCAATAAGTGAAGTATGGCAAGGGAATAATACACACACAAGACAGGTCCAGGTGTTACGTTCCAGATCTTAGATCTGGAAAATAAACACAAGGACCAGGTGTCCAAGTTTTGTTCCTGCTGTCGTTAAAGAAAAGTCCCAACAACAGAACGTCTATTTTAGTGGCATAGTTTCACTCACAAAAAAAAAAAAAAGGATTTAAAGGAACAGACTTTCAATATTGTGTGTGCATATCATTGTTAAAGTGAAATTCCACCTTTCCATGTCAGGAAAAAAAAAAATCACAGATATTTCCGAAGTGCACATAGGTTTTATTACCGCTTGCCGACCAGCCGCAGTACTTATACTGCGGCAACTCGGCTCTATCCCACGAAACGACGTACCTGTACTTTGATTCACGGGACCACTAGAGGGGGCACGTGAGCGCCACCAGAGGCACGTGCACACATCATTTGGCCACAGGGGGAGCCAATCAGCAGGTCCGGCAGCCACGATATCCACTGGGCACCCATGCTCCCCGTGGAGACAGAACCTCTGTTCTGTCAGTAATTAACACAGGGATCCTATGTTCCTCTTATTTAGGAACACAGGTCTCTGGTTTCATTCAGCAAGCCCACCCCCCTCACAGCTAGAAAGCACCCCCTAGGGACACATTTAACCCTTTGATCGCCCCTGATGTCAACCCCTTTTCCTACCAGTGTCATTAGTACAGTAACACTGCAAATTTTTAGCACTGATTACTGTAGTAATGTCAGTGGTCCCCCCCTGAAAGTGCCAAAAATGTCAGTTAGGGGTCCGATCTGTCCGCCGCAATGTTGTTTGTAGACGGGATAACTTTTGCACAAACCAATCAATTTACACTTTTTGGGATTTTTTTTTTTACCAAAAATATGTAGCAGAATACATATTGGCCTAAAATGATGAAAAAAATTTGGTTTTTATTTTTTTTTCTTCTTTGGGAATGTTTTATTGCAGAAAGTAAAAAAAATATTGTTGTTTTTTTTTTCAGAATTATCGCTCTTTTTTTGTCTATAGTGCAAAAAATGAAAGGTGATCAAATACCACCAAAAAAAAAAAAAAGCTCTATTTGTTGGCAAAAAAAGGACATCAATTTTATTTGGGTACAACGTTGCATGACCGTGCAATTGTCAGGTAAACTAACGTAGTGCCATATCGCAAAAAAAAGGCCTGGTCACTAAGGGGGTAAAACATTCCAGTCCAGACGTGGTTAAATGGCACTAAATGATATTGTTCTCTATATGAGACTAAATGATACATATTCTCTTAAAATAAAATAAAAAAAAATAAATAAAATAAGCCATACACATTCACTATTTAACGACCCTGTAATCTATTTTACAATAAATAATTTCCTTTTATGTTCTTCTGCCTCCTTGTTACATCCTCCTTGAGCTCCCGGACCTCTCCTTTTCTCTTTCACTTTTTGTTTGTTCGAAATGAGCAGTGTAGATCATGTGTATTATTCGATGCGCACTATAAATCCCATAGTTCATAACCATTATTCAAACACAAGCCTGAATCCAGCCCTCTAGGCCATTTAATGTGGTCCTTGCACCTCTCCTGCAGCTGCTGCACCTTTCTCATCTCTGCCCCCACCTTGTCTTAGCAGTCCGCAGCAGAAAGGAGGACAGAACTCCTCCTACAGATCCTGCGCTTCTCTGTGTAGCCGCAGAACCCCACTTAGCTCCACCTCCCCTGGACTCAGCATTCAGCAGACTCCAGCAGGTGACTCCAGCCCTCCTCTGGTCCTCCTCCTCCAGACCCTGCACGCTGCTTCCCAGCTCCACCCCCAGCGCCTTCTCTGCAGCAGCATAAGGTAAGGGGGGTGCACTGTGGTGGATGGGAGACTCTTGACTTTTGATAGTGGGGGGCTACAGATAGAACTAGCCTTTTGAGGGTGCCCGTAATGCTGATGTGACCTGAGATGAAATTGGGTTGGATACCCCTGCCCTAGTCCATCTCAGAAGCGAGCAAAAGAGGTTGGAGCATAGAGAATGAACGTAGCCACCCTCTAACAGAAAGTCGGATCACAACAGCAAAAAAAGGTAGATTGGAGATTTGGAGGCATTTCGGGCAGAAGTTGGAGCAGGTACCTATTAAGATCAGGTACCCCCCCCACCCCCCCTCCAAAAAATGTATAAAAAAGTTGAAGAGGGGAAGGAGTGGGAGCAGAAAAGCAAAAATTGCCCTTTAGGGTGATGTTCCGATTCAGATACCCTTTATAGCTGAACTCCAGCCTTACCTTCAGTCTTGCACAGTTGCACTTGCTCCTCTTCTGTTCTGTTTTCTGCACTGCACACTGTAAGCTTTTTACAGTGTTCATTAGAATCTGTGGAAGTCAGACAGAGATGTCTTATTTCTTGGCTGGAGGACATCTACCATTATCTAGCTCTTACACCAGCCTGGCTGTCTTTGATCTGCCCCTTTCATTCTTTGGATTTCAGTTCTTTAAGACATGGAAGCTCATCATCATGTGTTGGTTTTACCTAGGGCAGCTCCCTTAGACTGACATCCACTTATCAAGGCATTATCATATTTGCATTACTACCAAGCCTACTGGATTCATCAGGACTGAGAGATCATTGGAGGAGCTCTGAGGCAGACTGTTGTGATGTTTTCAGGAAGTTATGTACAGCACAATGCCTACATCTCCCATCAGCCCTGAGCTGCTTGCTTTGCATAGATGAGAACAGAGACACAGTGATGATGATGTCACTGGGTCTTAAAGTAGAACTGTAGGCAAAACTTCTTTTCATTTTGGATAGAGTAGGTAGGGAAAGGTTATAGCCCCTGTCAAATGTTTTCCCCCATCTCTGTCCCATTGCAGAGATTTCCCTTCACTTCCTGTCCTCCTGTAGCCAAACAGGAAGTGAGAGGAAATCTCTGCCAATTAAGGGAATTCCTTGGGGGCCCCCCAGGTCACCGAAACTAGTGTCCCCATTGGAAGATTTCCCCTCTATTTCTTTTCTGGGGACAATCCAACATTTGGGTCTTACTTTTACTTTCAATGAGAATGGTAAACAGGACAAATAGAGAGGATGAATCTCCTTAACGGGGGGTTCTAATCCCTCTCCACTCTGTCGAAAACTAAAAAAAAAATAGTTTTGTCTTTAGTTATACTTTTAATAAAAATGTTTTTAGCGTGTTACTGAAGGGGAAAGGAAGACCCGGGGAAGGCAAAATATAAGCATATTAACCATTTGCCAACCGCCCCACGCAGATTTACTGTGGCAGGTTGGCTCGGCTGCGCATAATCACGTAGATCTATGTGATTATGTGCACACGGTCTCGGGGGCGCTCCCGCTGTGATTAGACACAGCAGGAGCCAGACCGCAGGAGGAGAAGGCACGATCACCGCCGGCCTCCCTCAATCTTCGGGGAAACTGACAGGAGAGCCGCCTGCCTATGTAAACAAGGCAGGCAGCTCTCCTGTCAGACAGGCACAGTGAGATCGTGTGTCTCAGCTAAGCTGAAACACCAATCTATGTGTGCCTGTCATAGAGCCTACCCCCCCCCCCCCCACAGTTAGTAAGGCCCACACTTAACCCCTTGATCACCCCAAGTATTACCCCTTCCCTGCCAGTGTCATTTACACAGTAACAGTGCATATTTTTTAGCACTGATCACTGTATTAATGTCACTGGTCCCCAGAAAGTGTCACTTAGTGTCAGACTTAGTCCGCCGCAATGTCGCAGTCTCGCTGATCGCCGCCATTACTAATAAAAACAAAAATAAAATAATTAAAAAGTCCATAAATCTATCCCGTAGATTGTAAACGCTATAACTTTTGCGCAAACCAATTAAAATATACTTTTTGAGAAATATGTAGCAGAATGCAAATTGGCCTAAACTGATAAAAAAAATTAGATTTAAAAAAATCGGGAATGTTTTATAGCAGAAAGTAAAAAAAATATTGTTTTTTTTTTTTTTTCAAAATTGTCGCTCTTTTTTTGTTTATATCGCAAAGTTTGAAAACCACAGAGGTGATCAAATACCACCAAAAGAAAGCTCTATTTGTGTGAAAAAAAGGATATCAATTGTATTTGGGTCACACGCAATTGTTAGTTAAAGTAACGCTGTGCCTATTCACAAAAAATGCCCTGGTCATTAAGGGGGTAAAACCTTCCAGAGCTGAAGTGGTTAAACTTTACTTTGAAACTATCTCCACAAATGTTATTTCTAGGAAAATATGTAACTTTTATAAGTACAGAAAACAATTAAGAGCTTAAGCTAACATAGCAGTAATATGCCCAATATGGCGTCAGATGAACTGAAACCAATGATGATTGGGTAAAAAAAAGCATCATTGTCATAAACAGGCTGGTCGAGGTTCTTTGTGCATTCACTCTTTTCTCTCATAAAAAGTATTCTGCACATGGTTCCTATTTACACATTAAATGTAATTTTTATTACAGTGTATCTATTAGAAAAATATTATCCCTGTAAATCTTCCGTTTGCTGTAGGAAATCGATACTTTCCGGTTTTAGCTCAGGTTCCTGATAACAGAAATTTACTATTAATTGACCGAAAGTTTCCTGTGCTGTATGTCATCTATGACACTGGGCAATTAAATGAAAAGTTAATGTATCCTGTTTATGATAGCCATCATTTGCATTAACATCTATGCCAAAAATAAAACCAGGGAAATAAAACCATAAAAATAAGTGTGTTTACATAAAAGTAAAAATCCACTTGATATACGGGTTTGTAGTGTCCAGCAAAAGTCACGGTGTTAGTCCTGACATACATCAATAGATTACAAGAGCTAGTGGTAGACCCACACTAAGCACTATGTGCATTTTAAACTAAATTCCAGTAAAAGAGCATTAGGAGCTTCATGAAAGTGGAAGGTGCACTTTAGCTACAGCCATTAAATACAAATTGGTGAAAAAAGGGCTGACAATACGAAATATTTACCAATAAATAAATACATTACTTACCTTTGTAGCAGCTTCTGCCAACTTACTGGAGGCACTGGTGACATCACCATGCTGGAGAACAGTGTCACAGGCACCAAATGTTAGCTCCTGGACCTCCCTGCACACTATAATATAGTTTAATCTAAGGCTGGCCATACATTATACAATTTTCTTACAATTTTCTGTACAATTTTCTTGAAATTTACCTTCAACTATGTAGTACAAAGGCCTGTCTAATTAAATACAAGTGAAAGTGTTGTTTAGCTTGTACCTCATATAACGTGGTTGGTGGTAAATCTAACAGAAAATTGTACAAGAAAATTGAACATGCCTTAGACTCACCATGGTTTGTGATTGAAATAAAGAGAGAAATAGGAGAGCGCCTCTAAGTGTAGTATTTAATAATGCAAAGTACATAGCGCATTTGAAACTCACATTAAAGTAGGAGGAATAAGGTGAAGCTCTTTGCGGATGAGACTACTACAGCGGTGAGGAGAAGACCGACATTAGAGTTCTGTGATGTATCTTCTATCTCTGTACAGCATGGTGTCTTCAGCGGGGAGATAGACTGATTCCGGCTCTCAGGTGTGCGGTCCACTGGAGACCAGAAGCAGCTTACAGCCGGAAGCGGCCTATCTCCCCGCTGAAGACACCATGCTGTACGGAGATAGAAGATACATCACAGAACTCAGTCTCACCCTCAAACGAAGAGCTTCACCTTATTCCTCTTACTATAGGTAATTTTTTTTTAAATTTTGGATAGAGTAAGGGAGGGTTGTAACCCCTGTCTGTTTTTTTTTTTTTTTTTTGCCATCTACAGTATGTTGTATTGGGAGAATTGCCCTTCACTTCTCTACATCCAATAGCTAAAAATGGAAGTGAGAGGAAACCCCTCTAAAGTGAGAGAATCCCAAGGTGTCACCAGAACTAGTGTCACCATTGGAAGATTTCCTAATTCCACATTCTTGTTCCGGTGTCAACCCAAAATTTGGGATTTTCTTTTGCTTTCACTTTCGATGATAACTTAAACAGTACAAATAGAGAGGGGGAATCTCCCTAAAAGGGGCACAGAGAGCAAACAAACCTGACAAGAATTCTAATCCCTCTCCACAAAAAAAATTGCACCTATAAACACTCTTAGACGCTCTTGCTGTGGTCACATGCTCTCCTCCTCAATGTACAATGCAGGACCACCCACAGATAGGTAGAAGAGAACAGAGCTGGATCCTTCTACACCAAAGAAGAGGGTAAGCAGTATACTTTATGCCTTCACCCCTAGACTAAACAAGCAATTACCCTTCCAGTGCAGGGGGACCCGCTAAAAGGTTATATTTTTTTTGTAATTCCCAGTGTTCAGCTTTAAAGGAAACCTTTGTTTAAAAAAAGATGTAGGCTGCTATTGCTGACCTGAAAATGTCAGTTACCTGGCTGTCTCTGGCTTCCATACCACCTAGGTCACTAATGATAGGATATTAGGTGTCACCATGGGGCGGCGATATGGACACCATAAATATATTTAGTGCCTCATCCTAAATTTAATGCAAATGTGGCATTAAAATCCATCTTGTCACTCCATACCACCTAGGCCACTAAATCAGAACCCCCATTGTGTATACATTTTATGGGACACTAACTCCAAAAAAATTAAAAAATTAAAATCATCTGAGCAGTATAACAACCAGGATATTAGTATTTGCAGGAGGAGACGTCATCAGTCTCAGTGATGATGACATATCTCTATCAGTATTGGTTTCTTTGGTATAGAATGTGCACTTGTACTATAGTCTTAGCCTTTATTTATTTAGCAAACAGATATTTGATTTAAAATCAATTCTATTTCAATGTCTTCTTACTTTGTGTAGTTTAGACTAAGTATCTCGTCATCACTCCCAAATGTAAATGCAGCCAACTAGTGTATAATATAATTAACCTGTTTAATACATATAGATTTCCCTGCTAAAGAGCATTTCAGAAAATTGATGTATCGCAGCTAATCCCTCTATTTAAGGTCACCTTACACAGGAACACACAGATCTAGATGAGGAAAGTTATATCCTGTGCAATTAGTATAGAGGTTAACACAGCTGTCATCTATGTTAATCCTTTTAGTGAATGAAGTACATGGCTGTGCATGGTAATAGGGCGTTATATATTCCCAAACATGGTGCGGCTGTTAGCTATCAGTCACTTAGGTGGCACTTTTTTTTTTGAAGTGCTGTATAACTACGTGTGGTTCAAATCTTACTTAAAGCCATATAAAAAAAAAAAATTCAGGAATTTGCACGTATGTTGTTCAATACAATATTGTATGCTTTTTATGTTAATAATTCAACTGCAATTAAAAAATAAGGATAAAATGGGAGTGTGTTTAGGTATAATTAGGAGGCAGACACTGCACAATTCTATGTAGAAGCAGATGTTGTACTTGCTTATTTTAATGAACGTTGTTGCTTATGCAAGCCTTTTTCAAACCAGGGTATTGTGGCACACTGGGGTGCCTTCTGAGCTCTTCAGGGGTGCCTTTGCAAAATACCTAAAAAGTTGCCACAAATTGCCTAAAAATTATCAACAAGCCAGCAAGGGCATCAAGCCTTTTTGTTACACAAAGCCACATGTTTTTAATGTGCAGCATTACAATCTTGGGAGTCTTGCAGGCCAGCCACTGGCATCCTAACAACCAGTGACGTCTTTGATTGATAAGGAGGACATCAGGTGATTGCACAGTATCCCTGTTTTTCTCTCAACCACCCCACTGGAGTCTAGATCTGGAACTTTAGTTAACTGGAAACTTCAGCTTTCACTCTGAGCTGACGATAGTTGCAACATTTTAATGTGAAAGTCACTGGAAAATGATCTGATCATGTAAGATGTGTGGTCTGCATATAGCATTTTTTTAAGAGAACCTTCTTTTATCTGAGGGTATCACAAAATTTTAAACTGAAAGAAATAAATCCCAACCATAAAAATCCAAGGCATCCATACCATGGGTGATCTCCCAATGTTGGCAAAGCAAGTTTAGGCTTCCCCTCACTGCCCACTGTAGTTTTCCCTGATGGATGTATGGATTGGTCATCAAACAACTAGCACCTACTGTATATTTTTGCTGTTTAGGAACTGATTACCATTTTGTCTGTACTCCTATCACCTAGACAAGTGTTGAGCAACATTGTATTTTGTGTAAATTCTTGAGATGTTACCCAAAGCTAAAAATGAAACTGTAGCTATAATAGCAGCTATCCACCATGCTTATATCTGCTATAATGCTACTAAAAATGTATATGGAACCTGGTCACATGACCTGTGCTAAGCCAATTGTTATATGGTCTGCAGATCATTACTCCAATCAGCATCCCACTTTCTGTGTAGACAGCTGCTGCTTTTCAATGCATGGGAAAAATGCATACAAACTGGGGGGGAAAAATCTAAAGCTGAGTTGTTGTCCATAGCAGACACAATTTCCTACTTTTTCTCTAAAATTAAAGGCAAACCCTTATTAGTTGCTACAGCCAAGAACTCCACTTTTGTTCCGGTTTCTTTCCAGGGTTTATGAATTGCAGCAAGGTCTACTACCTTTGTAGAGGTCTTCACATCATGCTAACAGGCAGGAAGTCTCCCAATAATGCACTTTACTATTATTCCATCATTACCCACCTCTGATTATGTGTTGCCATGGTATTGTATTATTGTTGTCTCATGCCAAGAAGCTGTGACAAGACTTGAGAAAAGAATTGCTAGACGTTGACACTCCATACCATGAAGACAAAATGGTGTCTGTGACTGACACTGATTTATGAACCTCTGTAGGTAACCCTTAAACAACATCTATTGGAATTACCATCCAGGTACATCCAAAAAGGCTATTTAAATGAAAGGACCAAATACAAAATCTGCCTTTATGATCTCTTGGGATACCCTCAAAGATCTCTAAGCATGAAAGCTCAGATTTTTTCATACTGGTTTGAATGGAAAAGTATTACCTGGTCTTGCACCCAAATAGTGCAAGCTAAGTGAATGAGTCATTCCTTATGCAGAAAAAAAAGTGTTTGCTCATTAACTACAGAGTTTTTAAAGCAGTAAACCCTTAAATATACCCATGATATATATGATCAGTAGTGGAGTGCTCTGCTGCAATCTATCATCCTTATCTCTGTCTATGGCCGCTCTGTGTTTCTCATGGATCTCTCTATACTCCCTCATGAAGTTCAGCCCTCTTGTTTCTTTGGGTCTTAGTGCAGTACCACTGAATGTAAACAGGTCAGACTGACTCTGCTCAACAATATCCTAAACACATTTAAACATGCCTATTCTGTGATCAATTGAACAAATAGCTCCATAGCCAAGGACCTTTGGAATGTATGGAAAGAGCAGGGATAAAGCTCTTGGTAGGCTGATGCAACATTTATGATTCTCCAATATATCAGTACTGTGCAAGTGGTAAGCAATGATCTTCTTTTTGTTTTTATTCTTGTTCTTGATGTTGTAATTGGTACCTGGGACATACTGACATATTTAATGTGACATTAGATACATATTCAGCAAGTGATTGTACTTTTGTCCTTTCAGGGTGGCAAAATACCTATTAGATGGACAGCACCAGAAGCCATTTCCTATCGTAAATTTACATCAGCAAGTGATGCTTGGAGTTATGGCATTGTACTGTGGGAAGTCATGTCATATGGAGAGAGACCGTACTGGGAAATGTCCAATCAAGATGTAAGAAAAAACTCAAAAACATTTATTATGTTGGGTTTATTTATAATTACCAACTAAATATCTTTGTGCCTAAAAAACATTATTAATGTAATATTGATGTCTAACTAAAGGCAAACATTTTTTGTTAGGTTTGGATAGAGTGGTAAAAGGGGTTACAAATTCTGTCAGGTTTCTATTGCTGTCTGTGTCCCCGGTAGGGAGTTTCCCTCTCTTTAATCATCCTAATCACTAATGTTATGGAAAATGATAGTGTCAACAGAACACGAATATGAAGAGGAAATCTCCCCAAAGCAAGAAGATATCCCCTCTGAGACAGTTAACCCGCAAGAATGTTTATCCCCATTAGAAGAATACCTTTAATCTCCTGCACCTGTAACAACTCAAAAGGTTTAGGTTTCCCATCACTTTCTGTACTGCAGACAATGGTCACCAGCACCACTAGAGAGAGGCAGAATTCCTCTTACATGGACCCAGGCGGCTGTAAAAACCACAACGAGGCTCCAACCCTCCATATTTTATCCAAAACTATCCATTTTATCAAGAAACTAAAACAAAAAAGTTTGATCTCTATAGACAGCTGCACCACTTTAGCAAACCTCAGTAGCTTGAATCAAAGCCATTGGCCATTGTATATAAGACAATGTGTATAGAACAATGAGAACCACACACTCCTATCATCTGTGTGGCAGGGACACACTATACCTGTGGATAGTACCCTCCTTTATATTGATGGCCTGGTAGGTCCAAACTCCGTCTAGACAGATTTCCCTGAGAATAGATATGTTAAGGTCTTCATGTTTTTTTTTTTTCAGAGCTATATCTTCAACCTATGCATGGCTGGCACCACCAAAAGGCAGCGCCTGAATGGGTAGGGGGCAGGAAAATCCGAATCCCCAGCCACTTGCTGGGTTTTCTGATTTTTTAATACCTGTCTTCCGTTGCTTACACCTTGCTCAACCCTCTCTATGCAGTGTACAGGACGATGGGCAGGTGAATGCACTGCTCACCTCATGTTGTCCTCTTACCCCTCCAGCCCCCAGCCTTGCCCTGACAGCTCTGTCTTATTATAGCATTATTATGCTTATACATATCAGGGGGGAGGGGGTCAACTTGTACTGGGATAGTCTGATGAGAGTGATGTCTTGAGACACCATTAGGAGCAGCACAGGAGCCTTTGGCAGGTAATACGTGCAGATCGGGGTGCAGGGACCCTTAATGTGTAGACTGGTGCTCTATGTCTCGGGCTTCACAGTTGTCATTGGGTGACCCCAGGCTCTGAACAGCAGACACATTTATAGTTCTAGGATTGCAACCAGTAGGTGTGAAAATATGTCAGAGCAAGGGGGTCACTGCACACCATTTCACCAAGTTGTCAAATTTTATCCTATACCCTGGCTTTTTAGGCATTAGTCGGGGGATTAGTGTTTTGTCAGATGTTTCCTTGTATGTTGCAATATTTTTGGCTTTCTCCTATAGATTCCACTCAGCTCTGTACATGGAGGAAAACAGCATACTGCTATCAGGCCAGCCAGTACTGCCTTTACAAAGTCTGTCCTCAGTAAAAAACCTACACAACTGACCATCATGTACCTGGGAAATATTTATAGTGTTAAGGAATAAGTGCAGTAAATGCCTCCCCTCCTATTTATTGGCAAGCTGCTACTTTGCTAGCAATTAATAAATTCCAATTTCAAGAATTTTGGGGCATTTTTGTGCCCAGTACTGTGTGTGGTTTTGTTGTTTTGTTTGAGAATTATTGCCAACCTTACAATCACTTTCCTATTCATTTTCAGTTTGCGCGGGGCTAGCACCAGCATTTGGCTGCTTTGACAGCCCCCTTAGGGCACCAGGAAAGGGGTGCAGTAAAATCTAAATCTCTGGCCATTTGCTGGGGATTCTGATTTTTAAAGTACCTGTCTGCCGTTCGATAATGCTGCGCCCTCTCTCCTACTAGGCTCAGCATGGAATTTTTAGTTTGCCTCACCTGCCAGCAAGTAGCTAAGGAGGGGAAGCAGGGAATGCCTAATCCCACCCCTCCATTGCACACTGCCATTTAGTGGCAGCTCGGCACGGCTCAAATTTTCAATGCTGTGTGATGTTCTTTATACTGTGCCCCATCACATCAGGGGTGCAACGTGAAAAAGGGGACCAGCATGGCTGTATATAGTGAGGGTATAAAATAAATGGTATGCCATATGAGGGTTGCAATTTAGAAGGGAGGGGGGAGGCGGGAGGATGGGAGGGAGCATCAAAATGCACCTTCGCCTGCGTAGAAAAAAATCCTAGAACCTATTATGAACTGGAGCAAAAGGAATCAAAAGCACTGAAGAACTGCAATATAGAGCACCACCTTTCTGGAAGATATTTGCATTTTGTCAGTTCTAAAACACATCAGAACATCAGAATATTTTTTGTAGCACAGTGGGCAGAACCGTGCAATTCCAAAAATAATTTCCATTTCTCTGCCCAATATCCTTTATGAAGAATAAACCAATAGTTTTTACTGTCTTTTGCATTTGTGTTTGAAGGGAAAATACATAGATAACTTATGTAATATGAAGAAATGTCTGTACTTTAGAGATGTCTATATCTCATCTGGTCATTAGGGAGGTAAATAAACACAAGCCAGTATCTTTCCCCCTAAACACATGTTCTAATAATATAATTCAGAGCACAAGGCCAATAATATATAAGTAAAATAAACAAAATATAACAGACAGAGAGATGCAGAAATGAAAGCATATCAAACATGTGTAATCCACTTCTTCTACAATATAAATGTAAAAGTAAACAAGATATACAATGAATGTTTTCTGTAAAGAATAAATACCACTGTGACATAACTAAAAGAAGGTACAATAGGTACTCCTTAGATAGATAGATTGAGTCTGCTAACTTTAAACTGATGATATCATGGGTTGATTTTCTAAAGAAGTAAAGCTTTTTCACTTTGCTAAATGAATCTTCACTTTGGAAAGGAAATTTCAGTTAGAAAATAAGGTGATGTTTTGTTGACTTCTATCAACCAGTATTGTGCAGGCAAACATTTTGTTCATTTTCCTTGCACATGGTTGGGTAATTTCTGCAAAGTAGATTTTTCCCTACTTTCATTAAGATAAATAAAAAAACTCCATTGTAAAGTGAATATGCTTTACTCCTTTAATAAATTGGTGTTGAGTTTTCAAAGGCCTTGCAAGGAAATTTTGACTTTGCATAGAAATTTTCCCTTAGCTTAGTGAATGAGGTGATGATCTCCTGACTTCCACCATCCAATCCTGTGCAAGCAAAAATACTATTTTATATTAGCCTTGCCTATGATTTCATCACATTTATCAAGCTAAGGGAAAATTCCCTTGCAAAATGAAAACTCCCTTGTAATGTGATCAGCCTATTTGTCTAGAATTTATTGAAAAAAAAAAAAGAAAACAATTCATAATTTTTAGTATAGTAAACACTGTGGAAGAGTTTTCACTGTGAAAAGTTGATTAGACAACAAGTAGTCTATGGCCAGTGCCCAAGCGGTATGTCACCAATTATGAATTCTGTGGTCAGCTGTTCACAAATTCTTGGACGTGTCCTGAAGTGAACAGTTAGTGTTGCAGTAGGCTGAGTCTACCCTGAGCCAAAAAATGATCTAATACTTTTGATTTGAAAATTAGATTTGCTGTGATATTTCTATTCAGTCTGAAATTGGAACTCCAGGCAAAAATTATAACCTCAGCTTCTGAATGATATGCCTCATATATAAACCTTACTGTTATAGTAGTCTATGCTGCACAGGTCTGTAACCTTTTTGCATTTAAATTTCAGTAAAGAGAATCCTCAATTTGATGAATGACAATAGGAAAAAGTGGCTGCTGAATTTCAGCCTCCTTAAGATGGCCATAGATGGATCGCCAGTTGATGGCCAGTTCAGCAAGGACTGGGTGAATTTCCATCCATCTATGGCCATTCCTGTTCGAGAGCATTCAGTCTAAGAAACGACTGTTCACAAATGGGCTTGTTGGAAAATTTTGCTTTGACACAGGAAGGCCCTACTATCAAAATACAATAGCGCAGTGGGGAGGATTCCCTTATCCACTTTAAATGTGTGGATGGGCAAATTGGTTTGGTTGACTGCTCACAAAAATGTGATCCATCTATGGCCAGCTTAAATTGGTTCTAAAGGTAGAAGGTTTTTTTAACCTTAATGTGTTTTCTGCATTAAGGCAAAAAAGTGCAACGTCCTCCCCCCCCCCCCATAGCCAGTGAAAACAGAGCAGGGGGGTTGGGCTAAGCTATGCTTTGAGTGTCAATGGACACAGAGTGGGGTTCAGGTCTGAGCCAGCACAAGTGCTCCCATAGCAAGCTGCTTTCTATGGGGACCCTCAGAAGGGAGAGGAGCCCTTAAAATTGACCTTAAGTCACTTAGTCACATCTCTTCCCCTGGCCTCTGGTTGGACACTGAAGGAGCACCAAGAGGTCATCATCATATTTATATAGATTTATAAATATGAATAATCTCTCTCTCTTTTCTCTCTCTCTTCTCTCTCTCTCTGTCTCTCTCTCCCTCTTCTCTCTCTCTCTCTCTCACTTTCTCCTTCTCTCTTCTCTCTCTCCTCTCTCCGTTGATCCCTCTCTTCTCTCTCCCTTGATCTCTCTCTCTCTATTCTCTCTCCCTGGATTTCTCTCTCTCTCGCTCCCTCTCTCTTCTCTATCTCTCTCTCCTAATCTCTCTCTCTGTCTCTCTCCCTTTCTCTTCTCTCTCTCTCTTGCTTCTCTCTCTCTTCCTCTTCTCCCTCTCTCTTCTCTGTCTCTCCCTCTCCCTCTCTCTCTCTCTCCCTCTCTCTCCTCTCGCATTATATTGTGTTTTTATTTCTTATAACTGCTTTTAATTACTCTGAGTTCTGCTATTATCTACCTTGCCCTGGCAACTATTCAAAATGTGAACCCCAGGTGAGCATAAACATTTCTCTTTAAACAAATTACACACCTGGTTGTCCTGATAGTAAAATCCTCATAAATTCTACTGTTATTTAATTTCAGGTAGTCCTAAATTTAAACCTGCCAATATGTTTAATGCTTCATGATTGTAGTACTGCCATCACTGAATGCACTGCAGCCTTGCCCTTATACTGGGGTTCTACAACAGAGTCATGTGACAAGATGCTAACTAAGAAGTTAGTTGACTGGGGCAATATTTAACTCAGACTGAAGAGTTTTTTGAATACTAATAGCTGAATATGATTAGCAGTTCCTTGACTGAATGACCACCCCGTACAATAAAACATAATCCGATACTTGAAAATAAGTCAAGGTGGACATACCCTCAAAGTACTTTCTTCTCTTGTCATTTACTCATTTACAACATCTGTAAGTTTAACATCAAGTCACATTTTTCTTTTCATACATCACCAGCAACAATTAGAAAAATGAGACATTTATAATCTTCAAGACCATTTTCCAGCCTTTGATTATTTGTTCATAGAGGGAACTTAATTTTTCTGTGCACTGCCAAGCCTCTCCTACATTATTGCAGGCTTACATAAACACCAGTTGACTAATTAAGTGATCAAATGTGACATCAAAGTAAAAATATATATACGGAATGTAGTCATGTGATGCAGTGATTTCATTTTATTTTCTTCTTCCTCTTAAGTGGAACGTTTATGCATGAAGGGCACTTTAAGTGGTCCGTAGCTGGGGTGCTATTATTGCAAACTGTTTACCTTGCATGTAATGAAATCCATATTTTATCCAAACGTACCTTTTAAATTGATTTTTTTTTTGTCCTTTGTGTAGGGCACGTGGAAGATTTAGCTTGTTCATTCGAGCAAACATTTCAACTACGAGCTAATTATTGTGGTTTACAGTAATTTGCTGGCAGTTTTCTTAAAGGGGTAATGACTTGTGAACATAAACAAATGACAACAATAAATAAGGCAGAGAGGTATGTTTTTATGTGACGTTTGCCGCAAAATAGCATTGTAATTCTAAAAAGAGTATTTTCTTTATTAAAAGGTCATTAAAGCGGTAGATGAAGGTTACCGGCTGCCACCACCCATGGAATGTCCAGCTGCCTTGTATCAGCTGATGCTAGACTGCTGGCAGAAGGATCGAAACAACAGACCAAAGTTTGAGCAGATTGTCAACATCTTGGACAAGTTAATTCGTAATCCTAGCAGCCTAAAAGTCATCGCCAATACCGCCACAAGGTGACGCTTCAAAAATGCTGTTTTTAATAAAATATTTTCTACTTTTGTCAGGTGGTTGGACATAAAGGGCTTTTCACATCTCACGCAGCTTTGGTAAAACTTGGTTTCATTTTGATTTTGGTAACAAAAAAATGGACAAGACTTGAGTAGGTCTTCATCGTCAGAGCTTTGTTTTGTTTGTTCCATGAGTTCAGAGCCAGATAGCGACCTGTCAGGTAAAATACCCAAAGATACCCAAAGAGCCCACTGTGAGGGTTATTTACTAAAACCGAGGAGTGCAAAAATCTGGTGCAACTCTGTATAGAAGACCTAATTGAATAAGCTGGAATTTGCAAATTTAGTTAATCTCCCCCTGTGTGTAAGTCAATAGTACTTGACATTAATAGGACTGAAGATAGTTACGAAAGAAAGCAGAAAGTGTAACTAAAGCACAGATAAGGAGTGGCATCAGTGCTCAGATTCCTATCAAATATACTAAAGCCTATATGGATTGATTTTACTGCCTCTGATGAGTATAAACAATTGTCAAATGAAAAACAACTTTCTCATTTACAAATTCAGGTTGACTACACTTTCTTTCTAATAGCGGGCTGGCCCAAGGGTGGGTAAGGTGGCACAACCTCTGTTGTTTTTTGTTTTTATTATGTCTTTACAACCAACCTTTTGGTTCTTAGCCTGAGAGGGGCGGGTCTATGGGAATGCATCTTTTCAGCGATCCCTTGCTTTTTCAGCAATCTATACTATTATCTTGTTACTCCTTATACGTTTTTTTTTTTTTTAGGTTTATTCGTAGTAGGCTAAGTAGTTAAAGCCTTTTTGAGTGCTCGGGGGCAATTTAATACCCTCTGTGAACTCTGATAGGGCCTTTGTATGGGTGTACCATTGTACCAAGAGGGCTCTCTATAATGTGCAACTTTTTCGTATTGTCTGTCATCTTTGTACCTCGGATGCATTTCAAGCCTATTGCTGTGGTGGGTGCCTGTAATTCATTGCTCACCCTTTTTGGAGATATTTGGGTGTATTTTCCTTACTTGCCTTTGTATTCATTTTTCTGTAAATGTGAAATCTAAAACTAAAATAAAGGTTTTGCAAAAAGTAAAAATAAATAAAAGCACAGAATAGGAAATAACCATCTGTGGCGATGGTAGTGGGGAGGCTAGCATGATTGTTTTTTTTTTTTTTTTTTCTAAATTTGGAAAGTATACAAAATAATGTGGGCTGTTTTCATGTCCCATTTACCTTTCTAAGAATTTATGAGCTTTTAGTAGGCCTTTTATAGTAAAATTTCAGTCAAAACATTTTTTTGGGTTTTTTTTTCCTACAGCATGGGTAAAAAAATGACTTGCTTTTTCAATCTTTTTTAAATTTGTTTTTTTCTTTTTAGATCGGACGAAAGCACAGAATAGGAAATAACTGTGTTTCTATTGCATTGGTAAAATTACTTGCTTTGTCCATCTTTTTTTTTTTTTTTTTTTCCTTTCTTTTTTTTTAGATTGGACTAAACCCAGAATAGCCAATAACCATTCTATAGCAGGGGTAAAAATTACTTTCTTTGTCTGTCTTTTTGTAATCCTTTTTTTTTTTTATATCGGACTACAGCACAGATTAAAAATGACTTGCTTGGAAAGGGCTAACACAATTGTTTTGTGTCTCCTGGATTTACCAGGTATACAAAATAATGTAGATTTTTTTTTTTTTTTTTTTATAATCTTTACCATTCTATGACCTTCTGAACTTTTAGTGGGCATTTACAGTACAACATTTTGGTATTTCTTTTCCATAGCATGAGGAAGTTACAAACTTTATCAGTTTTCTTTTTGTAAATTTTTTCAATTAAAAAAGGGCTAATTCACACAGGTTCTCTGTTATGTTTGTGTCCACTAATAAGGATTTTAGTGTATTTTAAGTCGTGTATTTAAAGCCGCAGAGGTAATCAAATACCCCCAAAATAAAGAAAGCTCTATTTGTGGGGAAAAAAAGGACCTCAATTTATTTGGGTACAGCGTTGCACGGCTGCATAATTTTTCAGTTAAAGTAACGCAGGCCCGTATCACAAAAAAAATGGCCTGGTCATTAAGGGGGTAAAACCTTCCGGTCCAGAAGTGGTTAATGACAACCCCAGATCGGTTCGCACATCACAGTGCGAACTGTGAAAAGGTGCAGGAAGCGGATCGCATAGATATGAATACCCATGCGATCCGATTCATGTGCGGACCAAAAAAGGGTCCTGCATCATTTTGGTCCGAATGCCATGCAAATTCAGCCATAAATATGTATGGATTAATTGGCATCGTGCAGACATCGCATGTGATCTGAACAGCAATGCGGTGTGAATCACATGCGATGTCTGACATTGCAATAGTGTGAACTAAGCCTTTATCTTCCATGCATCAGTGACCTCAGTGATCCCACAGTGACATCACTGTTCTCCACCACTTGGTAATGCAATCTGATCACCAGCACATATGACCTCTTACCCTAAAGTGAAGTCTAATAGCACTTTTTCGCCCTCGCTTGGGGCAGATACATGGATACGGAGTTAATCCCTTATTCAATATCATATGCTCACTGTATTTAATAATAAAAAAAAGTACTGGGTATAAAAACACTCACAAGGATAAAAGTACAAGATCATGTATAGTACAATGCTTCACAGCAGGCACTAGTGGCTAACTTGTACTGGTCTCTCATCGCTCAGCAATCCTAAAATGACAGAGTGATGATGTCATTGGCTTGTTGCTCTCCCCTCTAAGGGGGGTACATCATCATGCTGCCATTTTGGGATTGCTGAGTGGTGAGAGACAAGTACATCTTAGCCGCTGGTGCCTACTGTAAAGCATAGTACTATACACGAAAATGAAAAAAATCCGCGCTTAGGATAATTACAGTTGATGCTGGCTGCAGCCCACCTGTACACTATATTCCTAAGAGTATAGTAAGATAAAAAATGCAAGACCAGGTTGATGGCGCTGCCAGTATATACCTGCTAATCCGTTTGCTTTCTGATGATGCTAAAATAAATGTTAAAATGTAAAATTGATAAAGTGTGTTGTGCTTCAAAAATAAATATTGAATATGAGATAAAGTGTCGGGTGCTAGAAAAATGGGGTTAAGTGCAAGGAATGGGTGATCCAATTCTGTGAAAAATGTACAATTTTACTGGTGCAAGCTCCAAATATAAATAAATGAAATAGTTCCTAGGTGAATGAACCTTAAAATAAGTAAGCCAACCCGGAAAGGATTGGTAAAAATATTGAATCAACCTAAAATCATATATTATAACATACGTGAACTGTGAGATCTTTAAAAAATGAAAATCATTAAAAAGTGCAAGTTTGCAATAGGAAGCATCAAATGTTAAAACGCAGGTATACAAATAAAACGCTAAAGATGTAACATCAGAACAACAGGTACTGGAAAGTCCGTAATGGCTAAAAAGTCCTAGAGGAAAGGTGAGTCCCACTATGGTGAAACACTCCCTAGATTAGGGGTGCAAAAAAGTGACTGGTGCAGGTGCTCTGGCAGAAGTTATGGTGATACTCGAGTGCCGGTGACCATTCAGTGCTCCCCGCACCCCTTGGACCGCACTCACCAGATTTGATCACCCCTGCAGGGGTATCAGGCCTTGGATCAATAATCCTGGGGGTCCCCTAATACTGTATTTCTAATATGGTCCAATGTCCTGCCCGAGTCCTCTGGATCGGGGTCCTCGCAGTTAGGATCCACGAGTATATATATGGGGGAAGAAGGCTTCACATAGAGTAGTACCGTTTGTGTAAACAGGCTTTATTTAAACAAAAAATGGGTACTTACAAACATGACAAGTGAATAGGCAGGTAAAAACAACAATCGCCGCGGACTTCCGGGACGCCGTGCGAGCCACGGTCCGGATGTGCGTTCCACTCCTGAAGACGTCAATCGACGAAACGTACGTAGAGCGTCATCACGCCACATCCGCCCAAGTGGAACGCACATCCGGACCGTGGCTCGCACGGCGTCCCGGAAGTCCGCGGCGATTGTTGTTTTTACCTGCCTATTCACTTGTCATGTTTGTAAGTACCCATTTTTTGTTTAAATAAAGCCTGTTTACACAAACAGTACTACTCTATGTGAAGCCTTCTTCCCCCATATATATACCCGTGGATCCTAACTGCGAGGACCCCGATCCGGAGGACTCGGGCAGGACATTGGACCATATTAGCGATACAGTATTAGGGGACCCCCAGGATTATTGATCCAAGGCCTGATACCCCTGCAGGGGTGATCAAATCTGGTGAGTGCGGTCCAAGGGGTGCGGGGAGCACTGAATGGTCACCGGCACTCGAGTATCACCATAACTTCTGCCAGAGCACCTGCACCAGTCACTTTTTTGCACCCCTAATCTAGGGAGTGTTTCACCATAGTGGGACTCACCTTTCCTCTAGGACTTTTTAGCCATTACGGACTTACCAGTACCTGTTGTTCTGATGTTACATCTTTAGCGTTTTATTTGTATACCTGCGTTTTAACATTTGATGCTTCCTATTGCAAACTTGCACTTTTTAATGATTTTCATTTTTTAAAGATCTCACAGTTCACGTATGTTATAATATATGATTTTAGGTTGATTCAATATTTTTACCAATCCTTTCTGGGTTGGCTTACTTATTTTAAGGTTCATTCACCTAGGAACTATTTCATTTATTTATATTTGGAGCTTGCACCAGTAAAATTGTACATTTTTCACAGAATTGGATCACCCATTCCTTGCACTTAACCCCATTTTTCTAGCACCCGACACTTTATCTCATATTCAATATTTATTTTTGAAGCACAACACACTTTATCAATTTTACATTTTAACATTTATTTTAGCATCATCAGAAAGCAAACGGATTAGCAGGTATATACTGGCAGCGCCATCAACCTGGTCTTGCATTTTTTATAGTACTATACACGATCTTGTGCTTTTATCCTTGTGAATGTTTTTATACCCATTGCTTTTATTATTAATTAATACAGTGAGTACATAAGTTCCCTCTTTTTTCTTTTTTTTTTTTTCTTACGTATGTGATGCATGTTTGAGCTGCATGTGATATTAAATAAGGGATTGACTCCATATCCATGTATCTGGTTCAATTTGGGCATTGGATGGAGAACAAGTGGTCTAAGTGATCTCAGGCAACATTATAGTGGATCCAAAATTAAGCGGTTGGGGAAAAGAAAGAAAAAAGATGGAAAAGTGGAAATAAAGTTGGGACAGTAAGGGAGAGCAGAGAAAATAGGTCCATTGCTCCAGAGGCAGAAACCCCCACCTAACCCTAGGGAAGAAGCATGTGCATCATGGGTAGAGTACAGAGAGAGTATTGTAGGATCCTGGAAATAGGCTATTGTGGACAGCTCAGGTAGGGTACATCTTTTTAACAAAGACAGCATACCTTTAAATACAATTAGTTGTTATAAGTATTTTGAAAGCTATTTTCTTTATAAATTTCGTTTGTCAGTTTTTTTAAAAAAAAAAGCACTAATTAAAGTGTAACTCCAGGAAAATATATAAAAATAACCCTTACAACGTATGCATTTGTTAGAATATTATTATCATTATTTTATTCATTACATAAAATAATATAGCTAAATTACTTGCACACAATACATTATCTTCCCATAGTCCCCTGAACAACTAGTTTCAAACTCAGAATATGTAGCTATACACCAACATGATATGTTCTCAGGTTTCAGAGGTAAATGTCTTTATATAGCATACAATAGAAGGGGACCATGGCATGGAGGGGACCTTAGCAGTGTTATAATACTGTGTCAAAATTAAAAGAGCAGGCAGGTGACCCAGGAACTGTAAATCACTATTCACAGCACTGTCCCTATCATTGTGCCATAAACACAAATGTATACCTTCACCGGACAAAAAAAAAATTGGGGCAGATACATGGATATGGAGTTAATCCCTTATTCAATATAATATCCAGCTCAAACATGCATCACATATGTAAAAAAAAAAAAAAAAAAAATAGGGAACCTAAAGTGCTCACTGTATTTAATAATAATAAAAGTACTGGGTATGAAAACACTCACAAGGATAAAAGTATAAGATCATGTATAGTTCACAGTAGGCAGTTGCGGCTAACATGTACTGGTCTCTCATTGCTTTGTGCAAAAAAAAAACTCAAAAGAAATGCCCCAATGCGGTCCAAAAAAATTAAAACACACACAAAAAAATATAAAGATAATTATATATCTGTCTTGCAAAATGTCATTGTGCTAAAAGTGCTCCAAAATATGACTCCATAAGGTGCTCCAATAGAAAGTGGTTCTGTGCTGCTATTCCTGCTTCACAGTACTGCATGCATTGCTCTGTGTCCAGTGTCACTCACCAGATTCTTTTTACTTTGTGCTTTTCAGCAACAAAGTCTCCCAGGCTTGTGGATATTCCCCTCCCGGGTCTTTGCAGGATGATACACAGCACCTCTCCTTTACCACTCCACCAGCAATCTCCTCCAGTCCCTTGGCCTCAACCCCTCATGCCACATCCACCATGTATAGGAAGAAAAGAGGGGCTTGCATAGTGTAATAAAGTATTTTTATTAAAATAAAAGCCTTTTTCTAATACATCACACTCACTTGTTTAAAGATAAAAACATGCAGTAAAACCAGAAAACGTTCCACAGACCGGAAGTGATGTCACCATGTAGTCCTGCTCAACGTGTTAGGCCAGCCAATCAGGCGTCATCAGGGGTGCCCTGATAGGGACAGCGCTGTGAATAGTGATAGTAGTGTGAGTTTTGTTAGTGTAGGTAAATTTAGTTAGCTAAGGACTAAGCCTGAGCTGTGAAGCTAGGTCAGGGTTCTGTGAGTGAAGGCTAGATGACTCATCCTGACAGCTCCTCTGGTGCCTCCCCCTGTTTCTGGGACATTTGAGAATGTTCTAGAGCTAGTGGGCAGGAGGCTAGGAGGAGCTGCCTTGAATATTTATGAGGCCTCATCAATCCCCAGTAGTGGACTGGCAGGGGGTAAAGCTTACCTAATCAGTAGGCATGAGCCATGCTATAGTTCTTAGCCCAGGCATTTGATGAGCAACTAGTAGTCCCAGATTAACATTCATGTTCCTAATGTGTTGTGGTTAAGTTATCATTATTTTTTTGCTTCTGTGCAGGAGATTTCTTTTATCAAGACCAGTCTCTGTTGCTCTCTCTTTGTACAGGGTGACTGGTCTTGTATCCACCCCTTCATGTAGTTCTCTGCAGGCAGCCTGTGTTGGGTGATGCCTGCTGAGTCCCTCCCACTGCTTTGATCTCTGTACAGGTCATGTGCTGTACATTGGTTATACTACTGCTATTTTTACAAGGTAATATCTAGATGTGCAAAGTAATTTGGTGCGCACAAAGTGGATTTCTATTCTAATGAAGAATTAACAGTATTTAAATGAAAATTTTTGTTGTTCAGCTTTAAGTGCAAAAAAGTTTTCACATGAGTTAAACGTTATTGCTTAATAGAATACAATATGTAAAATATTGAATGAAAGCAAAACTTTACTCAAAAAGTGAAGTAGCACTCTTACTTCTTTTTTCCATGTTACTGAGTTGCAGGTTTTTGTGCGGAATGAGCACCATTTTTGTCTGGTGCCTCTTCCCACTTGCCTAGGCAAGGATAATATTATTCATTCTTACACCCCCAGGAGATTCCAGGAGATCTAGATGGAGCCGTAGGAGGTCCTTACCCATCAGCAGGAGTGGTATCTGTTCCTTTGTGCAAGGAGGAACAGGATGAGCACTGCCAGAACCAAACAATCAGAAACAGATTTCATGAGGGTGGCCTGAGGGCTCGACATCCTCTAGTGGGCCCTGTGCTCACTGCCCTGCACCGTGGGGCTAGATTGGCATTTGCCATTGAACGCCAGAAATGGCAGGTCTGTCATTGGCGCCCTTTGCTTTTCACAGATGAGAGTAGGTTCACCCTGAGCACATGTAACAGACATAAAAGGGTCTTGAGAAGCCAAAGTTATGCTGCCTGTAACATCATTCAGCAAGACCTGCTTGGTGGTGGGTCAGAAATGGTCTGGGGAGACATATCCATGGAGGGATGCACAGACCTCTACAGGCTAGACAATGGCACCCTGACTGTCATTAGGTATCAGGATGAAATCCTTGGACCCATTGTCAAACCCTAGGCTTGTGCAGTCTGTTTAGGAGCTCAGTGATGCCCTGGTCGAGATCTGGGAGGAAACACCCCAGGGCACCAGCCATCATCTCATTAGGAGCATGCTCCAACGTTGTCAGGCATGAATACAAGCATGGGGGCCATACAAACTACTGAGTACCATTTTGAGTTGCTGCAATACAATTTCAGCAAAATGGATTAACCTGCTGCATCATTTTTTCACTTTGATTTTTGGGGTGTCTTTGAGTTCAGCCCTCTGTAGGTTGATCATTTTCATTTCCATCAAATGATGTGGCATCCTTTTGTTCCTAACACATTACCCAGTCCATATTACAATTGATATCCAGCATGGTATGTTTCCCAATTGAGATCTGATATATTTTCAAAGTGTTCCTTTAATTTAAGGAACGTATTTAAAATGTATAATTTTTTTTTTTGCCTTACCTGCAAAGTCAAAGGAATCACATACTAGCACATTATGTGAAACCTACCTGAAAATTAAGCCTTCCATTGATGCAATGCCATCGCTGGAGACAGCGTCCATCTATGCCCGGTCTTCCTTCTTTGTTTGCGGCTCCGGCTCTGTGACTGGATGGAGCCTCGATGATTTCACTCCCTCACATGCGCACAGGAGCCGCCAGTCACAGCACACTGCTCTGAAGAAATGGCATGGGTGGCCGTTCCTTCAGAGCGCATGCGCCAGTGATGTAACTGGCTGCTAGGATAGTAAATATCTCCTAAATGGTGCATGTTTAGGAGATATAAATGAACAAAATAACTGCAGTTTTTGGTTTTATAACCTTTTTTTAACCAGAGGAGATTAATTTTCCCCCTGAATTATTTGTACTAAGATCCTGTCCATGCTTCCATGACAACTGTCTCAAATCCCTACTCATAATTTATGTTCCAAGCTCATCAGGGTACCGTCCAAATTTTGGAAACTGATGGATAATGTTTAATGTTTCAGGCAGGCCTTTGCATATCATTGCCAGTCTAAAAGTCTCTACTTTAACGGTCACTGTTTAGTCAACAGATGTATGGAAGCTTGTAGGATAGCTGCAAATTACCACCTGCTAAGAAGGGACACGAGAACTGCTCTTGATCGATGTTGTTTGGCATTTGAGAAGCCATTCTGTAAATCATCTTGTATGTATTCCTAATAGGGCTATTGAAGATTATAGGGTCACAGTGTTGCCCTGCCAGGCAAATGTATTATTAATTCACGTCACCCCAACTCTATTCCCTCTGCTTTTATAGCAGTTAATTTGCTATGTAGGGTAGACAGAGTATTTACATTTCATTTTTTTTAAACTAGAGTTTTGGATTGCACCCTTGTTCTGCATTTGTCTATCCATGTTAATAAGCATTACACAATACCATCTGAATCCCAGCTCACTCAACGCCTTTAACCATCTTTGTCAGAAAGCATTCCTGAAACTTCGATCAGTTTGCTTTAAATTGCTTCATGCTTCCCCAGCACTGAGCAAAATAAACATACAAGCCCAATGAGTGGAAAAAATTGTACTTTTTAACAAAATTATATTTGGGGAGCGGTGACGAGTGAGGAGAATGGCTTAAAACTGCCCAGTTATGCACAGAGCATTCCTATTTCCCAGAAAACAGCACTAAACATGCCAAATCTAATTTAACTATCTTTACAGACAGAAAAGAAATTATTTTTGTGGGAAGTCATTAAACACCCATAAGTCTATTACCATTAGTAGGCCAATTACAGGAGTAGATTGCCAGTGCTGGCAGTCATGAAGCCACAGAAGAGCAGTTATAAGCTTATTGCTGCTGAAGGTCCATCAGCTTTCCAGTCTGGAACACAGAGTTAGCTTCTTAATACAGTCATTTGCTGACAATGTGTAATCGCAAATACAGTTCAAGTGTTACCTTATATTACTGCAGTGTTTATACAAATTAGTTCAATTCTGTACCCCTGTCTACACCTTGTTGTGTCCCAGTGCTACTTTACCTATAATTACCATGTATTCCATGCACCTACAGCAGTTTTGGTCTTGAGGAACGTAAAGGAAATTTGCCTCACAGGAGAAAAAAAGTTCTTTCTGATTCTACAAAGGGATTCATTCTCTGGATGAAAATATTACCAATATTGCCAGATTGTTAGACAATCCCAACCCTTTTCACTGCTCACAGACCAGCCGAGTAGCAAGGCCCTGGACTCTGCTCTTGCTCCACTGAAGTCCACAATTCAAATAATGGTCCACACCGAAGACGTTCAACTCCAGTAAAGGTTTAGTGCAATGACAGCACACCGCTCACTCCCACCCAAAGCCATGCCTAAATGTAAAAAAACAAACAAAAAATCCCAACTCTAGCTAGCCTGCAACAAATCGAATTGGCCCTGTCTAGCATTTTGCACAAAAAACAAGAGGTTTAGTTTGCACAAATTTGCAAATGTATGCATAAGTTGCAGTGGCCATGTCATGGCATCCCAGTGTACTGCAGTCCTAACTTTAAAAATGTTTTCATTCTTCCAAGTTGGAGCACACATATAATAATGGATATATTAAAGGCAGTTATGCCTGGAGGGAGTCCACCCCTCCTTAACCGGTTGCCTACCACCCGCCAGCGGTGGCAGGTGGCCGCTCCCAGGCAAATCGCCGTAGCTGTACGTCGCTCTTGTACACGAAGCTAGGGGTCAAGCGGGCCCCGCCTCGGCACGCTTCCACCCCCCACTCATCAGCGGGGAAGCTGATGCACGGGGCAGGTGGCTCCCATGGCCGCCTGACACCCGCGCTCGTTCCCCGCTGAGAGTGAAGGACGGTTGGCAGTTGTAAACACAGCTGACCGTTCTTCTCCCTGCAATGATCATAGAGCCCCTGTGATTCTTCTATATAGGATCACATGTCTCTATGGTGATTTCAGAAGCCATGCCCCCCACAGTTAGAATCACTCCCCTAGGCTCACATTTAACCCCTTGATCACCCATAATGTTAACCCCTTCCCTGCCAGTGTCATTATTACAGTAACAGTGCATATTTTTAGCACTGATTACTGTAGTAATGTCACTGGTACCCCCAAAAGTGTAAAAATGTCAGTCAGAGGTCCTTGTCCGCCGCAATGTCGCAGTCCCGCAAAAAATCGCAGATTGCCACCATTACTAGTAAAAATGACATAAAACTTTCCCGTAGTTAGTAGACGCAATAACTTTTGCGCAAACCAATCAAAATACGCTTTTTACATTTACATTTTTTACATTTTTTTGGGGAATGTTATGTAGCAGAATGTGAAATATATATATATATATATATTTTTTCAAAATTATCGCTCTTTGTTTGGTTATAGCGCAAAAAATAAAAATCGCACAGAAGATCAAATACCACCAAAAGAAAGCTCTATTTGTGGTTAAAAAAAAGACATCAATTCTTATTTGGGTACAGCATCGCATGACCCCACAATTGTCCGTTAAAATAACGCAGTGTTGAACAGCAAAATAGGGCCTGGTCAGGAAGGGGGTTATTTTTTTTTCTATTGGCTGATCTTAGCCAAATAAAATTGTAAAAAAATATCGGAAAAGGAGGCATGATGTTTTTGTATGAAGAAAGACTGCATAAAACCTTACCTTCAAACAATTCATTTTAAGTTTCACAGCTGTTATCTAGAGATTGCTAGAGAGCTGTGACATGACACATAGGGGTTGATTTACTAAAGGCAAATAGACTGTACACTTTGCAAAGTGCAGTTACACTCTGCAAGAGCAGTTGCTCCAGAGCTTAGATAATGAGCAGAAGCTCTGCTGACGTCCATCATCCAATCATGTGCAAGCAAAAATGCTGTATATTGAAATTTTCCTTGCACGTGATTGGGTACTCTTTGCAAAGTGAAGCTTTACCTCATTTATTAGGTTCTGGAGCAACTGCACTTTGCAAAGTTCATAGTCTATTTGTCTTTAGTAAATCAACCTTACAGAGAGATTAAAAGCTTATACTGCTTAAATAAACAGGTAGTGTTTGATGGGACTGTAAGGCTACATGTACACGGGACGTTTTCAAAAGTCCTTTGAAAGCTGGAATTTTACAGCTATGTAAAGGACGTTTAAAACGTCCGTTGTGTCGCGTTTGCAGCCGCGTTTAGCAGCATTTAGTGGGCGTGTGCACTCAGATCCGTTTTTAGAGGTCAAAAAATCATTCCCCTTTAAACAGTAAAAACGCAAGCACTAAACGCGGGTGACCGCGTTTGGTCGCGTTCGGTCACGTTTTGCGTTTGAAACGTCGGTAAACACACGTTCTGAACATCCTGAATGCAAATAATTGCTTTACAAAAAACGACACTGAACTCAACTGCCTCTAAATGACTGTAAACGACTCAGTGTATATGGACAGATAAGATAACATAGAGGAGGGTTCAAAAAACGCCCAAACTACTCCTAAACGTCCGTTTACAAGTAGCAGTGTACATGAGGCCTAAGAGGAATTGTCCACTGAGGTATAAAGGGTGAAGCATTGACTTGAAGTATATGTCATTATCATCTCATATGTTTTAGCATGTTTTTGCAGTTTCAACTATTAGTTTTCAATCTGCAGCTTTCATTAAATAATACTTGTAAGCTTGCCATGAAGGACCTTGTTCATATTCTTTCTCCTATAGGGTGACAACGTTTTGTTCCTATTGCCCAGTTGAGCTCCTGTGTTGCCAACCTTTCACATGGGTGTCTGATGCAGACTACAAGGGGCTGCTTTAACACACATTAGGCAGGCATGGTTTACTGTTGTCACCATTCCAAAATCATCCCTGAGAAATGCCTACAGCCATTGCTGGAGTGCATGTATGTAGATGGTAAGGATGCAGAAGATCAGCAGCCCTGGGGTGCAAAAAAAAAGCAGCAAAAAATATTAAAATGTTATTTTATTTAAAAATGGCAAGTGCTTTAAAGTGGAAGTAAACTTCCATCTCTGGCTTTTACCTATAGGTAAGCCTATAATAAGGCTTACCTATAGGTAGTGTAAATATCTCCTAAACATGACATCACTGGTGCATGCGCTCTGAAGGAACAGCCACCCATGCCGTTCCTTCAGAGCCCTGTGCCTAAATGTAGGCTCCCGCGCATGTACGGAATTAACGTCATCGCGACTCTGGCCAGTCACAGAGCCGTAGTCCGTGAACCCGGAAGCAAGACGGTTGAAGATGAAAATGCCTACAGTTCTGACATCTCGGCACTGGAAGGGCTTTGTTTTAAGGTAAGTTTAAAATAATGTGCTAGTACTTTATAAAATTACCTTGCAGGGTCCAAAATAAAAAAAAAAACGGCCAGCCGTTTACATTCACTTTGATAAACTAAATGTTATTCAGTTAGGGATCACATATATTTTAATCTGACGCTCCAGTTACACCCCAAAGGCTCTAAATCATCTCTACATGCATCTCCACTCTTCCTCTCAGCTCTTGCTCATAAGGTAAATGGTTCCTATTACATATGTCTTGACTTCTGTGTGTAGTTTCTTTTAACCACACTTTTTCTATTTACCACACACAAACTGCAGAATGGCAAAAAAAAGGAAGAGTGGGGAAGTTTTGTGTTCTCTTTCTCTGTAGATATGTCATCTTCATGATGTCTTTTTAATGACTGCAGTCTGTGGCCTAGTGGGTACTGATTTATGAAAAGCTGTAAAAGATCAGGTGGAGCTCGGCAGGGCTTCTTTACAGCTGCCTGGACGGAGACCCATCTAATTTGTTTAGTTAAGTGTGAGCTCATGGTGAACATCACCCGGCCCATAAATTTAAGCCTTAGACCCCTGACTGGGAGCTAGGTCCAAGAAAATGCTGATGACTTCAGATGATCTTAAAGGCCCACATTCCCTTAGTGCATATGTGGAAACATCATAGGCGCTTCCCACTTTCAGACACATTCCTTTTCTTTGATAAACTGTCCAGATGTCCTCTCCAAGGAGGAAAGTAACCAATTTTGAGTTTGATTCCTCTGAGGAACATTGGAAAGAGTAAAACAATACT